>NW_023270305.1:2744208-2980909 GCF_011800145.1 Mirounga leonina
GTTACTTTATGCAAGATTCTCATGGCTGTTGTCATTGCTCCCTTTGTCTTTCCTATTATCGTACCAGTGACATTGTTGGGGTACAGATGTCCTTCCCTCATCCCTTTTTAACCTGGAACAAATCACTGGTAGGTCACTGCAATCACTCAACCATCATTTCTACAATAACCACCTATCTAGTTCTAACTCTTGTGTGTTGAGTGGATCATTTTGTATGGATGCTTCTGGAACTGCAAAGAGGACTTAACTGAACAAGAACTTGCCCATGGAGCCCACATTTGCAGTGGGCACGGTTCTTCAGGAGCTGCCCGATTAATCCAGGCTGACTCTTCCTGCTGGTCAGCCCCATGTGGCTGGTATCTCCATTGCAGTCCATGCAGAGCAGGGGGACAGAAGACTACACCACAGTGGGTGGTGGGAAGAAAGTCAGCAGGTAACATTTTATGTGACCTCTCAGGCTGACTCGCACGGATGTCCCCAAGGAACTTAAAGAAGCCAGGTGTTGTGGATACTTGGGTGGGTTGTTAGATTCACCTCATGCTTGTCTCCCTCTAAGAAATGTAGCAGTATTTCCCAGAATGGTGTATCCAACTACACTTGTGTGTTTTCTCCTTTTATTCCATTCATATGTACGTATGTCTTCAGTGATGCAAAGCAGTGCGTATTTCTTTTCTCAACTATATATTTTTTTAAATAATTATTTTTATTTTTCATATATTTAGTTATAGGAGGTTTAGAAAGCAAAACCTAATTAATGTCAAAGCAAAAGGCTGTTTGCCAGGAGAAATAGGAATATGCTGGTCACTATAGAGCTGCATGTGCGAAGCAGTAAGAGGTACTTGCCACGTAATTATGCAACAGGTTGGCTCAAGCACACATACATTTGTTAACAAATGAAGATACTGTAAAGTTATATTAAACAGCCAATTACCTGAATGGAACTTTTCCTGTGCAGAGAAGAAACACAATCGACGCAAAATGTCATATGACGGCCCAGAGAGATAGTTGAAGATATGCCAGTGTGGTTCAGTCAACGAAGATAAAATCTAGTGATTCCACTCTGCAGGGAGCATGAGTAGAGTAGAATATTCACATGATTTAAGTCAGCTGTTGACAGAAGCTAAAAGTAAAATGTTTCCTGGGGGTGCCTGGGTGGCTGAGTCAGTTAAGTGTCCAGCTATTGACCTCAGCTTAGTTCTTGATCTCAGGGTAGTGAGTGCAAGCCCCAAGTTGGGCTCCACACTGGGCATGGAACTTACTTTAAAAAAATAAATTAATAAAATAAAATAAAATAAAATGTATCGTACCAGGCAGTGTATGTTTTGGAGGATGGAGCATGTTGCTAGAAGGCATTTTATGCTCAGCTCTCCCATGTCATCCTGACATAGAGACATGTACCTCCTAGTGCTGTTCTGTGATCAAATGAAACACAGGCACGAAATATGTATAGACCATAGTAAGTGCTCTGTAAATATTTATTCTCTCCACATCACCATGCAAAATTTTAGCATTGGAGATTGGTCTGTAGCCACAAAATGGCTGACCAACCTTCTCAAAATGTGTTTGAGGCAGTGTGGTGTAATGGAAGGATACCTGATTCTAACACTTATTAACTCTGTGACCTTGGACGTGCTTCACTTAATGCTTCCTTCATCTTAATTTCTCTTTCTTCAAACAGTAAATTGGATACTTACCCTGCTCTGCCAGGAGGATCAGTATTGAGTAAGTCAGGTTTCTTATAGAATGTTCTGGAACTTAGTAACATTTAGTAAATATTAGCAGCTTTTTTATTGTTATGATTATTGTGTTTACTATTTTTTTCATCAAAACTGAAGATATTCCCCTCGACAGAATACATCCTAAATGGCAGTATTTTCTGTGCCCTAGAATGTTTGTAAAGATAAAGTAACTCATGAAAACTACTAACTCATAAAATATGGTAAGCCTGAGTTATAAGAAAAATGATGTCCACGTACTACATGGAGCACTGGGTGTTATACGCAAACAATGAATCATGGAACACTACATCAAAAACTAATGATGTAATGTATGGGGATTAACATAAGAATAAGAAAAAACTAATGATGTAATGTATGGTGATTAACATAACATAATAATAAAAAAAGAAAAAAAGATGTCTAGCATCACTCTAGGGGTCCTTGTTTTTCTGTGCCCAGGACATACCCATCTTTTTTGCAGATACCATTCCTTTCCCAAACCCTATGTCCTCCAAACCCTAACATTTTCTTTTCTTTTTTAAAGATTTATTTATTTATTAGAGAGAGAGAGAACAAGTCAGAGGGGCAGAGAGAGAGAGGGAGAATTTCAAGCAGAATCCTCACTGAGCATGGAGCCCAGCATGGGGCTCGATCTCATGACCCTGAGATCCCGACCTGAGCCAAACCAAGAGTTGGACATTCAACTGACTGCTCCAGCCAGGTGCCCTTAAACCCTAACATTTTCATTACCAGTCCCTGTTAAAAATGCTTAACCTTTTCTCATGATCTGCTTCTACAGTGGGAAACGTTTTCTTTCTCCTTGAAGGAAAATACCAGTGAGATAGAAAGCGGACGGGGAGACCCACAGTTCTGTTGGAATATTCTGGAACCCTGCTGCTCCTCCTGTGTCCTCACAGTGCCTTACTTAGGTAGGGGTGTGATGCAAAACAACTCAGGTACAACAATCCTCCACTTCACCAGTGAAAACCCTTCAGAAGCTCCTCTGGACCTAATGGATTTCACACGCGTGTGTGTGTGCGTGTGTAAGTGTGTGTGTGTGTGTTCATTTGTGTGATATTTATTTAATATAGATTTTAATATATTTCTTGGCCTGTTTAATCTCTGTCCTGTCCCCCTATTCACATTCAAGCACTTTCCCCATTTCAACCCTCTCTACCAATAATTACTTTCTATAGTGTATTCACTTTATAAATCATGTTCACATCCCTGAGTACCTTTGATCTTCCTGGCAGCTCTTTGAGTTTGGCAGGGTAACAATTATTTTCTCCTTTCATGGAAGGAGAAACTGAAGCTCAGTGATACTAGGGCTTTCTGCAAAGTTAAAGAGTGAGGGTATATCTCAGACTTTGGTCTCTTAGCCCACATCCAGGTCTGTTTATTCTAAAATGCAGTTTTCAAAGTCTCTGTTTTTCTAATCACCTTTATTACTACTGCCTCAGGAAATCTGTTTTAATTTTATTTCCTCCAGAGCAGAAGTATCATTTCCTGTTTATAAATTTAATACCATAATTTATATTATGTGTTCTTTAGGGCTTCATTCACTCATTATTTCATTAATTCAGTCAGTCATTCTTTCACCAAATATTTATTAAGTGCATGTACAGACCTGGTATAAAGTTCTTCAGAAAAGACCTTAATAACCTTTGAGCAAGCAACCTTATTTAAGAAATCACTGTGTGGGTAGCATAGATATTTTAACAATATTTATTCTTCCAATCCATGAGCATGGAATGTTTTTCCATTTCTTTGTGTCTTCCTCAATTTCTTTCATAAATATTCTGTAGTTTGTAGAGTACAGATTCTTTACCTCTTTGGTTAGGTTTATTCCTAGGTATCTTACGGTTTTGGTGCAGTTGTAAATGGGATCAACTCCTAATTTCTCTTTCTTCTGTATCATTGTTGGTATATAGAAATGCAACTGATTTCTGTGCATTCATTTTATATCCTGCCACGTTGCTGAATACCTGTATGAGTTCCAGCAATTTTGGGGTGGAGTCTTTTGGATTTTCCACATAAAGTATCATGTCATCTGCAAGAGTGAGAGTTTGACTGCTACCCAGAGCAATCTACACATTCAATGCAATCCCTATCAAAATACCATCGACGTTTTTCACAGAGCTGGAACAAATAATCCTAAAATTTGTATGGAACCAGAAAAGTCTCCGAATAGCCAGAGGAATGTTTAAAAAAGAAAAGCAAAGCGGCGGCATCACATTAACAGACTTCAAGCTCTATTACAAAGCTGTCATCATCAAGACAGCATGGTACTGGCACAAAAACAGACACATCGATCAATGGAACAGAACAGAGAGCCCAGAAATGGACCCTCAACTCTATGGTCAACTCATCTTCGACAAAGCAGGAAAGAATGTCCAATGGAAAAAAGACAGTGCTCAGTGTTCCATATCCTGGCCTTAACATTTACTAATTTTGTGATTTTGAGTAAGATACTTAACCCCTTCTTTGTATTTCTATTTTCTTATCTGTAAAATGGAATTATTAGTAATAGTTCCTACCTATATTACCTATAGAAGAAACCAAGATATTATGGATCAGAGGCCACCAGGGGGGGAAAAAAAAACCAGAAACTGAAACAAAGCTACAGTAAAATAATACTTCCTTGGCTGATAAAAACCACAGTTTTGTTCATTTAATCATAGATATCCAAAGAGAATGCAATCCCCATCCCACAGAGACTCACTTGGCTGGAGGTCCTCGCACAGAGCAAGCTGTAGTGGGTCTGGAGAGCTGGCCACAGTGAACTCACCTATCTTGTGTAGTCAGCTGCTACTTGATATTGTTGGGAAGTCCGCCCTTATCACTTTCCTGCAGGTCACCATAGTGCTAAAAAAAATAACAATAAAAGCAAAAAAAAATAAAAAATTCTCATAAACATATGGTTTACGGAGAATGTTCATCCCCTAGGCATCTCTGTTGGAAAAACATTCCATAAATTATCTACATCAGAAGGTTGCCATGAGGTGTAAATAAAATGATGAATATAAAGCAGTGTGAACCCTTTGACGCCCAGTCAATAGAATGCACCAGAATTTCTGTTTGTGAAAGGAGATCTTTGTAGCTATAGGTGGAAAAAAATTAGTCACCATTTATGCTGTTGCTCAGTAAGTTCCTCTTAGGTAAACAACAACAGCAAAATCATTATTGAAAGTATTGTTTCCTGCTGTATGTGCTACAAGAAGGCCTGTGTTCTGAGATACACTGCTCTGGATTTGCCCTTTTGAGGGAAAAGTAACTTCTAGGTTGGGATGAGATGAAAATACATCTATGCATCTCTCTTCTACCCAGCACTTAGGACAAGCGCATTGTCATCATCATATTTCTATGCATTCCTCCCGAGTAAAGCAAGTTTAGGCCTTTTCTCATGTAACCACGCTTCTGCCTTATCTTCCATTTGCCTCACCAGGAGCAAGAAGGTGATGCAAGGACAGAGGAAGAGAGATACAGATGTGAACCAGACAAGGGCGCCCCCTTAAGGTAGGTGTTCATTTCTTTATTCCGGGAACCTTATGATGTGCCCAGAAGACGAAAAGTTTCTGTCTGTGCTGAATTGACATTCTTGCAGAGAAACCTATGGTATAAACCTTGCCAACCACGATCTCTAATAGATCGAGGTGGAATATAATTTTGATTCTGGAATAGAAAGTTGGATGTGAACAAACAATGCTTTGTCTTTTGTAGGACACTGGAACACATAAGGAGCTGCTCCGTTAGTCCAGTCCTGACCTATTCTTTGCCGTTCAGACAGAAAGCTGACTTGGGAAGGAATTTTCTGCTTTCCTCTGCTGTTCCTGCAAATGGACAGATTTTAAGGGTTGACCCAGAGTGATGTGTGGCACTGGGGACTCGCAGTGTACTAAGGAGGGGAACCCAATTACTTTCTATAGCAAAACCCAATTTCTTCTGGATCCATTGCTCTAAAACCAAGAGTTATATGGCTTTGTTTGGGAATTTCCTTTTCTCCAGGCAAAATGAGCTTCATATTCTGAAAATGGTGCTATGAGGCATAGCACTGTGACGAGGTGTGAGGATGAAAGTGATATAACTTTAAAACAGTACTATGCCTGCTATTTGATAAGAACCCAATAAATGGTAGCTAATACTATTGCAACCCCCCCTTTTATTTGCTTAGCAATTTTGCTTTTCCGCTTCTTCCCCATTCAAGCAGTATTGAGATATATTTGGCATTTAACATTGTGTAAGTTTAAGGTGCACAACTTTCGATTTGATAGACTCATATATTGCAATATGATTGTCACCATAGAGTTAGCTAACACGTCCATCAAATTATATAATTATCATTTCATTTTTTGTGGTAAGAACATTGAAGATCTACTCTCTTTGCAACTTCCAAGTATATATAATACAGTATTATTGACTATAATCACACTGTTGTACATTAGATCCTTAGAACCTATTCACCTTCTCCCTGGAAGTTTGTACCCTTTGACCAGCATTTCCCCAATTTCCCTTGCCCCTCTCAGCCTTTGGCAACCACCAGTTCTACTCTCTGCTTCTATGAGTTCAGTGTTACTGTATTATTAGATGTCACATACGAGTGAGATCATACAGTATTTGTCTTTTCCTGTCTGACTTATGTCACTTAGTATAACGCACTGAAGGTCCATCTGTGTTGTAGCAAATGGCAGGATTTCCTTCTTTCTCATGTGAATCATGTCACTTTTGCAGAAAACAGTGAGATTTAATTTCTCAATTTATATACCTATTTCTGCTCCTTTCTTGTGGAAAAAGTTTCAAGAAATGTTATTTTCTTCTTTGTCTCTTCTGATATTAATTGAACTAGTCCTGCTTCCTCTCTCACATAAATGTATTTTCTCTCTCGCCTTCAAGGATAAAAATTCAGTGAACATAAAATAGTAATTTGTTAGAAAACACTTGGGAAAGGATTTCCCACCTTGGGGCTGATGCAGCTGTTTTGTCACATGACTGACGTGGCTGTGTCCCAGTGCATCCAGGGGTAAGCTCCGTTCTCGAAGTACCCTGAGTAGGGAAATGGGACAGTTGTCCAATATGCCATAATATTTATTGTTTCTGCATGTTCTGGGGGAAATATGTCTTAATTCCCAGAATTTCTTCAATATTTGAAAGACAAAACAAAGACAAGTGCAAGGGTGTTTCTCTAAGATATTAAATCAAATGCAGTTAGTGATAATACAAGATTCTGAAAAGGTTTTCTTGTCCCATTAAAAATTGAAATATTAGTGATATGCAAGGAAGTATACTTCTATTAGGAACAGCAATGACAGATGATATCTGCAATAAAGATATTATGCAGTGCATGTATTTTCTGTTGTTTAAGAAATAAGAGTAATTATAGAATAGCTCCTTCTAAGATACAAACACATTTATTATTAATTGATGATCACAATTTATAGACTGAATGAATTCCTGGAATCTTTATTCAGGTTAAAAATCTGAATAATAAAGCAAAAATTCCTTTCCACACGCAAGAGAGAGGCTTAATAATTCCACAGTCAATCTTTGAATTTTTAGAATTTCTGATACATTTATGTAGTCCTTTAGATGGGTAAACATTCCTTTAGAACCCAGAAGTTTTGGGAGCTCTCCTTAATGCAGCATGAAGCACTTCCCCTAGTTTGAGCAAATGGTTATTCTGCACAAAGCCATTAAACTTCAGGGACTAGACAGAAAAAGGCAGATCTCTGGGCACCAGATTGGACTAGGAAATACTGGAGCTATTAGGGAAGATACCAGCTTGTCAACCTTGCCCTCTTGATTCTAATCCCTTCTGGCCACATACAAACTTTTACACAGAAAAAAAATTCCTATAAGTGGGTTGTTAAAAAATAGAAAGTAGGGGGGCACCTGGGTGGCTCTGTTGGTTAAGCATTGGACTCTTAGTTTCCACTCAGGTCATGATCTCAGGGTCGTGAGATTGAGCCTTGTGTGAGGCTCTGTGCTCAGTGTGGAGTGGGCTTGTGATTCCCTCTCCCTCTTCTCCTGTCCCTCCCCCTGCTCGGGCTCTCTCTCAAAAAAAAAAAAAAAAAAAAGAAAAGAAAAGAAAATAGGACTTGCTTTACTGGTTTTTATTTGTGTCCCAAAATTTTGGAAATGGACAGAGTCACCAAGTCTAGTTATCTATACATACCTGTATTTGTCTCTGATTTAATTATGCAATATAATTGTGTGTATATAATTGCATACACATGCTAGTGTGATCATAGTATACATACACCCTGCTATTATTATCACTTTACATTTTTTTTACTTTGTTTGAACCTCCCTCTCTACTTCCTTTCTTCCCAACTCCAAACTTGCCTTTCACTACAGCCAGATAAATCATAATTCATATCAATAAGCTAATATATGTAACGAAATCAATATTTATTCATATATAACAGAATATAAAATATATAATTATATATAATTAATGAACATAAATATATCTCTTTATTTGTACATACACTGAAGTTAATAAGATCATTGTTCTTTGCTTGTCTTTCCTAGTGAGGCCCTATTATATAAACTTTCGTGTATTTTGTTTTAATGACTACATACTATTCAATATCACTGTGGTGACTGCAGCATGTTTTATTCTGACAATCTCCAGTTGATGGACTTTCACTGGTCTTCTCATTTTTCCCTCTACAAACCAATGTTTTAATAACGATTCTATCATGTATACTCTGACACATTTGCGTTTTCATTTTGTGGAAGAGATTCCCAGGGGTGAGATTTCAGGGTCAAAGGAAATGTTTAATTTCACGTTTTCATGGATGTTGCTAGACTGTTGTCTAAAAACTCTGTAACAATTCACATTCCTGTCAAAACGTATGAGGGGATGTTTTTGTGGCACTCTTGACATCACTGTGTAATGCAGAACTTTAAAACTGTTACCAGTTTTTTTTATTGTTATGTTAATCACCATACATTACATCATTAGTTTTTGATGGAGTGTTCCATGATTCATTGTTTGTGCATAACACCCAGTGCTCCATGCAGAACGTGCCCTCTTTAATACCCATCACCAGGCTAACCCATCCTCCCCCCCCTCCCCTCTAGAACCCTGTTTGTTTTTCAGAGTCCATCGTCTCTCACGGTTCGTCTCCCCCTCCGATTTCCCCCGCTTCATTCTTCCCCTCCTGCTATGCGTTATGGTATTGTTACTTTGATTTGCATGTCCCTGGATAGGAGTGACTTTAATTATTTTTTCCATATGTGTATTGGCCATTTGGATAAGTTCTCTTGTTTTGGTATTTTACTGAATCCAGAGTGTCTTAATTTTCAAAATGAGACTTATTCTTATGACTGAAAAGTAACTGGACACCTATGATGTATGTATAAAATAGCATTAATAGAAAGCAAAGAGAGGATCTACAGAACATGTCTCAAGACAGGAGATAAGAAACAAAAAAACCTTTGCCTTTGTAACACATTTGATCAGGGCATACATAACATGGTGTCTATGGTTCAGCCTGTTAGAGGAAAATTTAAGTAGACCCGCTGAGGGAATAACAAATAGCCATGTAAAATATGAAACTTGAGTGCACTCTTGTATTTTATTTTTACTTTTCAGTTAATTTGTTACTAGAGTGGACCCCAGAAGACTGAGATGGAGCTCCTTTTCCACCTCAAGGCAGCATTTCTAGGGTCCTTCAACCTTATCATGAGGGCTGCTGAAAACACGTAGACTTTGGGCTACCCCTCTGAGATCAGGAGAACCAGAGGACTAATGGAAAGACTGATCACAGCTCAAGCTTCCAAGTGTCCCTGGTCTCATGAGTACCTTTTGTGTCATTTGATTGCTGGTTCAATAGCAAACTGAGGTGAAAGCATTCTTGTTTGAGTCTAAAGAGTCATTCTCACTAATTCTCTCTCTGGATTAGCCTTTGCGGTTTGGCTGGGCTTCATCCCCAGGGCACAAGTTTGTGGTAAGTTTAACCTTGCAACAGATGTAATGGAACTTGGATTATTTTTATCATCACCGTCAAGATGAATCATATCCATTGCTTTTTGATCAAGATTTGGTGAAAAAACCTGTTTCAAGGGGTGCCTGGGCGGCTCAGTCGGTTGAGTGTCTGACTTCGGCTCAGATCATGATCTCGGGGTCCTAGGATTGAGCCCCACATCTGGCTCTGTGCTCAGCGGGGCCTCTGCTTGTACCTCTCCCTCCACCCTTCCCCTCACTCATGCTCTCTGTCTCTCTCTCAAATAAATAAATAAATAAATAAAATCTTAAAAAAAAATCAAAACAAAACCTGTCTCAAGCATGAGTAGTATCTTTCACAAACTTCCCTAAGCAAGGCCATGAGAAGAAAGAGAGCAATATATGTTCAGCTTTAAATTTCTTACATTTTCTGCCCTTCCAAAGGAGCACCAAATCAGCTGTCTAGCAATTAAGATGCTTGCTATTTCCTTTTTTTGGAATAGGGATATTAGGTGTAACCTCTCGTGATTCCAACGGTCCCTCCCATTTTCTGATATCAGCAATTGACAATTTCTCATACTGTGCATAGGCACCTTCAATCTCCCATCATGTAACTGTTATTTAATCCCTCTTACAAAGAAATTCTGCTGCTCTCACTTTGTTTTATCAATCTAGAAAATCAGCAGAGTATTCAAGCAATGGTCCGCTTGTTTTCTATTGTGTGATTCTATTTGCTTCATAGGGCTTCCTTAACCAAGTAGCACAACCCGGGTGTCTCAAAACAACAGAAATTTATTCTCCCACAATTCTGGAGGTTGCAAGTCCAAAATCAACGTGCAAGCAGGGCTATGCCCTCTCCCCTAGTCTCTGCTTGTTTCCAGCAACCCTTGGCATTTCTTGTCTTAGAGCTGCATACCTGCAGTCTCTCTCTCCCCATGGTCACATGGCTGCCTTCCCCCTGTGTGCCTGTGTCCTCACGTGGGGTCCTCTCTATGTGCATCTCTCCTCACATGGAGTTTTCCTCTTATAAGGATACCAATCAGATTGGATCGAGGGTGCACCCTACTCCAGTGTGATCTCATTTTAACTTAATTACACCTACAAAGACACTATTTCCAAATGATGTCAAATCCACAGGTACCAGGGGTTAGAACCTCCACATATCGTTTTTGGGGTCACAATTCAACCCATAACAGGAACGCAGGAAAGTTGATGTTTTCCTTCTATCATCTTATGCAGTTGCAAAAAGAGGGGTTCAGGCCAGATGATCGCTCTTTCTTTCCAATTCTAACAGACCATGACCCTGAAACGTAGGACATTGAGGGTATGTTTATAGTCTGGAGAGTTTAATTGAAAGGCAAAAAAAACCTACTACTGCACACATATACATGCACATATCAGGACTTAAGGAGTACAGTTTGAAGTATTCAGTGTGCTGGTCGGGGGCAAAAAAGAGAGATCTTAAAGACATCGAGCCCACAATGGACTGTCAGAAGCTTATATGTTGCCTTGTCTCTGAGGTCACCTGCCAAACAGCTGATAGGAATTTTGTTTGCACAAAGATTAATTTAGAGATTAACCAGGTGACTTTGCAAAAGCCCCTGGAGGCTTCTCATGAAAGCTCATAAAACATATTTGTGGGTGGTTGTTAATGTTTATGAGTGTGTGTGTGTGTGTGTGTGTGTGTGTGTGTAACCACAGGCCCAGCTCTGCAAGAATGGATTTGCATGATCCCTTAGCTTTCTTTTTCCTGAGATTTCATTATCTGAATGACTTCATACATACTAAAAGGCAAAATATTTTAGGGTACAACCATCTCTTTGTTGGATGACGACTACATGGTATATTAAACGCCTGGCCATAGATAATGAAAGTTTATTCTTGGTGTTTCCTATGACAATAAACCAAGGAACAACTGAAACTTGCGTGTGCTCAGAAGACACTGGAAACCCAAAGGTTTACAAAAGGGATTTTCTTCCAATTACTGTGCATTTCTCATCGTGGTGGTGGTCCTAGAGGCAAGGTGAGGAAACACAGAGAGGACGGAGGACTAACATAATCTCGCACTCACAAGGACTCAGGGAAGGCCCTGGTATTTACGGTGGTTTTCACGTGACAAGTGTTTGGATACCTCATCCCACCTGGACCTGTGGGTAAGCTCCATATTGCTCTCATTTTACAGAGGAATACATCGAGGCCTCTGAAGTTAAGCTATTGCCTCTGATTATGCAAGTGGCAGGAAACGGAGCAGGGATTTGGACTGAGATCCATGAGACTCACATTCCTGAGCAGTTGTCTCTGAGCCATGATGCGTGTGCAAACGTGTGTATGAAGAAATCAAGGCGCTAATGACCCCTCACCCCCCACCCCCAGGAAACTTATAGGACACTTCACGCTTCCTAATTTGTTTCTTGCTCCACAGATTCATCTCAGGTTGTTCCTTGTGAAATGTTGGGGTATTTCAAAACATAAGTCTGATAACTGGATAAAGAATGGCTGGATAGTGGGTCAGACAAGAGGTTCTTGGCATTTGAATTAGGAGTCTCCATAGAAACAGAACCAACAGAGAGAGAGAGTGTGTGTGCACATACATAGTCTGCTTTAATCAGTCTACTGATTTAAATGTTAACCTCACCCAAAAATACCCTCACAGAAACACCCAGAATAATGTCTGACCACCTACTTGGCACCCGAGTCAAACTGACACATAAAATTAACCTCCACACCACCGTTAAGTCCTTCTTTTTGAAAAATAACAATGAAGTCCGTTCAATTTGTAAAATGTATAAAATCTTAATCCTGTTTGGACCTAAAGGGAAAATACATATAACTGGAAAACTAAGAAAAAAACTCACACCAGGTCTGCAACAAAGCTTTCTTCCCCCTTCACATCTAATTAGAGTTCTCTGAAATTCTCTGTAAGCACCATATCCCACTGTTTCTTCCCACTCATGCGATGTGCTAAAAAAGCCAGAATGCTCATATTCCCTGCACACCCCATGTAGCCATGCACTTGTTCGCCCCCAGCCTTTGAACATGCTGTGCGCCCTGCATCAAGTGACCTCTCATGGCCCCCCGTCTGCATCCAGCAGAAACCTCTCCAATTTTCAAAGGCCAACATACACATCACCTCCTCTGGGAAGTCTTTCCTGTCCCCTTGACCAACAACACAGACCTGTCTCCTTGTTTGATCGGAGAATACTGTTCAGAGCAGTAGCAAAATGTCTGTCCTGACTCTGCTTGTAGGCAGGCTTGTTGTCCATGTTCCACAACCTATCAATCGATGGGAGTTCAGCAGACCACTGGAGCTCCTTCTGCAAGAACCCCTCAGGGCTTTGTCAACTCTGTTGCCAACATACTTCTTTGGACTCGCATCTCAGCCCACTCTTGCGTTTTGTCTCTGCTTCTACTTTGCTTATTTTATATCTGCACTTGTCCCTGCTGATTCTGGCTGCCGAGACTCCCCTAAAGAACCATGAGCACTAGCACCATGAGCAGCAATATAGCTAACCCACTATTCTGGATCGCTCTGAGAAAGACCCTCCTGGAGGGCCAAATTCCCATCAAGGGCCCTCTTCAACCCCATATGTGTGGACTCATTCACAGAGAATCATCACTCAGGGCTCAGTCTATGCAATTATTTCTCTCCTGTTGGATAGTGAGCTCTTCTCATGTACAAATGATATCTTATTCATCTTTGTGCCTCTTGTGATTTCCTTATGCCTGGAATATTTTATATGCTTCATAAATAAGTGTGGCATGAATCAGTGAATAAAATTAAACACATTCTTATCTTAAGTGTCCACTTTGCTTCTCTGAGCTTCTAAATTCTTGCTCTCCTTTTAAGTGCTAATTCTAGCCTTCTCAGACTAGCCCCAGCTGGAGGCGATCTGCTCTTTACTGGGCTCTTATTTCCCATAGAAACCAGATATTATTCATTTTACTGTGTGTGGTCATATGCTGTGTCTCTCTGCTGAATGGGGAAGCTCCATGAGCAATCAATGTTTGGCTCTTTTCATATGTCTACATGCTGCTTGAGAGAGTTTTAAATGTTTTAAATAATAATTTTGTACTGAAAATTGGTTCCAACTTGCTTTCTCTAACTCACACTTTGTGCTAGATACAGATAAGGTTATCACCAGATAACTGTTATCTAAACATTTGTCACAGATGTGACAAATGTGACAAATGTTTATTAGTCTGTTTATGAGTCTCTTTCTCAGGCATCTGTGAGCATTTCTGAGGGCAGGGGCAAAGGCCAATCATCACTATCCCCCAGGATTTCACATGTGCCTGGAACTGAACACAGACTAAGTCAATGTTAAATAATGATCGGTATATTATGACAATATCCAAAATGTCCCTTAATTACTTAACAAAAGGAAAAGAGAATTAATATTTATTGAATATCTTGTTGAATGCATGTTGTTTAGTACTTTATATTTATGCTCTCATTCAAGGTATTTGGGAAGCCATTTAATCCTTCCTGGCCTCAGTGTCAGCATCTATAAAGTGGGGGTGACATTAATACCAACTTTATAGGGTTTTAAGGATTGAGTTGAATAATGTAAGGCCACTGAATTGTACACTTTAAAAAGTAATAAACATGTTACTAATTTTTTAAAAGTCTGTGTATATGTGCAAATAGCCCCTTCATATCTGAGGGAGGAACTCAGCTTCCTGAATGTGGTAAAGCTCTACCTTTCAGTCAGGAGATGCACATAGTCTATCCTAGAAAATCAGCCCAGTAGGAAAGAATGAGAGATTCTAATATTAGGATTTTCCCTCCACAGGATAAGTGTAGGTAGATGATCCTACAATAAGGAGCTGTGTGTTTTTTTTTAAAGATTTTATTTATTTGAGAGAAAGAGAGAACAGATGAGAAGGGAGGAGGGGCAGCGGGAGAAGGAGAAGTAGACTCCACACTGAGCAGGGAGCCCGATGCGGGGCTCCATCCCAGGACCCTGAGATCATGACCTGAGCTAAAGTCGGCGCTTAACTGACTGAGCCACCGACGCACCCCAAGACCCATGCTTTTAAATCATTGTGTTTTACTTTCTCCCACAAAGAGCTTTCGGCGCATTAAAAAAAAAAAAAAATTGTGTAAGGATTGTCCCAATAAGAATTTTAAAATATTTGTTAAGTATAATATATACTCAGAAATGCAAAATGGTTAAGTCTGATGAATTATCAAAAAAGAAAACACATTTAGGTAGGTTATACCCAGCTCAGGAAATAACACATCACCAGCACCCTTGAGCAACCCTTATGCCCTCCCCAAACCAGCAATTCCTCCAAGAGAATCTAACAACATGGATGAGGTTTGTCTGATTAAAACATATATAAATGAAATCATATACACTCTTAGTCTAACTTCTTTGGTTCAACAATATATTTGTAAACTTGCCCTATGTTGTCCCGTATTTCAGTAGTTCATTCCTTTTAATTGCTGTAGGGTACTTTGTTAAGTTAGCTTTATCATGTCCTATTTATAGCTACAAGCAGACATAGAGGGACCACCAAACACTGGAGGAATGTGTTACATCTCTCTGAGGGAATTGATGTTTTTTGGTTTTTGGTTTTTGTTTTTTTTTAAAGATTTTATTTATTTATATGACAGAGAGAGACAGCGAGAACAGGAACACAAGCAGGGGGAGTGGGAGAGGGAGAAGCAGGCTTCCCGCTGAGCAGGGAGCCCGATGTGGGACTCGATCCCAGGACCCTGGGATCATGACCTGAGCCGAAGGCAGACGCTTAACGACTGAGCCACCTAGGCGCCCGATGTTTGTTTTGTTTTTTGAGGTATCTCACGTCTAATATTTCATAATACCACCAAAGATAAAGTTAGGTAAATCTCCAAAAAAGCATAACAGAAAGTAAAGTAACAGAAATAGGAGAAAAAGAAGAGAGGGAAATGAGAGGATCAGTACAGGAGTTGAATATCTGAATTATCTGAGAGCTAGAAAGACAAACCTTTAGAAAGAGAGGGAGAAAATATCACATATTTCCAGATCAGTTCCCCAAAGGAAAACAATGCTGTTTCACATTAGGAATGGATAGATGGTGCTTAGCTCAAAATATGAATTTAGGACTATACCTAGGGATACACTGGTGAAATTGCAGAAAAATAGGAACAATGGGGTGGCCCTACAAATTTCCAGAGAGTGGGGGAAAAGCTGCCTCCAACAAAATAACAAGCACCAGAAATGCAGGGCACTTCTTAACAGCAACACTGAAAACCAGTGATAATAATGCCTCTCCAACCTAAATTTCTACATCCCAACTATCACTTAAATGTGAGAGTAGAATAAACACATCTTTAGATATTTAGAATATCACAAAATTACATGCTATGTACTTTTTTCTAAAGAAACTTCCAGATGCTGTGCTCTACCTATGGCGAAATAAAACCAAAGACAGAAAGCTATGGGATCCAGGAGAGAGGGCATCAAACAAATTAGAGATGAAGAGATTCCATGGGGGAGTGGTGAGGAGTGAGCCAGAGGTAACAGTCGGCCCACAGTGAAGTTGTTCGAAGGTTCTGGGAAATATTTCTGAAGAGGCCATGGAAAAGAACACCTCACGTTTTTGGATTTAGGTAGAGAGATTTGTACATACCCAGGGAAAGTAGAGTAGACAGTGAACTACACAATAAGCAAGGAAAATAAATTAGAAAATTATCTCTGAAATAACATTCCAGATTTAACGAAATATATCACAGGGAATGAATGACAATCGTAGTGTGCTGTGTGTCTCAGCCATGAACAGCATTTACCAGGTCATAATAACTTGGGGACTGACTATTCATCCAACACAAATGACAGTAGGATTGTATTTGCAAAATTGGGAGGGGGGCGGGAGGTATTTGCTTTCTGTGGTGGGGTATCCTCAGGCAGAGTCTGTAGACAATGCCTCAGACTGAAAATCAACAAATAGCAATGTCATCCTGCTATTGAGAGATGTGGAGAAAAAAACCTCCAAGGAATCAACTAAAAGTCAAAGAGGTTGTCTGTAGAATGGGAACCTGGTTTGTGCATAGCATGATGGACTGCTGGGTGTTTCAACAAGCACCTATAGAACTACTCAATTTGTGTCTTTTTGTTGTGCTTCTTTGTTTCCTCTTTAAACTGTGAGCTTGTATGATTTGGAAAAAAAAAAAAACTTACACAAAAATTAAATGCTGTCTAAATTAAATATGTATTTTAAAACCGCACTACTCTTCCTTATTTGCTCCAATTTGTAGATCTATCTGCACATAGAAACATGATTACGTGACCGTATATTTGAGGAATTCAAGCATTCTGTCTGACCCCTAATCACCTATTAGCTTTGCCATGAGAGCTCAATGAGAGTAGAGGGTGGTCTTTGCCTCTCAACTGGCGTCCTGTTTGCAGTGTTCATAGCCATGTCACCAACTCAGGACAGGGATGCCTTTTCCAGAGATTGGGCAGATTAGCTGCTCTGTTCATGATTGGTGAAGGGACAGCACTCTGAGCTGTGAAAGGCCAGCAGTTCTGCACCAAATTTGTGTCCTTATTTTCAGCCCTCCAGTTCCCATTCTGGGCTAAGGGCTGGGTTTCTTCTAGAGCCAGAAAAGAAATGCGAAGTGCAGAGACCTGCCAGGCACAGAGGCATTGGACTGCCTTGAGTGAGCACTGCATTCCTTTCTTCCACTAAAGAACATTGAAATGTAAATGTATGTATTTGAAAAACTGGGTTTGGTTTTAATTCTTCTTTGGCTGAAAAGAGCATAGGGTTCCTTCAAACACAAAGGGAAAAATTAAAGAACTCTGGGGGAAAATGAGAAACAGCAAATGCAAGATGTGTTTACAATACCATTTCTGGCAGTTTTCACAAAAGCAGAGAATTCTCTCACTAATGTTTTCATCTAAAAAGTGCTTTCTCTTTTTATCTAGTGACTGGGGTGGGGAGGGGAAATACATCCAGGAGAGAATAAATTCGGTAAAATGAGAGCCTTTTGTAATATTCTAGGAGAAAAGTAGAAAAGGAAAAAAAAACCACAAAAACTGGTTCTCACAAACCTTTTGCTGAGCCGTGAAAACAAAAAATCAATGCTGGAAAATCTCCGCATCAACTGTGAATGCTTTAGGTGGTTGTTCGAGTTTTCATTCTGGGAGTAGAAATGGTCAGTCAAGAGCCGCAGACTTCCCTTCAATTGAAGGTGAAGGTACATGCCACTCTGAGGACAGTAAGCCCACTGGGGGCTTCAGGAGAATCAAGAAAGGAAATCGCTATCATAGGACCATTTAGAAAGGTAAAAGGGTTCCATTTCAATAGGAGGAAGAATATTTCCTGCAATAAAAATAATAAAGTTGGCTTTTAGTAAATGGTGACCAATTGCCTCTAAAGTCAGAGGGTTAATATGACTATTGAATATATGCATTTAAATGTAAGATCATGGTTTGATATTTTTATTTTTTTACTTATAAAGCGATGGGAACTAATGTTTACTAAAGATATACATATATATTTTATATGTATACAGAAATGTTTATACACGTGTGTGTGTGTGTGTGTGTGTATTTGTATACACACAATATCAGATGGGAGAGAAGAGGAAAGTTATGTTCATTGAAATGTTCCTATGAAGCTTATTTTATATTTCTTTTATTTAGTGTCTATCATATAATACCTGTGTGAGAGATATCGTGATTTTTATTTATTTTTTTTTTAAAGATTTTATTTATTTGACAGAGAAACACAGCTAGAGAGGGAACACAAGCAGGGGGAGTGGGAGAGGGAGAAGCAGGCTCCCCGCGGAGCAGGGAGCCTGATGCGGGGCTCGATCCCAGGACCCTGGGATCGTGACCTGGGCCGAAGGCAGACGCTTAACGACTGAGCCACCCAGCCGCCCCGATTTTTATTTTATATATGTAGATTTAAAGCACAAAATTGTGGGGGCTCCTGGGTGGCTCAGTTGGTTAAGTGGCAAACTCTTGATTTCGGCTCGGGTCATGATCTCAGGGTCATGTGATGGAGCCCCCCCCATTGGTGGGGCGTCTGCTTAGATTCTTTCTCACTCCCTCTTCTTCTGCCCCTACCCCTGCTTGCGTGCACGCACACACACATGCGCACACGTGTGCTCTCTCTCCCTAAATAAATCTTTTTTTTTTTAAATGTGAAATGACACAGTCATAAAACTAATGTGCTCTGGAAGCAGAACACAAACCCAGGCATATCTGATTCTGAACTCACTAGCTCTGCTGAAGGTGGCGTCTTCTGCAGTGAGACCAAGGGGAGACAGTGTATGACACAGAAGCAGACAACCCTTGCCTTTTAGGAACACATAGATCTAGGTTAGCAAGGGTATCACAAGCCACAACTAACAGAGTGACCTACATTACAATTAAAACTACAATTCTTTATTTGCAGCTCATACATCAAAGAATTACTGGTCACTTAATTTTTTCCATTACCTAAGAATGCATAAACAGCACAGATGAGATAACGATGCAGCTATGCATTTAGATTTAACAAGTATTCAACTGAGTGTCTGTCTGTGTTCCCAGGACCATGCTAGGTGCTTTCATATTCATTGTTTTTATTTACATGCTCTATAAAAATACTGTACCCGCTAATGTGTTCCACAGGGAGGAACATTTGATATAATGCATACAGTGGATTTATGCGGCGCCATGCAGGATTTTGGAATAAAAGACCTGGATTTCAATACTGGCTCTGCCTTTTATTAGCTATGAGGCCTTGGACAAGTTAATTCCTTCAAGCAGAAAGCGTTAGACCATGATTGGGACTACAGAGAGGTTCATGCACTGTTTTCTGTAATATCTTGGTCAATTAGTTGTTGATGGGCACCCAGCTCATAAAATACACTCCCTATTTTTTCAGATGGTTAATCCTATTTTTGCATTTTAACCCTTTGTAAAAACCCAGTTCAAACAACAATGTGATTTATAGTCCATTTTAAAGCCTGATTGGCCCTATGTTCTTCTGATTCTTCTTTTATCCTCTGATTTTCATACTTTTTTTTTTCCACACACCCCCCCCTTCCATACCCTTGCTTTTGGTTACTTACACAATCTGCATTTTAACACCAAAAAAAGTTACTCCCCTTGGCTTCCCTACGGATAGAATTTGGTTTCTTATCTCCCCAAAAAGAAAAAAAATTAGCTAATGGGGAAACAGATTTCCAATTATTTTTCATTTATATAGCACATGCAAACTTTGAGAAAAATAAAAAAATGATAAATAAAGGCTCAATTAACCACAGAAATGATGTCATGAAATAACAATATTCATTTCTCACCGGAGAGGATCAACAGGAAGATCGGGAAAGGTTGCTATCTTCCCAACAGAAAATCCATGTTTTTTAATGAGACCATGAATCTAATGATGTTCTATACAATGTAGAGTTATAGATTAGGGAACTGTTCAACTTACAATTGGGTTTTGGTTAGTATATGTTACAGCATCTAAAAAAATAACTAAACATATAGCCACTGAGTAATCCCCAGCTATGTCCTGTGTGTTTGTATGCGTGTATGTGTGGTTTCTCTCATTTAATCCTCCAAAAGCTCTTTTATTCCCCACTTTACAGATGAGGAAACCAAAGCACTAAGACGTTGATTTGTTAAGTTGTATACACCTAGTGTCTTAGGTTAGCCTCCCTGGAATCACACTCTGAGACTGAGATCTGTGTGCAGGGGCTTCCTTGGGGGGTCTTCTCAGGAGGTACACAGCAAGGAAGGAGGAAAGCAGGGCTGGGCAGAGGAAAAAGTTGACCCACAAGGGTTTCAAGTGAGGCTTCCACTGTTCCTCTGAGGAGATCTGGAGCTGGGATGGCCCTTCCATGATGTCCCAAATTGAGACAAAGGCGCTGAACACATGTAAACCCACATCAGCTTGCCACTGGCCATGGGCCACCCCATGGAGAAGACATAGACTTGTGGAGGCAGAATCTGGTGACTGAGAGCATGGCCCAAATGTGCCTGGTAACTACAGATGTGTGCATCAGTCTGAAGAGGGGCTCACAGAGGAAACTGTGTCTTACTGTACCTGGTGAGTGTGACAGCAAGGATTGGACTCCGGGTTCAGCTATGTTTTCACTGTTACACACTGGAAAACATCATTTTAACATCTTTGTTACTCCTCATGTAACAATACCATGTTTGATACCATGATAAACCTGGCTGCACTTCTGAACAGACCATGGGTTTATTTTGTCCCACCCTCTGCTCAGCTCCAGGTGGGATCCAATCAGTGTTGGAGTGGATACAATCACCCCCTTTCTATCTTATAAGATTCCCATAAGCTTTGGGGATGTTCAGTTTAATAAGGTGATGCACATATTCAAAATATCTTTCAGGTCTACTCTTGTTTGAGTCTTAAGGAAATATTTGGAAGAACACATAATGAAGTGATTCTCAAGAAAAAAAAAATATGACTTTAGAGTCCTAGTGAGGTTATTCTTTTAGGCTTCAAGTTCCTGGTTCTTTCTCATCTCTCATACTCTTTACTCATTGTCTTCTTAGGACACTTGGGTGGCTGAGTCGTTTAAGTGTCCAACTCTTCATTTCGGCTCAGGTCATGATCTCAGGGTTGTGAGATTGAGCTCTGTGTCAGCCTCCATGCTGAACATGGAGGCTGTTTAAGATTCTCTCTCCCTCTCCCTCTGCTCCTCCCTAACCCCGGCTCGTACATGGGCACGCGCTCTCTCTCTCTCTCAAAAAAAAGAAAAAAAAAGAAAGAAAGAATTCTACTCATTGTCCTGGCATTGGATATTGAACTATTTGAAGGATTAGATGCAAAGTATGACTAGCCAGTGGCCCCAGACACTTCGTCCAAGTTACCTTTAAGAAATACAGATTTCTTCACTCCACAATTGAGGACTTTGATTCAGTAGCTCTGCTGGGGACCAGGAATCTATAGTTTAACTTTTCCTTCCCCAGGTAAACCTTGGGGAGCTAACTTAGCTCAGGTGTCAGGGCCAGGTGTCCAGAACCACTGGGCTAGTTAAGCTATAAAAGCCCTTTTGTTACATAATATGAGATTCTATAGAGGAGGAGCCCTCATTTACATTTAATTTTTTCTTCCTCTGGTGTCTAGAATAGGGTTTGTCATAGAAATCCTCTCCAATGAATATTTTTGAGTGAGAAAAAAATAAACTCAATAAATCTGTGTCAATCCAGGGGTGCCTGGGTGGCTCAGTCGTTAAGCATCTGCCTTTGGCTCAGGTCATGGTCCCAGGGTCCTGGGATCGAGCCCCGCATTGGGCTCCCTGCTCTGCGAGAACTCTGCTTCTCCCTCTACCACTCCCCCTGCTTGTGCTCCCTCTCTCACTGTGTCTCTCTCTCTGTGTCATATAAATAAATAAAATCTTTAAAAAAGAAAATCTGTGTCAATCCAATCAAAATTCAGGAAGCTGCTCTGTTTGAGCAGAAAGCACCATAGGTATGGAAACAGAAGCATCACCATTTAGAAAATCAGTAAGATATCATTTCAACACAAATTGATAGTATATAATGATATTTCCTATTGGACCAACTGGTATGGTATAATATTGTAACACATATTCTGATATTAAGTGATTCTCACATTCCCAGGAAAAATCTTTAGATTCCCATAACTTCAATTCCTGTAAAATCTATAAGTTCCTGTAGGCTTTCTAGTATTTCATTAGAATGTTTATGTTTACATTCATAGTTGAGAGTTATAGGTTGATTTTCTTACCTCAAATCCTGCGTTTTTTCACTATACTCTGACTTAATTACATGAAATGCAATAAAACAGAAAAACAGGTAATACAAACAAACTGACTAACATTTATGTTACCACATCCATTTTCAAATAAGACATTAAATAAACTTACAAAAACAACATACAAGTTGAGAAGAGAAAACAGGATTGAGGAAAGGAGGAAATATATTTGCTAACATGATGTGTCAAGATATACATTATGAGGGATGCCTTGGTGGCTCAGTTAGTTAATGACCGACTCTTGGTTTCAACTCAGGTCATGATCTCAGGGTCATGAGGTCAAGCCCCACATCAGGATCCACACTCAGTGGGGACTCTGCTTAATGAGTCTCTCCCTCTGCCCCTCCTCCGCTCCTGCACATTCTCTCTCCCTCTAAAAGAAATAAATCTTTTTAAAAAAAGATATTCCTTATGATTAAGGAAGTACTTGAATGTAGTCTTCATGCCCTTAGCACAGAGAGAGTCTATTGTCCATTAAGAAGCTCTTAGTAGGAAAAAAAAAAAAAAAGAAGCTCTTAGTAGAATGATCGAAATGGAGAAGCTTCTTGGGGGCAGAGGTTTTGTTGTTATTGATATTCTTTTTCAGAATATCCTAGACTAAATTTGAAAGATTTTTTTCCCCTCATGTGGTGTTTTACACAGAGGATGATAAAATATGAACAACCAAGTCTTCTCACAGATATGCACAGTAAATGAAGAATCCAAATTCATATACATGCATATTTTAAATGTATCTCTAGATAAAAGCTAAGGGTCACATATTTAACTTTCACACAGAAAAGGTTCTAAAAGACCCATTGCTATTTTAGTCTGGATACCAAATTTCTGATGCCTTAGCAAATTAAAATTAGCAAGCAAAACCCTGAGGAATAAAAGACCAGAGGATAAACCAGCAGGGGAGGGATGAATCAGAGTGTTCCTCTGTGAGCAAAACTGAAAGCATTAAAAAAATATCGCTGGTCTCATAAAAACATGATCTTTTCCCCAGTGTATGCTGCCTGGGCTGGGGAAACAGAATGCCTATGATCAGTATTGGATGATCATTAATTACAAACAGAAACAAGATCTTTGATGAAAATGAAGAGCCAGATAAATAATTTAGCATTAAAATTATGCATCCTTAATTTACAAGAGCCTATGAACTACTCATATTTTAGAGGACTCAGCATGCCACCATAGGCTGAGAGTTTAACTGGTCCCCTGTGCCAATTTAGTCACCCACAAAGATGACTACACAAACTATAGTTACTCGGATGACTTTGGGAATGTTTTTCACTTCTTAACATGCTCTCCTTGAGCTTTCATTCTCTCCAGAATTTCTAGATCATGAATAACACTTTGGTAGGAAGAGGGGTTGTGTTGAAACCTGCCTTTTCACACCTTGCAAATAGCAATTTTGTATTTATTCGGAGTGACTCCTGGCAGAGGAATGATGGAGACTAGAATATATATCTTGAATTGCTTTGCAAAACAACTACTCTATTTACTTAAAATGTGTGCTATTAGGTTAGCTTTAAAGATGTTCTAATGGAGTCTGTGGGAATTACTTTCATGTGCCCAGCCTATTCTTGGTCCTGTCGCCACCTTTGATCCTTTCTTGCACCATCTGTGGCTGACCTTTCCTCTAGAGAATGGAACATCTTGTGTCTAATTCCCAAAACTGCCCTACATACCCCACTTCCACTGTGGAAGTGATGAGGCAAGCCCAGTGTCCCAGGTGTTAAGTTAGAGCAGCATAGCATTACTGAGAAATAGCAGGTGTAACAAGAACCAGATCGTCAAAATGGTGAATTCGATCTGTAATCCTTACAGAACACAGAGTGTATGGTTACAAAATATCTCATATGAATAAAGATGACATACCTAATGAAATATTTATGGAGCAAAACCAAAATTTCTGAGCATAAATACTTCTATGTATCAGTTTTTAAAATTATTTTATAAATGCCATATACTGTATAGCAATACTGAATATTTAAGAAACCAAATAAATTATCTATAACCTTATTTCTCTAATCCTATTTGTCATTAACTTTTCCAAAAAAATGGCTACACAGATATGAATAGGTCATGATCCTTGCCTTGAAAACTAATGGTTAGGTGGAGAAAATACACATATAAACAGATAATATAAATTGGAGAATGCAGTTACTGCAATAAGATACATAGAAGGTATTACCAGAAGTTTAGAGAAGGATTACTGTACCTACCCAGGTGGAGTCTAGGGGAGATTCCTGGATAAGGAAGTAAACAGCTTAGGTGAAGTGCTTTGTAATTATCCCATTATGGCCTTTATCACACCTTACTGAAATTATCTGTGTAAAGTCCATCTACCCCACTAAATAGAGCTTCTCCAGGGTAAATATTGTGTCTTGTTCTTCATTGTCAAGTCCCTAACTGCTCTCTGATATATCACATATACATTCAAAAAACATTTATTCAAACAACAAAACAGGGGAAAAAAGGAAGGAGGGAGGGAAGGAAGGAAGGAAGCAAGGGAGGAAGGAAGGAAAAGAAGAAGGGGGGGAAGGAAGATAAAAAGGAAGGAAGGCAGTTGGATAAAACAGCCAGAAGAAGGAGTGAGTGGCAAAGTTACTTAAGGTGAGGAAGGATCGCGAGTATAAGAATGTAGACATGAAATAGCATGGTGTGTAAAGGTGGGTATGCCAAGAGTGTGGCAAAGTGGCAAGAGATGAAGATAAAGGTTTTAGCAGAACTTGACCTTACAGGATCATTTCAACTCTGCTGAACACCACTGTGACAGAATAGAGAGCAGCCCCAGAAAGTGCATGTGTGTTCAATTCTAATTCTGCTGTGGTTTGGGGGGAAGCAGTTAAAAATCTCTTGAGCCTCAGTTTATTATAAAATGAGATAATGCTATCTCCTTTGAAGTGTTGAAATAAGGAATATAGAGTGATCGATTGAATACATAGCATTGATATGATATATAGAATTATGCCCTTCAGTTTCCCTTGATCCTGGGAAAATTATTCCAACTGTTCCTGTTCTCAGATGGTGTGTGGATCACAGTGTGGATGCAAGATGTATTAGTCGGGGTTCTTCAGACAACCAGTAGGATATCTTGAGAGAAAGAAAGAGAAAAGGAGGGAGAGCAACTGATTTATTATCAGGAATAGCCTCACGCAGTTACCAAAGCTAAGAAGTCTCACACTCTCAAGCTGGAGGATCAGGGAAGCTGGTGGTGAAATCCAGTCTGGGTCTGAAGTCCTGAGACCCAGGAGCACCAATATCCACAGGCAGAAGAAAAGTATTTCAGCTCAAACAGAGAGTGAATTCACTCTTCCTCCACCTGTTTGTTCTGTGGGGCTCCTGTTTTATCTGTGGGGTCCTGTGGGGTTCCCCAGGAGACCGGATGATGCCCACCCATGTTGGGGAGTGTCATCTGCTTTATTCCATTCACCAACTCAGATGTTAATCTATCCTGGAAATACCCTCACAGATACATCTAGAACTAATGTTTTACCAACTATCTGCGTAGTCAAGTCACCACACAAAATTAACAATTACACAAGAAAACAGGCAGTCTAGAGTTCCAGAATCCTAGGATTAGGAGTTAGGACCAACTGCTAAGGAACTAACTCATGCAAGAGTCTAGCAGGCAGCTCTCTTGCTGCCCTTTCTTCCCACCTCCACTACATCTAGGATGAGGTTCCTCTAATACTTTTCTCCTATCCAAGGGAAAAATACCCTTTTGTCAAAACAACAACAACAACAAACAAAACAAAACAAAAAAACAAAAAACAAACAAAAACCCAACCATATATCCATATCTATATATCTATCTGTATCTCTCTGCCTTTTTGACATAATAATAAGATGGAGAAAAACACATTTGAAAGAAGAAAAATCATTCAGAGTTGCTTATTGGCGAGAGGAATTAAAGCAGCTGGCCTATGATCCAGTTTCTCCCTTAAGGGGAGATTTATTACGTGAATTATCTATGTTTAGGGCTAAGCATAGTGGGGTATCTAATCCCAGTTTGGGTCTTAGCTATCGTGTAGTCACATTTCCGGGAAATAAAGTAGGTTATCTAATCTAATCTCATTGTAAACATAATACCTGATCTATATACGTTGAACTTGGGCCTGTGTAAAATATCTAGGTGATTATTTTCAGGCTTAATTGGACTTACAAGTCTAACACAGGGGACACCAATGAAGAAAATAAGGCTAAAAGTAACCACTTGGAGTCATAGTAGATATACGGCATGTGAAACAGTGGGATTGGATATAACCGACTTATGGCAGGAGTAACTCACTATGCGCAGAGACTTGGTACAGGAAGGGGCAGAGAAGAGATGTTTGTGAAGATCAAAGAAGGAAGAGGAAAGTCGATCTGGATGTTGGCACTGCACAGAATTTCAAAGAAGAGGAGACTAGTAGGACAGACACAACAGATAGACTTGAAAAGGATCAAAAAAAATTCTACAAGGTTTATCAAATAGTCATTTAATGGTGATTCTTATTAAAACAATCTCAGTTGTGGGGCACCTGGCTGGCTCAGTCGGTAGAACATGTGACCCTTGATCTCAGGGTTGTAAGTATGAACCCCATGTTGGGCATAGAGATTATTTAAAAATAAAATCTTTAAAAAAAGAAAAAAATAATCTCCGGTTGAGTTTGGGGTCTAAAAATTTGTTTACCATAGTTTTAGGGGGGAAGGGAGAAGGGAGACGGTACAGAGGTTACAGGTATTTTGGGAGAATCTGAAGCTAGACACCAATTAAGACAGAGAGTTGAAGTTATGGGGGATAGATGGCACAACTGATGATAACCAGAAACTGCTGGGAGTGTGTGTTCAACCAACCAGCACACCTGTAACCTCCCTGTATGGGCTGGGTTAGAGTTGTGATGGACATGAGGCCAGTGACGACGCTCTTTGCATTTTCTCTGATGTTTCCCACTGGTGATTTTGAGGATTTCTCCCTGCTTAAATAAGGCCTTCTGTGTTCCGGGAAGGAAATCTCCCCATATTTATTTATACAAATACATATGTATATACATATATAAATACATGTATGTATTTTATTATATATTGTATGTTATATATAATAAAATATATTTAAATATATTTAATATTTAATACTTAATATATTCTTAAATATATATTTTATTTATATATACAGAGAGAGAGCATAGAGTACAATAAGTAACTGAGGGGAAGTAGAACCTTGCAAATTCATAGCCTACAATATTTTCCTTCAATCTTTAAAATTTTTTCCAATTACATTTACTCTACACCCATGTCAAGAAAGTAAGTCTAAAGCCATGAGTATCAATAGCCTGAGGTAGAATAATAAATATTATCCCTTTGGGTAATACTTATTTTTTTTCATTTTCTTTCCAATTTTATTCATTCACTGGCTTTCTTGCTCTTAGAGCAACCTCCATTTCATTCAGATCCTTGTTCTGTTATTTTATAATGGGATATAGTTTTAAGTGTTTATTAAAGTTTTAAAAACACATAGATTAGTGTAATGTAATTGAAAAATGTTGGCATTTCTCTATAAAATTAGTGAACTCCTTTTAATGATTTGTCTTCCAAAATTGCCTTGGGGGAAAAGGAAAGCATTCTTATTTTCCTTGCACTGTTATAATTTAAAATCAGCCCCATGTTTGTGTGTTCAACTTTGTAATCATCTGTCACTCCTGGCAGAAAAGAAAATTAAAGGAACCAATTTATTACAAAGAACAAAAAATGATATTTTTCCTCCCTCCATAGAAATAATATAATGTTCTAGAGTTGCTTTAATATCATTTTCGTATTTTTGCTGCAATGACAGGCATATATTTTCAGGGAGGAACTTTATCTCTTCACAACATCTGCAATGAAAATTCAATTTCTCAGAATCAGATGCTTTATATAGTCCCTAATTCACTGTTCTGTGCTTTGTGGGTATGACTGTTTTTTTAAATCTTCAACTTGAATGGATGATCATCCTCTCCCTCTTTTTCTGCAGGTCACTATCCTCCTGGGGAAGAGCTGAATATGCATCTGCTCATGTTTTAGCACCAAGGAAGGTCAGGGGCTGAGAGAACATTGCTCCATCTCATGAATTTATGGACATATTCTCCATACAAATATTAAGCCTGCAGTTAAGGGTTTAAATAGATAACTTCAGTAAACCTCTCTCTATTATCAAGAATAAACTGTTAATGGATGGTAGAAAGTAAAGATTTGGCCTACTTTTATGGCTCTGGCAGTAATTAACTGCTTACTTACACCAATATATATATTCAGTGCTTGAGATAATTGGAAAGATACAGAACACTTCTCTCTGCTCTCCCTCGATAAACATCCCTCCACAGCTGCTGAAGGACATATATAAATGTCTGTTTCTTTTAGCCACAATCCAAATGAAGAGAAATGTGTCTATGAACATAGCTTAATGGACAGGTGAATGAAGGTCCAGCCTTAAAAAATATTTCTTTTCACATCTTTCCTGAATTTCCCAAAAGTTATTTATAGACTTTGATATCAAAGACTACCTTTATTATTTTTTTTTAATTTCATTGGGTCTCTAGTTTAATAGTGTCAATTCTTGTCAAATTAAACTATTGTTTAAATAAAATTCTAACCAAAATACTAACAAGGTTTGTTGTCTTTTTTCCCCCACAGAATGTGTCTCCTAATCCTAAAATATATATGGATGTATAAGTATTCAAGATGAGTTAAAAATTGTTGGAAGGAAAATAATGAGGGAGAACTTTTTCTATCATAAAGAATTCATATGAAGCAGTCATACTTAAAATAGTGCCGCAGGGAGTGGGCATAGAGAGAGTCCAATGGAACACAATAAAGAACCTAGAAACAGATCCACTGATATATGGTGATTTCACATATGACAGACTAATGGGTAGAATATGAGATGTTAATAAATGATTATGATAATAAGCTTTGCATATAAAAATAATATAAAACCAGATTTCAACTTTAGGTCATACACTAAAATGTACTGCAAGGATGATTAAAATTCTAAATATAAAAAGAAAATCTTTAAATTTTAAAAGAAAATGTATAACTTCTGTACTTAGTACAAAAAGGGGAAAAAAAAAAACACAACAAATCATTTTACATTAAAAGGCAACCGGCAGGGGTGCCTGGCTGGCTCAGTGGGTTGAATGACTGAATCTTGGTTTCAGCTCAGGTTATGATCTCAGGGTCCAGCCCTGTGTTGGGCTCCTCCCTCAGCAGGGAGTCTGCTGGAGGATCTTCCCCCTCAGCCCCTCCCCCTACTCATGATCACTCTTTATCTCAAATAAATAAATAAATCTTTAAAAAAAAAAGGCAACTGGCATTCTTGCATAAGATAATTTAACAGGGGCATGTGTGCAACTAATATTGAGATTACACAAAGAAGCTCCTACAATGAGTGAGAAAATATAAATCCTTAAATATTCTGAAAACATGTGTGAGCAATCAAGCCACAAATTAGGAGGCCTCAAAGGCTAAGAAACAGAATGATGCTCAGCCTCATAGTAAATAGAGAAAAATCAAATGGAAAACACAGATGGTTATAATTTTATACCCATTTGTTTCCCAGCAATTGAAAAAAGTCTGCTGATAGTAAGTGGTCACAAAGATGAGGAAGATCACCAACTGATGCCATGTTGTTTGGAAGGTAATTTTGCATAACCAACTTTGATGATAATTTTCCCAAATGTAGCAAAGATAATGGTGTGTGTGAATTGCCAGTTGATAATTCTACTTCTGGATAATTAATTAATTAAACCCATTGTTATTCCATTTTTAAGTAGTAGATGTCTTTCTTTGTTCTGGGGCTACAGTGGCTAATAAGATGGATGGATTTTTCTATGTCCAAGAAACTTGGATTTTAATGGGAGAAGACAAATTTAAAAAATCAAAACAAATGAATAAACATATATTGTTATAGCAAACTGTAATAAGTGCTCCAAAGAAACATTAAAACTGAGGAAAGGAAATAAATCATGAGGGATGTGCTATTTTAACTTACGTTGATCCAGAATGGCTTCTCTAAGCAAATGACACTTGAGCAGAGATGTGGAGAGAATGATGGAAGAACAAGGTTAAAGACCTGAAGATGTGGGTAGATAGGGCATCCTGTGGTTAGGGCAGGGCTGAGAGGAGGGAGAGAGGCAGAACATGATCAAGTCGGACAGACAGATGGACTGGTCACAGACCATGCATAGCTTCTAGGTCACAGCACGTCACTTGCTTTTTAATCTCATTGTTCTAGAAAATTTATTAGAGGGTTATTTCATGCAGGGAAATGTTACAATATGATCGAAGTTTTTGAAAGCTCACTCTGGTTGTTTTCTTGATAACGGACTCAAGAATTTGGGGAGCATAGAAGAGAGACCGCATAGGCAACTAAGCCTGTATTCAACTCTATGTTGTTTAACTTAATAGTTAATACTTAAAACACATCTCAACTCAAACTAGCCACATTTGTGGTCAAAGACCAAGTTATTTGTGCCTACACTATTGGCTAATGCAGCTTTATAGAATGTCTAGCTGACCCATGAACAACATGGGTGTCAGGGGCACAGACAACACACACAGACAAAAGTCCACATATAATTTTTGCCTCCCTCAAAACTTAACTATTTAATAGTCTTCTGTTGGTTGGAAGCCTTACCAATAGCATTAAGAGTAGATTAACACATATTTTGTATGTTATATGTATTTTATACTGTATTCTTACAATAAAGTAAGCTAAAGAAAAGAAAAAGTTAAGAAAATCATAAGGAAGAGAAAATACCTTTGTAGAACTGTACTGTATGGAAAAACATCTGTGTATAGTGTACTTCAAACCCATGTTGTTCAAGGGTTGGCCATACTTTCTTTTCCAGTATATGTGGCATGCTGACAGAACCTTGATTCTGTTCAACATGTCATCAGCTTTAAGATGCCATTAATTGAAAGGCATATCATTATTTTGTATACTATGAAGAAAGACAGTGATGACAGACAATTAAACTATGACACAATTTCAAAAACCACTGGGTGTACTACCCAAGAGTATTGACAGAAAATACATGAGTGTCAGAAAGAATAAAATCCTAGAGATATTTTATCAGGATTCCTTCCATTGTAGTTGACAGCAGTCTATTTCAAATGGGCTAACAAATAAAAGGTAACATATTTGGTCATGTGAACAGGGGTCCAGAGGTGCTGCTGGCTTTATCACAGTTGGAATGAGGTATTCAGATGATGGTACTGAGGCTCTGTCTACCTTACTCTTAGATAGGCTCTCTACTTGATGAGCAAGATGATCAACGTCATCCATCTTCTGTCCTGCCAGCGTTATCGACCTCAGTGCAGAATCTTTTTCTAATACGTGTAAGAGACAAATCCCAGAGTTATTCTGATTGGAGTTTATCATGTCCTTACTATCAGTCATTCACTGTGGCCATGATATCGAAGTTCTCTGATCAGCCAAGTCTGAGCAATGGGTCCCCTCCCTGTAGCTGACTGGGTAAAGGGCAGAATCAGCCCCTTCCACACAAGAAGGAACTGAACCTCCAATGTAAAGAGCATCTAAGGGAATAAAATAGCAGATAACCACTAAGAGGAAGTCACACATACAAATAAAATCTCAACAAGTTTTGACTCATATTCTCTGCTCCTAGCAGTATTAAAAATGTAAAAATAAGTAAGATAGTAAAGAAATAAAATTCTGTATTACAAATTTTTCCAATTATTAGAAGTTAAAATGAGGGCAACTTTCATATCTACTGGGTCAATGGGAAGATCAAAATTGTATATCTAGACTGTTTAGTAATAATGCTTCATGTTCAAAGCCACCTTCAGTTCTTAATCCTTAGGAACATATTTGATGCATACTGTTAATTTACAAACAAATATTAATTAAAAAGCAACAATACAAAAGTCATTCTTTTGGTCTCTATGGAGATTGAAGAAACATGAAGCCACAACTCAAGTCTTAGGCAAGCTAAAATATTATATGAGAAAAAAACCCCAGATGTATGACTATGAAAATTTAATTAGCACATAAGTAGTTAAAGACAAATATTAAGCAAAGAGAGAAAATACAAAGAGAAACATGATTTCTTCCTAAACAAGTAGTTTCCAGATTCAGAAGGCATGTTGCTCACCCCACCAAAGATCTCATTCTTCAGTCAGGCTTGTTGTGTCCTCTGGAATGGGGTGATTTTCTGCAGAGCAAGGAGCTGCATGTTCTAACACTTCCTCCAGCCAGGAACTAGGACAACAGATGACAGTCCAAAACCGTTGGGCATTTGTGCTCAAGTGTGAAGGATGAGGGAGGATGTGAAATTGGCTTTTAACCACTTTTCTCCCTTCAATATAAGTGAACGTTAGCAGAAGCCTTTAGAGTTCTCAGAATACATTTAGTCCTGAAATTGTTTGGTTGGGCAATCTAGGCACACACATTTTCATTTTCTAAGGCAGAGGTCCTGAGTCTGTGCCAGCTATATTTGAGATTTCACCTTTCTGTTTTAGGCCTTTGTTTCTTTCATCCACTTTCTACCCCATCATTTATATGATTATCCCTTAAATACAGATTTGTTGGTCTAGTCTATTAATCATCAGTGTAATACAGTCTAAACAGAGAGAAAAACAAGTCTCAGTCTCTTCCCCTGGAAACTTACATGAAGAAATAGGGACAAGTATTGTCAAAAATTAAGAGCGATCAAAGTAATTATTTTTTAAAGAAGTACAGTAATTAGGCACAGCTTACTGGGGGGGATATTTAGGAACTACGGAGAGAAGGCTTTTCTCACAGCTAACGGAATTTAAGAAGGCTTTAGTAGGCTGACAATCTTTGGTACTTAAATGCTGAAGAAAATCTCTAAATATAGGTCAGAGTGTCACAGAATCTTGGCCAGAGGGAGAACTGTCGGCGAGGTTCTGGAAGTGTGGAAGTTCTTGACATGTAGGTAGAGTGGGGAGTCCTTCACTGAAGCTGGGGCTCAGGTCTTGCACTCACGCTATTGCTTCATACTGTGCCTGGAACTTGTACGCATGACAGTGAATATGCTGTGTCCACTGTGAGCTTTGTTTGTTTTTCTTCCTTTTTCTTCTTTTGCATGGGTCTATTTCAGGAAATGTCTCTAAAAACACAGTTCAGATAAATTCTCTCTTTCTCATTCCTTTCTGTTTGTGTAAAGGACCAGAAAGCCTTGGTGCTAACCAGTTCCACGGGGTACCAAGGGAGGCTGCCATCTGTTACATGGGCCCGGGAAATGGCTGTAGGACTCTCCCTTCTGGAAACACTTTGCCTTGGTTTATGGCTATTTATTCTGTGAGCACCACAGAGGACTATTTCAGGCTAATTATTCCAGTGGACTGAGACTTCAAGTTATAGACTCAGCTGTTAACATAATGGAAGAGGACAAGGCAAAGTGCTGGTCATTGGAAAGGAAGGCACATTCTTCTCTCTTTCTGGCAAAAGAGGATCCTTGGCGAGTTGGCCAGCTGATAGTAACAGGATTCCACCACGCCTTTCAGCACCTTGTTTCCAAAGCATACCAAGCTGCCCCCACATATGGCACAGAGCAACATTAATGAGTCTCTTTCCTTAAGAGAGAAATTAACTAACTCACTTAATGCTTTGCAGCATACCAAGTGATTCCCAATATATAAACCTATTTAATTCTTACACAAACACAGGAGATCGGAAGAAATGTTCTAAGTCAGGAGCCCTGAATATATGTTTTGCTTCACTGCATGAACTTGAGATTTTTAACATCTTCATGTTTAAATAAGAATATTAGACTGTGCAAGTATCTCAAGACTGCTTCGAGAATTGTATGAGACAACACATTCTAAAATGCTTCATAAAATGTTATTTATTTTTTTAAAAGATTTTTTAATTTATTCATCTGAGACACAGAGATAGCAGAGAAAGAGAGAGCATGAGCAGGGAGAGAGGCAGAGGGAGAGGGAGAAGCAGGCTCCCCGCTGAGCCAGGAGCCCAATGCGGGGCTCGATCCCAGGACCCTGGGATCATGACCTGAGCCGAAGGCAGACGCTTGACCATCTGAGCCACCCAGGTGCCCCAAAATGTTATTTATTTTTAAAGATCCCTTGAAATGCTGTGGTAAATGTTGTTGGTGCTACCAATATCTATTCCCATCAATTTCCTCCCTTTTTGTGTGAGATGCTGTATCTCTAAAGTCCTTGCAGATAGGCAGGGCCATGTAACTAGCTTTGGCCAATGACATGTGAGCAAAAGGGATACTGCCAATTTTAGGCTCAGGCAGTGAAAAGCCCTTGCAACGATTCTCACGTTTTCTTGCTCCTAATGCAAGAAAGAAGGCCAGGTGTTCTCGATGGTGGAGCTGTAGGATGTGGGAACTTCTCCCACCTGAATGTCTGAGTAGTTATGAGTATGAGTCATGTTCTAATCTAGAGTGAACAGACATTCCCTGAGCAAGAAATATTTATGGGTGGCAGTCATAAATGGATGCAGTAGGACAGGAGTTCAATTTAATTCCACACATTATTTTCTCTCTCTTTCTCTTTTTTCCCTGAGTTTCTGTAAGACATGTTCTGACATATTCAAAAGCAGAGGGAATATAATAAACATGTACCCTTCACCTAGCTTCAATAATCATTAAGTCATGGACTGTCTTATTTTAACAATACCCCCCAAACTCCCCACTAATAGCTTGATTCGAAGCAACCCCTGGTATCACCTCATTTTATCTATAATATTTCACTGCATACCTCTAAAAATATGTCTCTTCTAAAGCATGATTAAAATACCACATGACATCTAAAAAATATGATACCATTTTCTTAATACCCTAAATATCATATCCAGGCAGGGTTCAAATTTCTTCTATCACCTCTTATATTTTTACTATTTGTTTCTTGTTTTAATAAGGTTAAATTAATGTTCACGTACTGCAAATACTCAACATGTCTTTTATGCATTTTTAAAACTTTATAGGTTTTCCTCCAACTGTTTTTTTATTTTTAAATTTTTTTTGGTAAAGTCTATGTTTAATATGGCAGTTCATTTTTCCTTGGATAGTCTCATAAAGTGAATTTTGCTGACTGAACATATGATGATTTCTTTATTATGTCCCTCTACACCCTGTATTTCTCCTAAATCAGTATTAGGTCCAGGAACTTGATTAGATTCAGTTTAGGTTTTATGGTCTGACCACTTCACAGCTAGTAAACTGTATTTCCACCGGAATGCACACATTGCCTTATCATCTCATTTGCTGTGACATTAATAGCTACTGATGACCATTGTCTCAATCTATTATTGAAGTAGAGGTTGTAAATGTTAATATTTTAATTTTATCATTATTCCAATATATATTATCTACAATACCTCTGAAATAAAAATAACCTATTTCCCATCAACACTTCGGTTATCTTGAGGTACAGTTTGACAAGGGAAAACAGTTGAGATAATTGATTTTCAAAATAAAGACTAGGTTTCCTAGCTTCTTGCTAAGGTGGCCAATAACGTTTTTCTCTTGTTTGCTTTATAGAAATTATGCATTTATTGATTCAGGTATCTTTGGTATGTATTTCAATGTGGGTTTCCAAGATATCATACCCTAAGGCAATAGCTTATTTGCTACTATTTTATTGAAGAATGATCACATATGCAGAAAAACAGTAGCAAATTTACATACTTTTCTCTACCTTTTATTAGAAGAGTTTATCCAAATATCCCTCACTCATATCTGCATAGTACTCCACTGTGTAACTACCATATTTTTTTCCTACTATCCCTGGTGGACATTTGGGTTACTTTAAGCCTTTTGCTATTGCAAATACTGCTCCAACAAGTAGATCTGTATATACAACTTTTCATATTTTTGGCAGTGCACCTTAGTGATAGATTTTTGCTGGTGAAATCTCTGGCTCAAAGAAAAAAGTGCATATCTAATTTTGCTAGATATTGCCAAATACTCTTCCATAGCACACATATCCTTTGGCATTGCTATCAGCAACGTATGAGAGAAATCTGTTTCCCCGCAACTTTGCCAACAGAATATGTTGACAATCTCAAATTTTTCCCAAAAATATTACCATCAAGAAATTCTGTCTCATGTAGTTTTAACTTTCATTGCTCTTAAGGTCTTTTCCTGTTTCAGGACCACTTGATTTCTTTGTCTTGTTTTATTTTCTTTTTTAAATGTGAACTGTTCTTATTTCTTGCACACTTTTCTTTCAGTTTGTTGAGCATTTTCTTCTTCCTTTAGAAACTTTTTTCTATTAGGGTTATTCATATTTTAAATAGGTTGTTAGAAGTTGTTACTGGAAATTCTGAGGTCAATCTGATTTTTGTTCCCTTATAAGTAGTTTTTTTTTTTTGAGGAGCTGGGGTGTGCCCCCAATTTTTTATTATTAACTTTTAAAGTCCAGTAAAGTCAGGGCACCTGGGTGGCTCAGTTGTTTTAGAGTCCGACTCTTGATTTTGGCTCAGGTCATGATCTCAGGGTCCGGAGATCCAGTCCCATAGCAGGCTCCATACTCAGGGGGAGTCTGCTTCTCTTTCTCTCTCTTTCCCCCTTCCCCCTCCCCCCCCACTCGTTCTCTCTCTCTAAAATAAATAAATCTTAAAAAAAATAAAGTCCAGTAAAGTTATTTGAAAATATTAGTGCATGTTTTTAATATATAGATTCAAATACTCTTTATTTCAGGAAAGTTGTATTAAATTATGCTTTAAATATGTTCCCTCTTTCATTGCTTCTGAATTCTTTTGGAACCCCTATTTTATACATCTGACTTTCTTTTCAATTTCCTAAATCTCTCACTTCTTCCACATCATTTTAATCTTCTTCTCCATTTAAAATTTGTCTTCTACATTTACATTTAGTTGAGGCATTATTTTTAATATTCCTTGGATCTTATATTCCTTATAATCTTCCATTCTGAAATAATAGATCGATTCTTCTTTCTTTAGCTCTATCACCTCTCCTTTCAAATTTTTTTAAGTTTTGAACAGCAGGCTAAATTCTTTTTAGAGGATGGCATGTGCTTTTATTGTACCTTCATTCAACTTCTTTTTCTTTGTCCATATTTAAATCAGATGGGTTTTATTTTATTCTCAAGAAGAAAGGTTAGACCAGGATAGCTTTCCTAGATTCATGATTCCGTAGTTTCTTCTCATGTTGCTAACACAAAATACCCAAAAATTAAGCCCTATGGTTTCTGAGATCTGCCTTCTCAGCTCCCCGTCCTGCCTCCATTAAGGTTTCTCTTTCTTTTGCCTCTAGTATCTCAGTCTTAGCTAATTAAGATTCTGTCCCTAAGAATTTCCTTTTAGTTCAGGGCTCTGTCTTGGAAAGCACTTGGGTCCTTAGCCTCAAGTATATTCCTAAGACACTGATTTCCAGGAATTGTCATCCTTTTCTTGACACTACCTAGCAAAATAAAGCCATCCGAACCCCCTCCTCATTGCATCTGTTCTTGATTGGCACACTTGGATTCCCACACAGCATGTGGGCCCTTTGGAGAGTCAGTCTGTGTTAATGATTAGATTCTGTGTTCCCAGATCCCAGGGCCTTCCTTCCATTTTCTTCTGCCCAGTTGATAATGTGGGCTGGCCTTTGTTGGTGATTATTATTTGGTAACTCATTCTCATGTTTTGGAGTTTATGAGAATACCTAGCTGCTTAGTTTTATCATATAAACTTTGCCTGTATTTTGGTTTCTTTGGTTGCTTTGTCTGCTTTTAGAGAGGAGACAAATTGCAATGGTATGCTGCCATCACTGCTGGCTTGCTCAGACTTCACACTTGGATTTCCCACGTGCCTGTGGTCTGTTGGGCTTTCTATTGGACATACGGGTGGAGGTGAGCCAATCAAAGCATGAAGGTATTGGGGAATAGTGATATGTGAGCCTGAGGACATAAATAAAGGCCAGAACTTGACAACCACTGAATATTCTATTAAGGATATTGGAATTTAGCTTCATTATAAAAGACAGCCATGACATAGGTTTATTCAGGAAGTGACATGATCATTTACATTTTAAGAACACACTGGGAGCCAGTGGAAAACAGACTGGAGAGAGATGAGTCTCAGTGCAAGTTTCTGAGATTTTTTTTTTTTTTTAAAGATTTTATTTATTTATTTGAGACAGAGAGAATGAGAGAGAGAGAGAGCACATGAGAGGGGGGAGGGTCAGAGGGAGAAGCAGGCTCCCTGCCGAGCAGGGAGCCCGATGCAGGACTCGATCCAGGGACTCCAGGATCATGACCTGAGTCGAAAGCAGTCGCTTAACCAACTGAGCCACCCAGGCGCCCAAGTTTCTGAGATTTCTAATTGCCACTCTAGAACTTCTTCATCAGTCTCCCACTACTGATAAAAGTGTTACTAGAAACATACAAAAAAATTAAAAATCTTTTTATAAAATCAAATGATACATGAAAATTCCAAAGATTGATAGAAATCAAGTATGTTAATGGCCAATGATTTAATTTGGTAACTATGCAAGATACACCTATAAAAAGAGATTTCCACAACTATCATGATTAATAATGCTATAATGGTAAAGACTGAATCAAGAATGCCAACTTCTTAATCAATTTTTAGATAACTCTTTTCTTCCCATCGTCTTTTTCTCTAACTTCAGTATAAACCTATGTGAACCCTTTTCTTTCACTGAAATTGAGATAGTAACATATGAATAAGCAACAGTAAAGACCATCATGTCTCTATTTGGATTAACACAAAACCACAGGTATTTGTTGAATGTTTGTCATATAAGACACTCTACACATAATATGAATATTTTATTTCTCACCAGTGTGCAAGTCAGGAAACATATTAGTCTAAACATATACTTAAATGGATTTTTTCAGACAAAATAGTGCAACTATAATATGTATCATAGAAAATTGCTCATCAACTTCAATATCAACAGCACATATTGTGTTGAATTATATTATTGATGTGAATTTTACTTCCATAGTGGATGGTCCAGTCAACTTAAACTACAAAGTACACACTCTTTAAAGGGTATTATATAATCAATGTCATTGACAGAAATAGTTGTACTGGGGCACAAACAAAAGTGAACATGGTAATTCTGGAGGAAGTCATGATATAGAGTATAGGCTATACCAAAAGATCTCTATTGATTAGAGAGCTGATCATGTTTCAAAAATTATAGTTATAGTAATAACCAATTTTAATTAAACATTTACTATGGCCTATTCATTATACCAAGTTTTGGATATATTTTTTTTGTTATATCCTCTCAGAAATGATAGAATATGGATTCCATTATTATTTCCCTATAACGGAGAAGAAATTGAGATCTAAAAAAAAGTAAAGTGATTTGCTCCAAATCTTATACAACTAGAACATGACTCTATTAGTCAGGATTCTCCAGAGAAATGGAAGCAATTAAATATGTATAGATACGTAAGAGGAGATTTATTATTTGAACTGGCTTACATGGTTATGAAGGACGAGAAGTCCCACTATTTGTTGTCTGCAAGGTGGAAAGCCAGGAAAACCAGTCCAAGCCTGAAGGCTCAAGAATGAATGTGGGGTGGGGAAAGAGAGGGAATAGTGACGTAAGTCCTGGAGTCTGAAGGCCCAGAACTAGAAGTTCTGATGTCCTAGAGCAGGAGAAGATGAATATCCATCTCAAGAAGACAACATGAGAAGTCACCTTTCCTCTGCCTTTTGTTCTACTTAGGCCCTCAAAGAACTGGATGATGCCCACCCCTATTGGTGAGGGCTGACCATCTTCACTCAGTCTACTGATTCAAATACAAATCTCTTCCAGAAACACCCTCCCAGACACACCCAGAACTCATGTTTTACCAGCCATCTAGGCTCTCTTAGTCCGGTCAAGGTGACACATCAAATTAACAATTACAATAACTAGGCTTGTATTTGAACATAGGTTACTGGTCTACATGCCTACCAATCCTTATTTGTTTGACAAATATATGCTTACTGGCTTCTGCATTCCAACTTGAATCCTGGTCGCAGAGAACTTAACATCTCTGGAGGGGAAAATTCGACCCTCATCTGAGACACTGCCATGTTTCCTTCCTCATATTTTAGGGGAGTGTTTTTGAGTGTTTGTGAGTAGTATTTAAACTCTTCTGTTTTAATGTTCAGTTGCTCTATCCTGTACCAATATCACACTTCCCTTACTTCTATTTTTAAAGGTTTCAAAGTAAAAGGTCTTGAAGTTTGGAAATGTTAACTCTTCAATTTTGCTTTTATTTTTGGATTAACTTGACTACCATTGACACTTTGCAATTTCAAGTAAACTTCAGAATCTGTTTGCCAATGTCCACACACAAATTCTGCTAGATTTTAGTATTGCACTTACTCTATATATCAATTTTCAAAGAATTAATATTTTACAACACCATGAGTGTTCCAATCTATGAAATTTATCAAAATTGACATGGCAAGAAATGAAAATTCCCATTGGTTGATTTAAAAAATTCTACTCCATACTGGAAACTTTCCAAACAAATAAGCTCTGGGTCTAAATAGCCAGTCTCATGTATTTTTAGAAACATTTAATGAAGTAATAATACAACTCCTAAAGAAAATCCTTTAGAGGACAAAATAGAAGTAACATTTCCTAAGTTATGAGACTTGATGTCAAAATCTGACAAAGGCATTATAAGAAAAAAAATTCACAAACTATTTTCTCTCACAAGCACAGATGCAAAAATCCTAAGAAATATAATGCAAATCATATCCAACAATTTACCAACAGAATAATATATCAAGGCAAAGTGTAGTTTATTCTAGAACACAGGTGGTTAACATTTAATAAACTAAATTAATGCGTTTCAACAATGTGATTATATAATGGACAAAAAGGAGAAATGCCATGGGATGATCTGGATAGATGCAGAAAAGGAAATTGCTAATATGTAATACTGATAATAATAAATGTTTCTTTGCATTAACAAAGGAAACTTAATTCATTTTATAATGGTTATCTATTAAAAAAAGTAAATCACATTTAGTCAGGAGGTACTAAAAGCATTTTTTCCTGGAGTTCACAAATGAGGCAAGATTGGAAAAAATTTAACTTTTTTTTTCAGATAATATACATAGAAAATCTAAAGTGATCTACAAACAATGAGACTTAATTTGTGAATATATCATTATTGTTGGCTACAAGGACAATAGCAAAAGCATTTGTGTTCCTATATGCCAGCAACAAAACCCAGAAAATCATCATTTAAATATTATACCATATTAAATAATATTTTAAAACATCAAATACACACGTATCAATCTAATAAAAGACTCAAAAAACCTTTATGCTTTTTATGAATTCTATACTTCCATACTTTTATCAATACCATAAAATATCACAGAAATTACAGGAAACCTACATACATGCAAGTTCATGTAATTTTCATAGATTGAAATATCTGATACTTTTAAAATGTCAATTGTATCCAAATTGATCTATAGATTAAATACAATCTCATACTTTACCCGAGCAGGCTCACTTCTATACAACAGATGTTACCTACTGCAAATACCTGTGATTCACTGTCTGAGCCATGGTTTTCCTACTTTGAGATATTTTTATTCTGCAAAGGCTCTCAGAAGACTAAAGAGGCGGAAGGAAAAATGAATTCCCCACCTATTTCTCTACCTCATTCAGGTCAGTTGCCTTATCCTTTGGTAACTTTAGGTAATAATTAAAAGTATTGATAGAAGGTGATCAGATATCATCCTCACTGTATTTTTTCCCATTTCAAAAGAGAGGTTCCAAAGACTAACTGTCACCTCTCAAAGGGGGCTACCTTTCTAACCAGCTTGCTTGGTAGCAGAGCGTTGATTCATCCATCTTACAGTGCTGCCTTTAGGATACTGACTTCAACATAATAACCCAACACCAAAATGACGATAAACCATTAATATGAGGAAAGGAAATGATTTGTATGGTATGATACGCTTTTAATGAGAAGTAAGGGGAGGAGCTTCTGGGAGGCATATTCCACATATTAACTTGTTTTTTCCATATTGTGACTCCTGAGGGAGAAATGACTCTTTAAAATTGGATATGCAACTGAGGATTTACTGAACTCTACATCTGAAATTAATGATGTACTATATGTTGGCTAATTTAATTTTAAATAAATAAATAAATAAAATTGGGTACACTTAGGTCAAAAATACTCAAGTTCACACTTGGAGTTAGGAGAATTCAGGTTTAATAAAGGACAGTGATCTACTTATCTTTTTATATAAAACTGCTAGTCCTGATACTAGGGAGAAAGCCTAGTTGGTAATAAATTGTGATTCTACACATCAGAGACCCTGCACAGCTGTTTCTTACTACAACTATGTTGCTACATTCCAGAAGATACCTGCCCAGTGTGCAAAACCAAATAAACCTAACAGTGTCATTTGAAGTAGGTTGGGCCTTTTGTTCTGGTAAGCTGAGCTGGACCACAAAAGAGCTATGAGGGCCCATTTTGTTCCTTTGGCCAAGAACAAATGAAAATTAGGTCCTTTTATCTCCTTTATCTTTCCCTTTGGCTAATACTAATCCAATGAGTATGAATCTGAAACACCTGAGAGCTTGGTAAAAAAACACATGCCTCAACCTTATCCCATCAGACTCTGAGATGAGGCCAGGAATTTTGAATTTTAATAAGCACTTTGGGAAAGAATAATTGTTATGATATTTATAATAGTAGCTAATGTTTATTGAGCACTCACTTTATATGCATCATCCTATGTGTTAGAACACCACTAAATAGGTATAATTATTGCAATCATCAATGCTATTTTACAGATAAACCAACTAGAGGTTCCATAGCTATGGAGCCAACTTAAGAACTACTACATTCAATAAAATCCCAAGTATTCATTGAGAAACACCATCTCAGACTTTCTCAAGCCAAGGGCATCTCCCAGAGGTAAGAGATCACTTCAAGATGGTTTTCTAGAATGAGGAATATAGGAAAGCCAAACAAACAAAAATTGAAAGAGGCATATAGAAGTAAATGATTAAAAAAAAAAAAAAAAAAAAAAAAAAACCTGGTCTCCCTTTGTTTTCCCCATCATTTAGTTGTCTGGGATTGATTCTCTCTTATTGGTGCCTGGGTGTTGGGTTTGATGTGGTTGAGGCTCATCTGACTGGTTCAGTGTTCCCTTGTGCCAATTACACTGATGTACAATTTTAAAGGAACGCTTTGCCATAGATGATCCTCGCCCAATATCTTCTTCATGTTACAGATGGAAAAGAGTGCAGATCAAGAGCAACAATTAGTCACCCACAAAATAGCAACAGAACCCTGGCTTCCTGCCTACCCAGTGCTCCTGATCTTTTCTCTGGTCCTTGAAATCTGCCCACCTCTGGATCCTTGGGTCACACTTTTGGAAGTTTTAAAAATTCTAACCCAACTTCGTGTATCTACAGAAAGAGCATAGCATTAGAACAGGCTTATGTATAAAAAAAACAGAATAAATAATTTAGCAAATATAAAGTTTTATATGCAAAACCCCATAATTTTCCTAAGGTTATAGAAATCGCTTCAGTACCTTGACTCTGCTATCAGAGAGAAACTTCAGCTTATTCACTGCTGTGATTTGGAATACCTACATGTTTTCGGTTTCCAAATAAATTTCTCATTTTAGTTTCAGATTTTAATTATTAGAATCAATAGCACTGCTGGGATTGTAAAAGCATTTTGCTCAGCTGGTTTCTGAAAATTCTTTCCTTTAATGTGTGAATTAATGAAAGTCAAAACTGTAGTAAAACTCAACATTCACAGAGGACCTCTGAAAAAGTATAATTAGGGCTGACTTCAAAGAAAATCATAGGAATTTACCTGACAGAATTGAGTTTATAATCCCACAGACAAAATTTATTCTATTTTTACTTATGATTCACACAGGAAAAAAAAATACCTAAGAGTGATTTCCTCAAAGGCCCTGTTCATAATGAATGTGTCAACATAAATGAGGTTTGGTTTCCATATTTTTTCACCTCTCTGTGACAATCTTTGTCATTTTTTTAACTCATAGGAGACACGTTTTAAGTAATACCCCCTGGGCACAAATAATAGGCAGAGACTTGGGACAATTATGAGTACTTCTTTTAAGCTAAAATAATTCAAGGCCATTCTTCCTTTATCTTGTCTTTACAAGATTTCTAATTGGATACAGAGAAAGACAAGGCAATTTCAAGATACTCTCTGCTTTTTTTAGCCCCTGCATATGTGTGTGTGTGCATGTGCATTTTCTACCTTGTCTCTACCCCCATCCTTACCAGGTGTATAATTTACAATTAAGAAATCTTATTAAGGGGCCCCTGGGTGGCATAGTGCGTTGGGCATGGTCTCTTGGTTTCAGGTCCTGAGTTCCAGCCTTGGGCTCAGCGCTCAGCTCTAGAGTCTGCTTGAGATTCTCTTCTCCCTCTGCCCCTCCCACCCCCAAAATAAATATACTAAATCTTTTTTAAAAAAAGAGAAATCTTATTAATCTTGATTAATCTGGAGAAACTATTAAGCTTAAAACATAAATATGGATCATTCTTTTTTTTTTTAAAGATTTTATTTATTTGTTTGAGAGAGAGACACACAGCGAGAGAGGGAACACAAGCAGGGGGAGTGGGAGAGGGAGAAGCAGGCTTCCCGCCAAGCAGGGAGCCCGATGTGGGACCCGATCCCAGGACTCTGGGATCATGACCTGAGCCGAAGGCAGACGCTTAATGACTGAGCCACCCAGGCGCCCAATATGGATCATTCTTTATGCATTTGTAAAGGTAGGGAACAAAAAAACATTTTTAGGCATTTATTGTATGCCATGAACTTATATAGTTATGTTTCATGTTTACTTACTGTGAATGACAACATGGTTACATAGAATACCTGTTGTAACTCGAAGAAACCGAAGTTCAAATATAGTACTATATCTTAGTGTTGAGAATAGATTGTGTAGTTTATAGTGTTAACAAAAAAAAACAAAAAAGGAAAATTAAAAGTTTTAAGAATTGAAAAGGGAAGATGATGTGTCATTATTCCCAGAAAATACTTTTCCCAAAAAGCACCCCAAAGAAATCTCCAGACAATTATGAAATCAATGAAAGGGTTGAACAATTTTTTTAGATATGATTATTACTAAGAAAAAGTAAATTGCATTTCTATTTGCCAGCAATAGACATAAAATGTGTTGTTTCAAAAAGATGCTATTTTCAATAGCAATAAAAAAATAAAATCCCCTTGAATGAAAAAATAATGATATGCAAGATCCTTAGAGAAAAATTATAAAATTTATTTTATAGCCAATAAAGATAACCTAAATAAGTGAAGAGATATATGAAGGTCATTAATGGTAGCATCCACTATCATAAAAATGGTAACCCCAACAAAAAATTATATAAAGATTAATTATAAGTCCAATGAACTCAGAACAGACTTTTTTCTTATGAGTATAACTGGAAATTTACAAGCCAATTTTTTTCCCTTAGTAGCAAAGAGTCAATGTTTACGAATTCTCTAATAAAGGAAAATAACAAGCTTCTATACCAGGAAGCAAAACTTAAAGATATAGTAGTTAAAATACTATGAGTTTGTGCAGTAAGAGATAACTGAAGATGATAGTAAATGCAAGGCATATACATAAATTCATGTTTGATTTTTGACAGATATTGCATTAATATCAGTGGGAACAGAACGATAATTCAAGAGGAGAACAATTGTTCATATATATGGGAATATGGGAACATTAAAATTGATTTTCATCTCATTCTAGTTACAAAAATAAACTTCAGTAAATCTAAGAACTTAAATGTGAAAAGCAAAACCTAGAAAAAAATTAATATCAGAAAGTATATTTATGACCTTGAATAACAAAAAAATTCTTAAGACTTAAAAAGAACAAATGGTAAAGGTAAAGCTAATAAACTGATTACATGAAAATAAAGAATATTTGTTTATCAGAAGCCACAAGGAGAGTGAAACTACTAAGCCACAAATTAAGTGATATATTTTTAATATGTGAATCCAACCGAATAACCAGATTATGTAATGAAACACTCTAAATCAATAAAAGTGATGGACTTCACCATCAAAGAAAGGGCGAAACACATAGACAGGCATTTCACAGATAAGAAAACAGAAATACCCAGGAAATTAAAACAACAACAACAACAACAACAACAACAACAAGGTATTCAAACTCCCAAGCAATAAGTGGAATGAAAACCAAAATGAGTCATCATGTCTCCTTCAACAGACTGAGTTATTAAAAAAAAAAAAAAATTAAGATGCCAGACTCCAACAAGCATTAGCAATATAAAGTTTGGGAATACTGATAAAATGAAAATTGTACTACATTTGAATCAATAATCTTGAAATAATAATCAGGAATTAAATGGAAAATTGATCACTTTCTACCTATGACCCTTGAAAATGTATTCTAGAGTATATAATCAAAAGAAATCTTACATATGTACATCTGGAGACATGTACCAGAAGGTTCAGAGAGGCGTCATCCACAACATAAACAATAACAACAATAACAAAATCAATTATCAAAATGCAGACAAATAAATCATGGCATAGTCAAACAACAGAATATTTTACAGCAATGAAAATTAAGTATAATTATAAATATATAATAATATATAATTTAATATAAAATATATTATTTCAAATTAATTATAAATTTTATTTTCTGAAACTAGTTTCATAAAACTACATGGATACACAATGCAAAGTATTTGGGAGAAAATTCATTTATTTTTTATATTTATAGTGATTTTATTTATATGAAGGTCAAAACATGTAAAACTAAAAATATTGCATAGGAATAGGAATGCATATATTTATGATCAAACCCTTAGGAAACCAATAAAATACCGAGAAATGGAAATTTTTTTTCTGAGTTGGACAAGGGGTCTATAATTACTGAGAAGCTCCCTGTAGTATTCAGTTATTGATGATTTTTCATTTTTAAAGCTGGTTGGTGTGTATATAGGTGTTCATTTTATTAGCATTAGTAATTAAACTGTACATACATATTTTACATATTATCTGTGTGCATATTATATTCCACAGTATAAAAGGGAATATAAAAATAAAGACTTTTTTTTCTTTTTTTGACAGAGAGAGAGAGCAGGGTGGGGGTGGAGGGGAAGCACAGAGGGAGAAGAAGAGAGAGAATTTTAAGCAGGGCTCCATGTCTAGTGCAGAGCCTAACTTGGGGCTTGATCTCACCACCATGAGATGATGACCTGAGCTGAATCAAGAGTCAGATGCTTAACTGACTGAGCCAGCCAGGCATCCCCCCAAAGAAAGACCTTTTGATAAATAACCTAGAAATGAAGCTTTTGCAGAAAAAAAGTAATATGCATAAAAAGCTTATGGTATGATTCCATTTACACATAGTGAGAAATGGGTAACACTAAGCTGTAAAGAAGATCCAGAGAACTATTATTAAAATATTCGGTGCAAGGGTTTTCTCTGTGGGAGAGGGAAAATGGTGATCCAGGAGTATCTTTCTTAGGTTGGATAATCATTTCCTGTTATCATTTGTCCTTATTCTATAAACTTTACATGCATATTATATATACTCTAATGTATGCATTTCATAACATAAATTTTTCCTACCCTACAAATAGTAATATGTCAGTGTGGGTGGCTCAAGATACCCACGCAACATTAAGCAGTTTTCCAAAATAAATGCAGGTGTATCACCTCTGCCCTTCCATACTTCAATGATTTCACTATGTTACCAGTTTATATTTGAAACTTAATAACCTTCGTTTGTGCACTTGAAATCCTGTTGGACTTTATATCTAATAGTAATGCATCCATATTAATTGTTCCAATGCAGTGTAAGATGATAAATTGGAGTCAATTTTTAGTATACATAGGTTGTCTACTCCTTGTTCTTATTCTATCACACTCCCAGACTAAAGCTGGATTGTAGTATGTGTAAGACGAAGTGAAGTTTCTTGGATTTGTTCCAAAGATGTGACTTGAACAACAAAATGGTTGTGCTACTATAAAGAGATAGTATTTATAGCACTAAACAAATCTGATGAAAATGATATCAAATTAATTCATGTGTAAATAAAGCAATTTCTCCTAATTCCATGTGTCCAACTGCCTATTGGGCTTTTCCTGTTGTGCATTTTCTTCATCTCCAAGTCAACTGACCCTTTCAATTGCTTCTTTACTGTTTGGTGATGACTTTGGATCTATACTTACTACCTCTGGCTTCCTTCCCATCGAATTCATCCAGGAATTTCCTACCGCATTAACTTGTCCAGAACCTGAAGTAGCAGATGGGCCACTGATCACTGTGGGATGAATGAACCAAGTAACTCAATTTATCTTGCTGAAAACATTTACCCTTTGCTTCTGAACTCAAAAAGCAAGTTATCTACATTTGCCTTAGGGCATTAAGAGTATTCTCTTATACTGTACTTCTGTTTCCCACCTGAATGTCACTTAAGATTTATCAGATTCTGATTTCATGTTCATCAGGTAATTTTCTGATTAAGAATATATGTTCCACAGAGGGAGGTCTTAACCTAGAGTCCATGGATGGACTTCAGGTCACTCTTAAATGCTTTGCCATTCTGTGCAAATGTTCATTTGATTTTGGTAAAGGAAGGTCAACATGTTTTACTAAATTCCCAAAGAGGTTCATGGCACCATAAAGGGCAAACATTCTTGTCCTTTGGAGAGAGACTGTGTTGACAGGAGAACATCAACAGCAGTTACTTTCTCCTCCTTACCTTTCCCACTTAAAGCTAGATCATCTACATCTCACTTGCAATCTTCTTTCTTCTCTTAGTCTCTTTCTTACACTGGTCTTTTCATTCAGTTTGGACTTTTACCTTTCATTACCTTACAATCTACATCAGAGCCTTCTTTTCCCTTGTCACTACAACTCTGTAGTGGTAGCTGCTTCAAACTCTAAAGGCTCCTACAATTTGCGTCCCCCTTCCCTGGGGTTATGTGCCCATATTTTCCATCTTGAAGGTCAGTGTTACACCCATACTTCCTTTGAAAGATGAAAATGCATTGTGTAAGATCAGGGCATTTGGGTGAGATGTTAATGCTTCTTAGTCTGGGCCAAGCCCTCTTCAGAAGGAAGAAACTACAGACTTTGGACTCTGCATTTTTTTAGTAATTAATTGTTGAATACTTAACCTGTACTAAGCAAATCCATATGTTGTCTCATTTAATTCTCACAGAAGAAGGAAGAGTCACTTTTCATAGATGAAGACTGAGAGGTAAGTCTCACAGAAGATCCCCAGGTACAGAGATACTTGCTTGGATCTATTTCAGTTAACACCATTTATTTATTAAAGGCAAAAGACTGCATGAGGAAACCAATAGCATTATTACATTAAGTCCCCCAAAATAGCCCTTAAAACTGGGATTGTTGTTCTTATTACAAATGGGGAATGAGTTGAGCTAAGAGAGTAAATAACTTGTTTAATCCTCCAGACGCAATGGTGGAGTGAGAATTCAAGCCAAGCTCATCGTAATTCTTAAACCTGTGCTCTTTCTTCTACAAATGAAATCCTGTCTCTTGACTATTCAATTAATGTTCTTTCCATTACTTATAGTAGTTTGCCCTCACATCTAAACATCACACTTTACACTTTAAAGTTTTGCACTTCTATGTATAGAAACTTAAGTTAACATAGTCTAAAATTACAGAATTAATAATAGAAACAAAAGCCTGATTTTCAATCCAATACTCTTTCCATAATATAGCAACACTTTCCATCTAATGAGCAACTATCATGAAATAAAATACACTTTTAAGAGTATTTTTATAATGCAGTCTGTGCAGTTTTCAAATGTTACTTTCATTTTTTCTTAGGTAAAAACAATTGATATGGTCATTTTTTTTTTCAGAGCACCTCTCAGCAAACTGTACTCCATATTATTTCACATCTGGCTCTTCTCTTCACAGATGTTTCTAGTAGTATAAATAGCTGAAGAGAAAGAAGAGTAAGAATACAGCAAGATTTGAGATTAGAAATAGGCTCTGTAATTTATTTTTAGTCTATAGTTTTCTATTTAACAGTAGACATGCTAGAATGATTGTTACCAAGGATCTGGAAAGATTTTCCAAACGTTCAGAGCAGTAGTTTTCTGAAATTATAATCATACGCATGCAGAAGCACATGAGTGCATTTCAAGAAGTAGCAGCCATGAAATTTATAAACTCGTGGAAAGGATAGTGATGACTTTAGCCCTTCACTCATGAAAGGTGCTGTGTTAGGTTCCTATTGATTCCATAACAGATTACCACACATTTGGTGGCTTAAAACAGCACACATTTATTATTTTACAGTTTGTACATCAGAAGTCTGACGCTGGTCTCTAGGGGCTAAGGTCTTGGTGGGGTTGCATTCTCTTGTGGAGCTCTAGGGGAGATATCTTTCTTTGCTTTTTCCAGCTTCTGGAGGCCATGCACATTCCTTGGAACATGGTGCCATTCCTCCATTTTTCAAGTCAGCAACAACAAACTGAATTAATCTCACATCATATCTCTATGTGAAGACATCTTCTGCCTCCACTTCTACTCTTAAGGAACTCATGATTACATGTAGATAATTCAGAATAATCTCCCTATGTTAAGGTCAGGCAATTGGGAATTTGAATTCTATCTGAATCCTTAATTCCCTCTGCCATGACACACAACCTATTTAGTTCCAGAGATAAGGACATAGGCATCTTTGGGGGGCTGTTAGTCTGCCTACCACAGGTGCCAAGCAGTAATTTGCTACTCATATCATGGAAATATTCTCAAGTCAATCCAGTCTATCAGAAATACACGCTGAGTGGTAGCTGTGGAGAGTTTTACTGAGGAGAGATGGTTCTGAGCTCTTGTAAAATGAATACCAGTTAACTTTTTAGGTATAAAGTTATGATTTTAGGTATGAAGATATTGATCATATCTTGTCAGCTTCTTTCTCCATTCAGTGCTCTTCCCAACCCATGCTAAATCAATAATCTAGTCTCATCAACTTCTCTGTTTCCTGAAGAAGCTGTATCATCTCTTAATTATAACTTTAAAGTATTTTTCACTCATGGAATACCTTATGACAACTGTCTTTATCTCATTCAACAACATTTATTGAATACCTACTATGTCCCAGACACATAATGAAAATAAAGATTCTACTCTCTCTGTAGCTTATGTTCTGTTGGTATTGTAGGAGAGACAGACAAAAAATTCAATATAACAATATGGTATATTAGAAGGCAATAAATACTTAAGGCAGGATATATATTTTAAAAATAGACCATGCTGTGGCGGATTCAGGATGTGAGGCAGGCTGTTCAAATTTTAAATAGAAGTCCATATAGCCTTTTCAAGAAGGTAATGCTTGAACAGAAACTTGGCATTGAGGAAATTGTCCATGTAGACAGCTGGGAGGAGAGACTTTTGTGAAAAAAACATAGAAAGAGACATCTGAAAATAAAAATGACCTCTGAAAATCACTTGACCAGCTGTTGATTGAGCTCCCAGTTTTACATTCAAATCATTAGGACATCTGTAACTGGTGAAGAACCTGTGGTCTGAGAGGTGGAAGAGATCTACTGCTTAACTCAGAGGTAAAAGGGGACTCAGAGGTCTCAGGAACCAGGAGCAGATCAGTGAGACCAGAGAGCAGGACCACAGGGAGCCAGAGTCACTGACCCAAAAGAAGATCATGGAGACAGCCAACTGAGGCAACAAGACTGGCCTGGTCACGTCCAAATTATGGCTGGGCATCTGGACAGTGTGCTAGGAACACCAGAAAGAATCCAGACGTGCTGAAACTCCACCTCCTCTTTTGCACTGCATTTTAATGAATATCCAAATCTACCATGACCCTAGTATCTCCCCAACTCTCAACCACATTCTGTCTGATCTGCTTCAAATCTTTCCCTTCCAAACCTGAAGTGATTTTTCTGAAATTTAATTCTGTTAACATCTCTCACCATCTTAGAAAACATCAAGGGTCCCGAATCTCTCTCCACATTTAGCATAAACTCCTTGATACTGCATTCAGGGGCTGCCATGATCTAGCACCAATCAACAGCCTCCACATTATCTCCAGTAACATTTCTATGCACTTTACTCGCTAGTTATTCCACATTATGGGTTTCCAAACGAAGCCTACTTTTCACCTATCCATGGCTCTGACCCTCTCATTTTCCCCATCTATTAAAGCACGTCTCTATTTCGAAGTCCATTTAAAATGTGATTTCTTGTAGGATATCATTTTTCATACCTCAGACAAAATTATCTCCAACCTCAGGATGTTTTTATCTTTATTATGACCACACTTCGTCAATGTAAGTACCCTCAAAGCAGGACCCATATTTTACTGAATTTTATATCTTTCCAACATCTAGCACAGATATTAGAGAGCAAGCAATATGAGTTTTCTTTAAATAGAGTATTCAAAGAATAAATGCTGAGAAGCAGTAGAATATTTCCTTCATTCTAAATCTGAAATTGAGAGTAATTAAAAAAATAATAATGACAAAATTATTTTAATGCTTATAATCTGACAAATCATTCAGTCAAGTTTTAAACTGCATTTTAATCTCAATTAATTTACATATATTTTCAAGAAAATTGGCAAACTATATTAAATATGTTTAATGAACTTTACACATTTGTAAATTCTTGTTTAAATAATTTGATATTTGCTTATATGCTGCTATTTTATAAATTCTTAATTGCCAGAATTGTTTTAAGTATATTGATATCTTTCATGCCTTGAGATCTTATTTCTATTATAAATTAAAGAGTAAGTAGAAACTTAAAACCAAATATGATTTCCAAATTTCATTTCCTTTGAATATATACCCAGAAGTAGAATTGCTTGAATATGGTAGTTCTATTTTTAATTTGTTGAGGAACCGCCATACTGTTTTCCCCAATGACTGCACAAATTTACATTCTCACCAATGGTGTACACACAATAGCCAAGATGTGGACACAACCTAAGTGTCTTGTCAACAGATGAATGAATAAAGGAAATGCGGTATATACTAATCAACCTTAAAAAAATAAAAAGGAAATTCTGCCATTTGCAACAACATGGATGAAACTAAAAAGCAATACGCTAGGTAAAATAAGCCAGAACGGAAAGACAAATACTGCATGACCTCACTTATATGTGGAATCTAAAACAGTCAAACTCACAGCAGAGAGTAGATGGGTGCTTGCCAGGGATGGAGAGTGGGAAATGAGGAAAGGTTGATCAAAGGGCACAAGTTTTGGTTACGGAGATTCAACACACAGCATGGTGATGATAGTTAACAATAATGTTTTCTATACTTGAAATTTTCAAAGAGGATAGACCTTCATTCAAGTCTACACACACAGAGAGAGAGAGAGAAAGAGAGAGAGAGAGGGGGAAATGGTACTGGTGCAGGTGAGGATAAGTTCTTTAGCATGATTGTGGTGATCTTTTCACAATGTACACGTATATCAAAACATCAAGTTGTGTATCTTCAGTATATATAACTTTTATGTCAGAGATATCCCAATAAAGTTGTTAAAAAATACACATGATAAAATAGTTTTGTTTTTATATGAATCAAAGAAAGATGATGAATGATAACTATTCAATCCTCTATATTCATCATCAGCAATCCTCTAATTTCTACTTAGATTTGGCACTATTAATCTATTTCAAAGACTCAGATATTGAAGCTCAACAAATTAAAGAAACGCCTAACTTCACACAGCTTCTAAGAAACAAAATCAGCTTCTTAGTCAGTAGACTGATGGTTTCTTCTCACTTCTCTATCATCCCAGAAGTTCCACTTTATCAGGGTCCTGTGATGTTTAGATGTTCAGGATTTTCCATATTTCCTATCCTAGATGAATTTCCCATGGTTACCACTAACTATTTACAAGAACCTCCATGGACAGAACTTGAATCAAGGGCTAGTAAAAGTACATTTGGATGAATACTGATAGTGAAATGGGCCAGTTATTAATTTGTTCTAGATTACCTGTGAGATTGTTTCAAATTCCAAGGATGGTTATCATTAATTATTTATTTGCAATGAAATCTATTAGAATACAACAGAATTTGATGAAGCACTGCTCCTTAGTAGATTTTGGATTAAAAATTTTAAAGACGTTTTGTTTATTTCATTGATAAAGTAAGCACAGAAGACAGAGCTAGTAAGTACTTTAAAGATTACGTATTCCAGGTCCCTGTTTGCAGATAAGGTCTCAAGAAATGACCTGCCCAAGGTCAATGATCTCACCCCTTGCCAGAATGGGCCCAGAGCCAGTTGCCTTCCGCCTCCACGATTCATGGTTCATTTTCCCTCAGGTAGTCCTGCCAGAAACCAGTGACTTACCTAAACTAGTTTAATCCCTAGCAGTGATAGTTAATTCCCTTAATCACTTAAGTAAGTGTGTTGCCAATTCATGCTGGTTTACAAATCTTCTGCAAGCAGGGTTTCTCAAACAAGTTCTCTGCCTGCATCCAGTTTTAGGGATTTGTGCTTCCTGCCTCTCCTTTAAAGACAGAATAAGAAATTAGTTTGAACTTTGAGTTATTTATAGCCAGTTACTTCACTCTTCTACACATTAATTACCAAGACTATTTTTCCCTTATCTTCTTTACTATGACATATTTGCAAAATGTATGTTTTTCCTCCCTCTTTTGTTTTACTTACAAATGTTAATTAGCTGTGCTTCCGTTTTGTGACTTTTAAAGTTTTCTCCCTGAAAGTTGTTTATTTAACACTGATCACTAATGTGTGACTTCTCAGTTTGTTACTTCAGTATTCTTCACATGATGTAACAGTAGAGTGTGGGCTCTGGGGGCAAAATCCCTGAGTTTCTTTCCTGATTTCAGGAGGTGCTAGCTAACTATGAGACTGTAATGAGTTAGTTGATTTCTCCGTTTCCTTTCTCTCACAGTTGAAATGAGTACCTACCTTAAAGAGTTCTGTAAGGATTAATGAGATATCCACATATAGTGATATGTACAATGCCTGGCATCTGCTAAGAATTTAATAATTTTATGATAATTATTATATTAAAATAATTAAAATTGATGACTTAGATTTTTCCAAAATTATCACTACTTTTGCAGTTTTTAAGGAAAAATATTTAATCATGTGTGCAAGACTAATGATTGGATGGCAGTTTTGGTTATTGCTGGAGGAAATTAATAAAGCATTTTTAAATATAAAGGAAATGGGTAAATTTCAGCCTACAATCTTGATGAAGTAACTAGTATAGTATTTGTCCACCCACCATTAAAACTACAATATTGGGCAAAATACCTGAGGCAATGGCATTCATACATCACGTGACAGGCAGCAGTGGTATGATCACTGAGAGGATGGAAACACATGCACTGAAGTCCACTTTTGCCCAGGCTATCTGACTGGGGACACTTTGCCTACTGTGGCACAGGAAGTAAAACCCAAGGCTAGAATTATGGGAAGACTGAAAGTCAGGCAAATTGGAGCTCCAGCCTGGGATTGGCAAAGGGTATGAGAAAGAAGAGACCTGCACCAAGGAGCCTTGACCCAAGAAGTGGAGAGGGAAGAACAAGGCTGTGAAGTCAGTCCAGCCTAAGTCTTTGGCCAAGAGTTAACGATGCATGCACTGCTTGAGGCTTCAAAAGGCCATCAGAGTGCCAGTTGTGAGAGAGATGGACACAGATATTGAAGACATAGAATGCTGTGAGAGATTAGATTTTCTGTCCAGCCAGGGAAGGGGACCACTTTGGCAACCTCAGGCATTAAGTTGTGCTATTAGAAAGGTCATGAGTTAAGAGTAAGGGTTATTCTCTATAGAGACATGCCCTAGAGTAAGGAGAAATGAAACAGACTCACCCTAACAAAAGATAAAGACAAACTGGTAGGATACAAAGTAAATGCTAGTAATTCAACTGCCTATCAGAACAAAGTTCAATACCCATTTCAGGTAGACACTACAATCCAGTCTCTCTATCATGTCCAGGAAAATCAAGAAAAAGGCAGCGCTGAAAACAGACCCTGAGATGAAGCTGATTTGGAGACAGCAGACAAAAACTTTAACAAAACTATTATGAATAGCTTCGAGGACGAAAGGGAAAAGATGGGTCAAAATGAGGGAGGAGATAGAGAACCCCATGAGAGAAATGGAAACTGTAAGGACGGAGTGGAAATTCTAGAAATAAAAATAGACTATCTGAAATTTAAAAAAAATCACTGGATGAGCTTAAGAGCAGATTATAAGTGGAAAAAGGTTTGCTACTTAAACACAGATCAACTGAAATTCTCTATCTGAAGCACATAGAGAAAAATGAGTGAAAAAAGTAAAGAGACGTGATGGACAACACTAAGTGGCCTAATGTGTATTTCATTGTTATGCCAAGAGGCTAAGAAAGAAAAAATAGCTCAGAAAATATATTTGAAGAAATAATTGTAAAAGTTATTCAATATATAGTAGATGTAACTATTAATTTTAACTACTTCTGGGCTGGGCATTGGCAATAGTAGAGGAGAGGAAGGATCACATGTGGACAAAGACCTCCGGTCTATGGAATCCACCAGACCAGATGCAGGAGAAATTGGAAGGCTTTGGATCAGTAGACCTCTCATAATAGATGCAGGTCTCGTGAAGCAGTGATAGAGCAGACCTCATTCAGACTTCTCTGAACCAATAGTGAGAGGTCCTGCTGCCAGGCTTTTGGACCCTTCATATTTCAAAAGAAATATATGGATGTAGACTATGGGATTCAGATAAGGAGTAGGTTTCAGAACTATTTCTCCCAGACCCTGATGTAGAAATTTTAGAAAGATAACAAATTGTAGAAATGGTGCTTTTTAAAAAAGTAGTTGGGTAGTGGGGTGCCTGGGTGGCTCAGTCGGTTGAGTGCCTATTAGTTTCAGCTCAGGTCATGATCTCAGGGTCATTGGATCGAGCCCTGAGTTGGCTCCATGCTTAACGTGGGGTCTGCTTGAGATTCTCTCCCTCTCCTTCTCCCTCTCCTGCTCCCTCCCCGTCTGCCCCTTCCCTTTGAGGGTGCTCTAAATAAATAAATAAATAAATAAATAAATAAATATTTTTTAAAAAGTAGTTGGATAGAAGGGAAAGACAAAGAAAATTAATTCATTTTTTATCCTCATGAAAACCCAGCTCTTGTTATGGAGATTAACACTGAATTAACAGGTGGAAGTCCAGAACATAAAGAATTAAGAGCCATAGAATATAGAATATAGAACTCTTCATATCTTCCTCTTCTTTTAAAAAAATAGAAACTCTATTATTTTTAATGTGAGGCTCTCACCTTTTCAAAGTCTACAAAAGAGTAAGTGGCCAACCAGTGCCTTTCTGTCTGTATGGAAGAGTTTTTAGATTTGGCAGTAATTTCTGATAGTTACAGTTGCATAGCTGATGAAAAGTTCCCTTTCAGTTCTTGTCATAGTCCTCAGCTGGGACAATACTACACACTGACTAGGGTCTATGATCTTATTACAGCATTCCCCCCTGTGCTCACAAGAAGAATGGATACTGACATTTAAGGTTCTGTTTTTCTAATTTACATTATCCTCTGACATTAACAAGACATGGCAGTGCTTAGGTTTGGTTGATAAACCAAAGTGACTTTTATTACTCTCATTATGGAATGTGACATAATAATGTATGGTTATTAAGCTTCATCAGATATGAATATCTAACACCTTCAATACCTAGTTGATAGAAGAGCAATCATCATCATGATGCTACCTTCCAGTCAAGATAGGTTTTATCCCATCTTACTATTGAACTGCTCTTCCTCTATAGTAACCATTGCTACAAGTGCCCTTTGCACTCCCCCGGACCCTTGCAAACCCTACTAAAGAATGTATGTGTGTGTATGCATGGGTGGGTAAGAGCAAGGAGAAGGAATAGTAAAATGTGATTATTTTTTTAAGCTACATGACTTGCGAACCCTTAAGTGTCCTAAAGATTTTTATAAACTTTAATTGTTAGTATTTATTAAACCAGTATGTAGAGCCAAAACACACACATAAATCTACCCCTTTAAGTGACTCTGAAAATGAGTAATGACTGACAGAATTCAAACTTCTTTCCTTTCCCATTTAAAGTAGTTTTCCCAAAATATCACACTAGATTTCTGACTTTTAAACTTTCCCAAAATCATTAATTAAATAAATACTCTGAATATAGAATATGTCTTTCATGCAATTAAAAATCTCTACATGTCTATCTTAGAGGCAACACTTGAACTTGATCTTTTGTTAAAACAAAATAGTGGAACATCTCTGTTTCAAAGAGATGCCTTTACTTACATTTTTGTTGATGATCAATTTTTTAATGAAATGTCTATTGTTCTATGTTCAGAATTACTTTCTCTTACTCCCACCTTCCTTCTTTTCATCCCACCATATTCTTCTATTTAAACAAAACCCATTTACTGAGATTATTCTGTGCCTTGCAGAGACAACCTTGAGCACAAAGCGTGAAGGGTCAGAGTCACTCTTGTCAGAGACCTGCTTGGGGGCTGTACAGGGACTGTATTGTGCTATATTTACATTGTGAAAATTTCATTTTATTTATACACAAAATAGGCTCTATCCTTAGACTTCCACTCTCTAATAGTATAATTTTTAACATATCTTGGGTTCTTCTGTCAAAGCGATTGATGACCTGGGGTGCCTAACAGGTTTAGTGAATAGAGCATGTGACTCTTGATCTTGGGGTCATGAGTTCAAGCCCCATGCTGGGTGTAGAGCTTACACTGAAAAAAAAAAAAAAGGAGAGAGAAAGAGAGAATGATGCCCAATTCACAGGATCTTATGATAATCATGTAGCTTGTTTAGAAAAGTTAAACAACTATTTTAAAAGATTATTTTATATCTTCCAAGTGTTAAATGACAATTCTAAGCCACTCATAAATTTGGAAAACATCTTCCAAAGTTCAAACTTTGACACCAGAATACTACACAACCTGATACTACACAACCTGAGGAATCTGGTTTCAAATAGGGGAATCCATGTGCTGGTACATATATTCATAAATAATTCAAAATACCATAGTAATTTCTTTGATCAGGACATGGATATCAATGCTAGTTTGTAATAACTGAACTTTGTTGGTTATTATCTGTTAGGTAGCAAAAGCAACTGAATTGTTCAGTTATTTAGCCTAGTTTTTTTTTTTAAGATTTAATTTATTTAGTTGAAAGAGAAAGAGAGAACACAAGCAGGGGGAGCGACAGGCAGAGGGAGAAGCAGACTCCCCGCTGAGCAGGGAGTCTGATGCAGGACTAGATCCAAGGACACTGGGATCATGACCTGAGCTGGAGGCAGACGCTTAACTGACTGAGTCACCCGGGAGCCCTATTTAGCCTAGTCTTAAGGTAGAAATACATCTTTAATATTTTTCAGCTTCCTAGACTGAGACATAGTGACTAAAGTTTTGTGTTTTGCAAAGTGTGTTTGTCCTTGTTATCACATTTTTACTAAATTTAATGAAAAACCTTACCAGCATTATTTAGTCATATGTCCAACAAACACAGCAAAAGGGTTCTCGAGGCAGAACTTGGCATCATGACCCCTGAATCTAGATCCAACATTTCTCGTAACACAACGTGTTGCCGACTTATGTAAAACCAATGTAAATCCCAATAACACCCACGAAATGAGAGACTCAGGGGGACAAATGATGCTACTCCATGATAGGGGCTTAGCTATCAGGTAACTTGCCTAAGATTCCAGAAGATTCTAGTAAAGGCTCAAGCTTCTAGGTTTGGGTGATTACCAAACCTGTTATTTCCATTTCATATTATCTATTCTTCCAACCCAGATAGTCAAAAATAATAAAAGAAGATGAATATATTAATATTTATGCATGTTTCACTCACTTTAATTCCTCTCTAGAGGTATTGTTTCAATCCTAGCTCTTCCAGACTAAAATGGATTCATTTTAAGAAAGTTATCTTTCATAAAATAAACTGTATGATGTCTAACAGAGCTTGTCATTCTGTATCTGTAAATTCTTATCAATATATATATAAAAGTCTAAACTGGAAGTCTGAAGAACTTAAGAATTATGTTCTTTTCTGCATTAAAGAATAACAGAGGAATTTGGGTACTTAACTACAAGTGAGAGACTAAATATTAGAAACCAAATTAGTTCCTAGATTAAAATGAAAACTCAAGTATGACCTCTGATTAAATGCTTGAGTTTTAGATATTGAATATGATAATAATTTATTAAAATATGGGAACCAAGGTCACAATAACCTCCCTTAAAATATAACCTATAATAATGTGTATTTGGTTATAGAAGTGTAAGGTAGTATTTAACCCACTCTTACACATGTATTCACATTATGAAGCTTGAACTACTCTGACCCTCTTAAACAAATGGTCCATGATTGAGTGCAGTGTTTGGAAAATGTTTTTGAGATGCATACATCATCACAAAATTGGAAGCCCAGTACTTAGAAAGAGAGAGGAGATAATAGGGAGTCATGTGAAGTGTCTGTAGGTTATACTTAGTTGGATAACTTAATTTGGCTGTAGAGACAGAAAAGATCTATGAACTGTACCATTCCAAGATGTTTTTTTCTTATGGAAAAGTATTCTTTTGAAAAAAGTATTGTCCTTTTGAGTATTATTACCACAGTGCTTATCTGTCCTCTCTGTTTTTTCTTGCCTAAGACAGAATCAGTGAATAAGGAACTGGGCGTGAAATGTGAATTTCTGGGTCTTAGACTTAAGATAAACTTCACATGTGATGACCCTAATTGAAGAAAACATCTCTCAGGTCATTGAACTACCTTTGCCTTAGTGTAATACTCATGTTCGTCATAAAAGTTTATCACTTACATCTAGTGAATAGATTCTCTGGAGATTTCGGGACTTCTCTTCCTGCCAGATGCCTATAGGATAAATCTGTACATCGAAGTTTCAATTATTTGAACACACTTTAGACTATGTCATTGCTATGAACTTATGGCAGCAATTCTTCTTGTTAATCTATGAGCATTTTCAAACTTCAGTTTTGGTCCCATGGCTCTACATTTCTCGCTATTTTTGGCTTGTTTGTTTATGAGATTCACTTATACAGTTGTGAGTGTATTTCCTTTGTTTTTGGTGGAGAAAACCAAATGGGGTGATAGGGCATTTACTCACATACATTTTGGTATTCATGTCTCTTGGTCTAAATGTAAACTGCAAACTCACTTGAATATCACAACTCCCATTGCTTATGGGGTATTAAAACTTATTGTTAGAGATTATATGATTGACCTCTCCTACTTTTTCTCAGAGTACTCATAGAAATAAGGTTTTGAATATTCTCATCACCACAGAAAGCTTTTACAAACTCCTTCTTGATAAATCCTGGCCCACATAGGCAAGATTGTTCTAATATCTGATACTACAGACTAGTTTTGCACTTTTTTAAACTTCGTATAAATAGAAACACATCCTTTGCCTAACATAATATTTATGAGATGCATTCATGTTGTATGTATCAGTATTTCCTTTGTTTTTCACTGCTGAATAGTATTTCCCATGATAAATATTTTAAAATATGTATGTCCAAAATCCTGATGAACATTTGAGTTGTTTACAGTTTGGGGCTACTATAAAAAACGATAAATCATCTGGTACAACTCTTTTTGTGAAATGATATTTCCATTTCTCTTAAGTACATACTAGTAGTGGAAATCTTTTCAAAAATTTTATGCCCTTGTCCTTCCACACCACTAATCTGTAAGAATTTCAGGTGTCCCGTACCTTCTTTATCACTCGGTGCTGCCAGTATGTATACATGCATGTACATATGTGTGTGTTTATGCTGTTCCCGTAGATGTGGAATGGCAGCTCACTATATTTCGCCTACCAGCTATAGCGGATTACTGCAGTCCTAAAAAAATAACTAATACTTTAAGCAGAAATGCTAACACCATACTGTGTGTTTATAGTATACATAAAAGTAAAATATATGGCAACATTACCACAGAGATTGGGAGGGAAAATTGTGAATACGGTGTTCTAAGGTCCTTATGCTACATGTGCAATAGTATAATATCATCTGGACCCCAGTTCTCTTTCCTTATATCACCACCAGTCTCTTCCTGAGTTTCTCTCCCCACTCTTTGGCCCTAGAAATACTCTTTATGCAGTAAGCGGGTGAGTTGTTGGGCTCACCACTTTGTTTCCAATCTCTTAAGGGTCATAGTCATTTCTTAGCTAATTTCCATTGTCTTGAGAGCCATTTTTGGCCTTTTAGTTATTTCAGATGAGATAGTAAATCCATTCCCTATTACTCTTTTTCTTTTCTTTTTTTTTTTTCTATTACTCTATCTTGGAAAGGACTGAAAGTCCAGTTCTAACTACCAAATACTAATATCTGCTAAAAGACCTTTTATCTTATCTTGGATTTTCCTAGAAGCATAATCTGAAGCAGAAGTTGGCAAGCAGGTGGTTTATTTTGGAAATAACCCAAGTAGCAAGAATAAGAAAAAACAGAGTGAGACAGAGAAGGAAGGAAAGCTGGTGCATGGATGTTTCTTTGAGTAGGCCAGAAATGTAGGCAACAGTTCCTTGGTCCTATAGTTCTTCTTAGGAGTCTAATGAAATAAATCTCAGAATTGTCTATTTAGGGGATCAGTTGCTCCAAACTTCCATTCACTAGGGGTGACTCCTCTGGTATGAACTCTTCAGCACTTCTAGTTTGGGCCAACTTGAGTACTGAATAGATACTCCTTGGCATCCTGCATGGAATTAGAAAAGTCTTGCAGCAGGAGACAAGAGGTGAGAGGCACGGTTCCAAAGCCAAGTGCTCTCAGGTTGTAACCTTGTAGGGCTGATATGAAGCTTGTTATGAATTGATTAGCACATCAGTGACTTGCTGAAAAGGTGGGGCAGAGTATTTCAAATAGAACATATAAAAATATAAAAGCTTCTCCTTTTTCCTTTTTTTTTTAAAAGATTTTATTTATTTATTTGAGAGAGAATGAGAGAGAGCACATGAGAGGGGGGAGGGTCAGAGGGAGAAGCAGACTCCCTGCCGAGCAGGGAGCCCGATGCGGGACTCGATCCTGGGACTCCAGGATCATGACCTGAACCGAAGGCAGTCGCTTAACCAACTGAGCCACCCAGGCGCCCACTTCTCCTTTTTTCTTATCAATACTCTATTTTTTTAGGACACTTTTGTTTCACAGCAAAGTTGAGAGAAACGTAGGTATTTCCCATATATACCCTTCAGTGATGTGTTGGCTATTCTTGGTCTTTTGCCTCTCTATATAAACTTTACAATCAGTTTGTCAGTATCCATAAAATATCTCGTTGGGATTCAGATTGGGATTACATTGAATCTATAGATCAAACTGGGAAAAACTAACATTTTGACAACACTGAATCTTCCTATCTATTAATTTGGATTACCTCTTTATTTAGTTCCTCCCCAAGTTAATCAGAGTGTTAGAGTTTCCTCCTATAAATCCTGTACATATTTTGTTAGAGTTATACCTCCAAGTATTTTATCTTGGGGGGGTGCTATTATAAAGGGTATTGTGCTTTTAATTTCAAATTCCAGTTGCTCATTGCTTGTATATAGGAAAGTGATTGAATTTTGTATCTTAACCTTGTGGGCCAGGATTTATCAATTTTGTATCTTAACCTTAACCTTTTGTATCTTAACCTTGCTATAATTGCTTGTTATTCCAAGAGGTTTTTTTGGGGTTTTTTTGGTCAATTATTTCAGCTTTTTTACGTATGATTATGTCATTTGCAAACAAATACAGTTTTATTTCTTCCTTTCCAATCTGCATACATTTAAATTTTCATTTCAAATGCATAAGGTCTCAGAAATTTTAATATACATGTAGCCTTACTAAAACAGACTTGAAAACTTAAACAACATACAAATGAAAGTAAAAAGAAACCACACACACACACACACATGCATGCACGCATGGGGAAATAAAGATTTAAAGACCTGTTATAAGATTTAAGTCCGTACAATTATAGAATTAAATTTAATTCAATGAGATGATTATGGTCACAAAACAGAATGCTTATGATATACTTAGGAAGGAGTTTGCATAGTGCACAAATGAAGATTGAAATAAAATGATAGCCTACTATTTTGTTTGTTTGTTTGTTTTAGCCCTTCAAGATGCCAGACAATGTCACAAGATGTTGAAAAAATGACAGGATATACATGAGAGTTTTGGCATGGCACAGGAAAATAAAGGCCTCGGATTGTGTTTGACAGAAACAGGAAAAGTAATATTTTCATGAAAGCAAGTATGGCTAAATTAGATGTAACGGTTACACGGTCTTCTAAAATATGGAGATTTCTACACATTTTTCTCTATCTGTTAAATTAAACTTTTTCCAGGCATGCAGACCAGGAATCTGCATTGTATACATGCTGACCAAGGTAATTTTATTCACATAAAAATTTGGCCACTACTCTTACCATTAGATGAGTAAGTCAATAAGTAAGTGAAATGAATAGTAGCAAGTAACAGAGGACTGTGTCGTATGCCACCAAGAAATCTCTATGAGGCAATTAGCCAGAACTTGGGCCATGGGCAGAATTTGTATAGTTTGTGAGGGGAGTAAGGACACACCTTTCTTTATGTGGAATTCAAGAAGTAAACAAACAGCAATCAGCCAAATCATGGATACATAAAGAAAAGTGGCCCGAAACATCTTTTCTATTGGCACAACTGATCTTTTCCTAAAAATATTTATCTCATTAGTAACATGAGCCAATGACAGTGTCTGAACATATCATGAATGTGTCTGAATTTCAAATTTCTTGACTTTCTTAGCATGAACCCAACCTCCTGCAATGATCTTATGTGGATAATTGTTTTTAATATTTAGAATATTCTTTAATTTTACAAAAAAAAATTGTATTTCCTTTAAGAAAAGTATAAACATATAATTAACTCATGGTTTTGAGAATAATTGTTGGGGGGCTTAATTAATTTAATTAAAGAGTATTTAGTACAACTTTCATTAATTCAAGACATAGAGGGGAAGCTAAATTAAGTAAGATCCAGGTCTGCCTAATTAGCCATGAATTGAACATGCACAATGTAGGTGTTATTGAAATACCCCAGATATCATCTTCTTTTTGATGGTAGGCCATAAGACATGGAAAATATAATATAATCTGTTTGAGAGATTAAATCTCTAGCTTTCTAAATACAATGTAGTCTAACTTGCATATTATCCTTGATGACAAACCACAAACTAAATAGACTATACCATAGGAAACATACATTCTGGCTAGTGTAATAAAATGCAGTTCATTTTGAACAAGGCAACAAGAAACTATCTCTGAAGCAAGAATTAATCCATAAGCAAGACTGTACATATCCTTTTCAGAAATGAGTAAGTTTTATGCTTTATTTATTGGTAATCCCCTGGCATTTTTCATAGATTGTATGAGGTGAGGACTGTAATTCTATAGAAAAGTAAAGGAGGTTAGAATAACAGATGAAGATTCAGAATTCATGCAATTTTTAAAGTGAGAATGAGAAACACTAATGTTTTACAAACCATAAATTTTTTTGCACATGATATCACTTGTAAAATGTCTCAAACACCGAATAAAGAATTTATGCTGTCAACCAAATTCCTTTATTTAAAAGATTTATTTATTTTAGAGAGAGAGAGCATGAGGGAGGGGCAGAGGGAGAGGCAGTGGGAGAGAGAGAGAATCCTCAAGCAAACTCCCCTTCAAGTTCAGAGCCTGATGTGGAGCTCGATCCCAGAATCCTGAGATCCTGAACTGAGCTGAAATCAAAGTTGGATGCTCAACTAACTGAGTTACCCAGGTACCCCCTAACCAAACTCCTTTTCAACGAAAGTTTGCAAATAAAATATAATATGAACATCTAAAGTGTTCATATTAGATACTATGAACACATCAATACTTGGTTCTTCTAAAGCAGTTTTTAATATTCTCTATATTTTATGCTCTAGAGAGCTTAAAAAGTTTGATTTACTTATTAAAATCTCCTTGAGTCCAACATCTCACTCTTTTCAGTAACTGCTTCCCTTCAATTTTCTGAGACAAGAATTTTCATTTACTTTTTCCACATTTGCTGCATCCCTATCTGGTATCAGTTCCCTCCAACGCTCATGGCACTCTGCCATTAATAAAGCCTTTATTTCCATTGTTTGTTGGTAATTAAAAAGAAAACATTTCCTCTTTTACCTGCTCCCACCAAAAAGAGTAGCAAACAGCCCCCAGTGAACCAAGTGAAGGTCAAGAAGCAATCAGTCAACACGTAAAGCCTGACAAAAGGAGTATGATTGAATTTGTGCAGGGGTGGAGTTCTTATATTACCAAAGTTCATTGATACTTTGTTTAGGTATTGGAGAAAGTGAACTTTTAAAAATAAAGAAATCCTTGGACTACATATTGAAAGACTACAATAACTGACACATATTATATAAAAACATCTTTAAAACACATAAAAAATAAAAATTTAAGATGTGTTTTGCTTGCAGAAATGGGGCACGAGTGCATTTTGTAGCCATGTTCTTCAGTCTTCTGCTAAGATTTAAAGAACAATTGCCTGGAGCTCAAACTACAGCCATGGAATAAACAAAAGGAAAGTGGCCCACAGAGACTGAACTGAATAATAACCATGTAACTTGGTGGTTTAGTCATTAAATTAATAGGATTTTGTCTGCTACAAATCCTATTTTCAGATGTGTAGGCAAGTCTACCAATGATGGACAAAACTGAACTTCTACAAAGTTTTACCATTTTGTCCTGTTTCTTTTACTAAATCATTATTATACAAAGATTATATCCGTGCCCCTTAGTGAAATGAAAACTGAGTTTGACATTATTTTTATGTGGTTGGTAATGTGTTTCTTGTGATCTCAAAACAGATGTCAGTTTATTCTGAAATACCTTGACCACAAAATCAAAATACTTTGACTTCTTAATCATGTCCTTCATCATAAAGTGAGGAGTTAGATTTGTGCAAATAGCTCTGACTTCAAAAAAAAAAAAAGGAGTATTCATCCTTTTTCATAACATGGAAAAGATAGAAGAAATCTGGTGATAATGCATAGAAGATCAAAATTTAACTGAGTTGAAGTATTTGTCGATTTATGAAGCACTGTTTCCCTAAGTACGGTCATTTTTTTTCTAGTACATGAAAATGTATTAAATTAGCCAGGCCACATATACCCATCACTCAGTTCTAGGACTGTGATATCTGCTCTAAATATTACAAAGATTTCCTTAAAGAATAAACATGGTCCCTTCGATCAGAGTATTTCTGGTCTAGTGGAACAGAAAGAAGAGCCATGATGAGAACCAGAAGAAGACCATGATGAGACAGTTTTGGATGTTTTTATAGGGAAAAGTATAGAATACTGTAGAGGATCTGAGGAAGGGTCTCTAAGCACACACTTGAAATCAGAGGTTTTCCCGTGAGAATTTATACCCGAGTTGAATCCTGAATATAAGTCTATTAATTTTCTACTGCTGCAGAACAAATTATCCCTACATTTAGCATCCTAAAACAACACACATTTATTTTTTTTAAGATTTGTTTACTTATTTTAGAGAGAGAGGAGAGAGAGAGAGCACGGGGAAGAGGAAAGAATCTCAAGCAGACTCCCCACTGAGCATACAGCGCAATGCGGGGTTCGATCTCACCACCCTGAGATCATGACCTGAGCTGAAATCAAGAGTCAGACGTTCAACCCACTGAGCCACCCAAGCGCCCCAACAACACATATTTATTATCTCACAATTTCTCAGGATCTCCTGGCTCAGTCTCTTACAAGTAGGATGACCAACTCATCCTGGTTTGCCCAAGGCTTTGCCAGGTTTTAAAACTGAAAGTCCCACATCCCAGGAAACCTCCCAGCCACAGGGGAACCAGAATGGATGATTACCTTACTCATAAGGCTTCAATCAAGATGCTGACTGGAACCAAAGTCATCTCTAGGTTCAACTGGGGTAAGATCTGCATCCAAGCTGCCTCAGTCATTGTTGACAGGACTCAGCAATTTTGGGGCTATGAGTCTGAGAGCCTCAGTTCCCACTGGCCATTGGCCAGAGACTGCCCTCAACCCTCAATGACCCTCTCCATCAGAGCCTTCCTATGAGAAGAGCCAGGGAGAGAATGTCTACAAGATGAGATGAAATCATCACCTTTGGCAACCTAACTAGGAAGAGGCATTCCGTCATTTTTGCCAAATTCTGTTAGAAGTGAGTCGACAACCAGATCCAGTTCAACCTCAAGGCAAGGGGAATAAAACAAGGAGAGGACCACTAAGAATTGAGGATCACTGGAAACCATGAGAAAACTTCTTAATCAAAACAAAACAAAAAACAAAACAGCAAAAGAAGCAGCCAAAAAAGGAAGCATAAAAAATATATATTTATGATGCTAATATATTTTTTACAGAACATGAAACTATTACCATAAGTGTATCTGATTTTATCAATTGATAAATGCCGAGGAAACTGTATACTCAATTTGCTTTTAAGAAAATTGCTTGTTAGAAATAATAAACATATATAACAGTGTGTACTTTTGTGTGTGAGTTATTGTGTATATGTGTGTTAGGGTGGAGTGTGTAGCTTTGAATGGACTCTTTAAAAAAAAATCTGCTTCTTAAAGTCATTTTTAAGTTACAAAGGTAGAAACCACCATATAACTGAAGTTTCAAAAAGGGCAACTCTAAGATTAATAAATGTCCTTCATATGGGCCATGATGTTGATGATGCCAACTTAGCTGTTCTGCTTTTTCAAACACAGCATTTCCTCTTGCTTTCTGATACTTTCAATCCTTCAGTGAACTTCTCCCCTTTCAGGTCTGCTTTTGCCTGAAATATTTCTTTCTCCCAAATCCAACCAACTCATTGCTCTTACAATGCTTGTTATTCCTTTAGATTTTACCCCAGACTTCATTCTCTCAATATTTTCCCAGCTAATAGAATTTCCCTTATTAAACATCCTCATATTATATATTTCATTTTCTGGCATTTTCAGAGTGCTATCTCTACATTTGTAATATGATTATTTACGTAGTTTGTGTTTATTTCCTGAAACATTAGCTCCAAGTAGGAATTCCCCATGGTTTTTCTTAATCCTACACTAATATCTGGCAAAACACAGATTTAACTTATCTGCTGAATGAATGAATAAATATTTAATAATTAACTTCATGCTCCTTTTCCAGATAAACCTTTCTTTTCTGAATTGAAAATCTTTTTTTTTTTTAATTTGGTTTATATATACTTGGTGAAGGAATAATTATGTAGATACAATTTTACACAAAATATAGTTATTTTCTTAACTTTAATATTTTTCACACCATGCTAGACCTAGTCATCAATAATCTTGGTCAATAATAAAAAGTCAGCCTACTGAATAAATACATTTAAATTCATGTTATTTGAACTATATGCCATAAAACATAATAATGATAAACCCTTTTATTCCGGTCACTTAAATAACAAAACATTTTAATATAATTTATGCTCTATTCCTGTGGAATTGTTGGGACATAAAAATATCTCCATTTTAAAAATGAGGATAATGAAACTTGGTGCAATTAAGTGACTAGCTCAAGGTTACACCGCTTCCAGGAAAAAAAAAAAAAAACTTTTTAAAAAAGTGTAGATATAATTTAACTCCTCTTAGTTTTACTAAATTTCTCTACTTACTACCCAACTATTGCTTCAAGTGTGTTAGTATCTATTCTGTGTTTGGAGACTTGGAGAGCATCCCCTGTGAGAGGCGGGAAGGACTGGTCAGCAATTTGACAACCTGCCTGACTTAGCAGTACTTAGGCTGCTAACTGGATTGGCCACTAGAGGGCACAAGGACCTATCAAATGATTCACTCTGTTTTCATTTTTTGGTTTTGTTTTTTTGTTTTGGGGGGCTTTTTTTTCTTTTTTGTCTTCAAATTGACCAGAGATGCGAGGGAGAAATGAATGGAGGGGAAAGAGAAGCAACAGAAAACAATTTTTAAGGAATTAAATTCCAACTATCTTAAATTCCAGCATTCAGGCAAGCTGATCAGAAATTTAAAGTAACTTCTATTTATTAGGTGAGGCCGATATAAATCTTGCACAGATTTGAAATGTTTAGGAAAATTTACCATAAATAAATTCATTAATCAATATTTCATGTGCTTTGACATCCGGAAACATTTTCATGTGATTATCATGGAGATAATACTTTTTGTCTAGAAGCACAGCTGGAATATTCTTTCCTTTTTTTTCTGTCTCACATGCCCTTCAGTGCAAAGATCAGTTTTCATCTTCTCTGGGAATTCTTCCTTGAGAGTATCAGCCCTGAGAATTGTTTTCATGCTCAAGAGCATTAATAATTTCATTATCTATCTGTTCATCTCACCCATATTGTAAGTGCTTGCTAGATGTTAGCCCCGTGCTGGGATGGAGATAGAGATGAGAAGTCATGATCCTTGAACTGAGGGCACTCAGAGACTGCAGGAAAGGAGGGAAAAGTCATCTTTATATATATAAAAAAAAGCCCCTAACAACAACTCTTATCTTACAGATCTTGAGTCACAACAGTTTAAGTAAATTTCCCCAAATCACACCAAAGCCAATTTGACTCCAAAGCCAGGTAAGATGGAGTTAGCTCCTGAACATTCTGATAAAAACATAGATTGTTAATTCCCCACCAGCCTGTCAGGATCATAATAGATCTTCAAGTCATGTGTAATAAATATGATTTATTCATGTAAAACAAAGTCATTAATTAACATTCAAAAAGCATTTTTGGTTGCCTACTTTCTGTGATGAATGGTGCTTTGGGAGCAGAGAAGAACCAGTTAAGTCAATGGGGTGATCAGCCACCAGGAGGACCTCAGGGAGGATGTTTGTTGGAAATGTTTAAAGGCTTTGGTTGAGGGGGCGCCTGAGTGGCTCAGTCAGTTAAGCGTCTGCCTTCAGCTCAGGTCATGGTCCCAGGGTCCTGGGATCGAGCCCCACATGGGGCTCACTGCTCAGCGGAGAGCCTGCTTCTCCCTCTCCCTCTGCCTGCCACTCTATCTGTGCTCTCTCTCTATCTCTCTGTCAAATAAATAAATAAAATCTTTAAAAAAATAAAAAATAAAAAAAATAAAGGCTTTGGTTGTGGGATGGAGCCAGGGGCAGGCTCCACACTTAGCGGGGGAGTCTGCTTGAGATTCTCTCTCTCTTTCTCCCTCTGCCCCTCCTCCCACTATCCAGTGTGTGTGCACACTCTCTCTCTAATAAATAAATAAATCTTTAAAAAATAAAAAAAGGAAATGTCTTGAACACATTGAAATGTCTTAGACAAATGTCTTTGGAAGAAACTCTTGTTGAAAAGGGGAGGAAAGATCATTACAAGAAGACCTATTATGAGAAACGGCATGGAGAGAAGAACTTAAAATGAGCAATGCTGTATTTTCACAGTAGCTGGGAGGTTAATTTACAAAATAGGAAAGTACTTAAGAAGAAAAAATAGAGAAGGGTGATAATTCATTTTACATTTCTTTACATTAGATAAAACCTAAATTTAAAAAAGAAAACCCCTCACTCATCATCTCAAGAAAAAATATGTAAGTACAATATAAATCTATAAACTTATAAATCATATGACTATATACTTCTAGCCAACTTTTTATATATTCATTATATTTTAGGGAGAGAATAACTTAAAATGAAATTAAAATAAAGTATCTGAGTAGTCAGTGATTGCTGAAGGTAGAAAGTAGATAGTTTGAAACATTTGTAAAACAAAACCTTAAATATCATAAATAACTATTAGTTTTCAGAATCAGAAAAAAATGGAAATTCATCAGCCCCAAATGGTTGGTTAATTAGCATCATAGTTCAGATTAGTAGAGAAAGATGGCAAACATGAATGAAAAATAATTATTATTCATGAATTTTTATGAATACCAAAGAATGGGTAGAATCCTGGCTAGTTTCACTTATTTTACCTTTTTTCCAAAAAAGAAATGCTCTCTGAAAATAGATTTCAAATAATATCAAAATTGTAGAAAATATGTGAATAAATGTGGAAATTATCCTACATAGAAATCAGAAAATAATGTAATAAGCAGAAGAATATGGTACAGATAAGGTTTTTTAGAGACCTCAGATAAAACATTATCATGGTGATAAAATGTAGATATGGAAAGATCATAGATATGCTAAAGTAACAGTAAAGGGTAAAGATTAGCATTGTACAATATATGGGAAATTGATATGTGTCTGATTTGTAAAATACCTTAATTCCATAGAATTAAAACTAAGTGTTGAGAGAAACTCTAGCAAAAAACCAAAATTCAATAGAAAAGCTATTATTATAATATCCTTTGTTAATTTATCTTTTCATGGCACAATTTAAAAAAACAGATTCTAAATTTAAATCCATAGATTCATAGTCTGATGGTTTGCACCTGCCTCTCTTAATAGGTAGACATACAAAAGCTTTTATAATAGAATTTGGATGTCTTCCTGCCTGATTTGCAAAATAACTGATACTTTCAAGCAATTTCAATTTATCAAAATTCTTAAGGATAAATTTTAGATTTTGTTTTGAAAATCTAGTGTCTCTCTTCCTAAAGTCAGAGAAAAAATTGTCTGACCTGATAATGGTAAATAATTATATGTAAACATAAATTTACATTAAATATAAACTGACTCACAAACCACATAATTCTCATTGAGTCAGGAGCCACAGAGGAAAGTAACCACTTAAAGCATAACATAAATCAAAGTGTAGAACTAGAAGAAGAAACTCACTGTGACTTAGGACCATGGGCAGAACCTAAGTTAATTAATATATACTTGATGGTTTTGAATAATTAAGAAAAAGTATGATTCTGTCCCAAATAGTGCAGAGTGAAAGTTGTTACTTCATTCAAAACCCAAATAGAGACTAAATATGCAAATGTTCTGTGTGTTGCTCAGTGAAGCAGCTTCCTAGAATGGAAGGAACACTAGAATTTTAGGAACACACAGTACATATTTTCAATATGCATCCAAATCTGTGTTCCAACATCTCCTAGCTGTGTGATACTAAGCAAAGAAACTTTCTTTCCAAGTGTCAATGTCTTCATTGTAAAATAGAAAAAAAATCTGCATCACAAATTTTTATGAATATTATTAAAAGTGCCTAGAATGGATTTAAAGAGTCACTCCATCAGTCTCAGGTGAATCTGAAAGTAATTTCAATTCTAATATTTGCTTTTATCCTTATACTAATATTTACTTATATCTAAATGCTAATTTTAAATCTTCCCAATATGTGGCTGAAGATTCTTGACGGGTTATGTCATTTCCAACTTTTTGCTCCACATTGCACAGTTTTATACTTGATAAATAAAGTGTTCCCAGTGTGTTTATTGTATGAGTGGCTGTATAGTATGCATAGAGTTTATAATCGTATTTTAGGTTGAATTAGAACAATATAGATATTTTTGCAATTCTGACAGAGCAATATACTAATAATGGCTGAATTACTTGCTTCAGACCATTCATCTCACTCAAACAAATGCAAAATTCAGACAATGAAGATGTAGAATCTGTTTGAAGGTATTAGAATGCTACCAAGACATAGAAAATTTGCCAGGCCAGGATCCAGGAAAAAAGTAAGAACAGGTGATCTCGGTGTTTGGATGTCCTTTTCCCAGGAGGAAGTTGTTTGTCAACTATGATAGCAAAAATGGAGCCAAGAGGCTGAGAAGGTGTCCAGTGTTTTTCCCAGTCTCACCAAAGTGGAGGTCAGGGTGAGAAATTGGACCAGCTCAGGGACTTATAGGGAGCAGATAATATGGTTAAAAAAGAAAGGAAACAAACAAACAAACAGGCTTTGGTTTATAACCCCAAAGGGATATACTTTAGGAGAAAAGGTGATCCAAAAATTGACCAGTCTCTCACGGACCTAAATCTAACTTCAAATAATCTCAACCTCTGATAAGATGAAAGAAATGACCCTGAAACAAGCTGCCTAAAAAAAACAGTAAATTCTTTCTGCAGGAACACAGCACTATCCAGAGTTTCTGGTGATTTTTACAGTTTTTCATGTACACTATCTGACACTCAATTAAGCATTCATGAAGAAGAAAAAAGTGACAGAATAGTAACAACAACAAAAAAAGATCTCCATGATATCCAGATTTTGAAGTTATCAGACACAGACTTTATAGTGGCCATAATTCATATTTTTAAATAATTAATTAAAAGATTCAAATTTTCAGAAAAGAATAGGAAATAATTTTAAAAGAATCAAATGGATTTTATAGAACTAAATAATATGCTGGCTCAAACTAAAAGCTTTCTTTAAAGAATGGGTTTAACAGACTATTAGACACAGATGAAAAGAATATCTGTCAGCTAAAAAAATAAGTAAGACAAAATATCAGGACCCAAACAAGAAGAAAGAAAATTATTATAGAATACAGATAGAAAAGAGCATAAGAAACATACATGACATGGTAAAAAGGTCTAACATACGAGTAACTTGTCATACAGAAGGAGAGAACAGAGTGTCAAAATAATGGAAATATTTCATGATTCTCCATGCTCAGGACTTGCTGAGTTAAGAAAATTGACGTGCTATAAAGATAGAGACAATCTCCTTTCTCCAGAACTATATGCTCTTCACATTCTTTTTTTTTTTTTAAGATTTTATTTATTTATTTGAGAGAGAGAGAATGAGAGAGAGCACATGAGAGGGGGGAGGGCCAGAAGGAGAAGCAGACTCCCCGCCGAGCAGGGAGCCCGATGCGGGACTCGATCCAGGGACTCCAGGATCATGACCTGAGCCGAAGGCAGTCGCTTAACCAACTGAGCCACCCAGGCGCCCTGCTCTTCACATTCTAAGGGTGATAGATCTAGAGCCATGTATAAACAACAAGTATTGAGCCATGCTGGGTGAGAGAAATGAAAAAGACCTGCCCACAGCCCCCTTGCTTATCCTCCTCTTTGGTGGCAATGTGGGGAAGTCAGGGATGAGGTCAACACTGAAAAAAGCTCATGTTTTAGGAATTGAAGGATATAGCCTAAAAAGTTCAAGAGAAGATGTGGCTGGGAGATGTGTTACTCTACATTTAGACTATAAAATCCTGAATAGTCAATTTAACAAGACCAGAAAATGAAGTATCTTTTACATTTCCTTGCATATTCTGGGTAAGAATTATATGTGTGGTCATCATTGACAAAGTTCAATAACAATGTTTGAATCAGAAGCCAGAATTCACAAAAGCAGCAAGTGAATGATGCAGCGTCATGAGTAATTATGTAGACTGCTCTAAATAAATGGAATTAAAGGCAAGAAAATCTGCATTGTTTCAATATAAACATTTTGAAAAGCCATGGGATAGCCAATAATAGCCTCTTTTTCTCTACGTGGGAGATACGGAATTTGATAATAGCCTTGAAGAGATGGATTCTAGACCTAAACAGAAGGTGATGTCTAGACACTAGAAAACATTTTTATACACACTTAGGACAATAAGCAAACACAGAGGTACCTCATATCTTCTCTATTCTGAATACTAATTCATAAATAGTAGTTATGGGACTTTACATGGTCCCATAAATTTTTATTCATAGATTTTTAAATCTGTCTATATACGGAGAGGCCTTGCAAAAATTATTACACAATGATTTTGAGGGATGGTTCTGTAGGTTGGAGAAGAGTAGATATTCCCAAGTCTTCCAAGGTTTCTGTACTGTTTACAAATGAAAGTATTAATTTATACCTCTGTGGCAACCAGCTAATGGAATACTAAAGAAATGTACAGCTAACAACAAATGGAGGGGAAAACACACTCATCATTTTTTTCTTCCAGCTTTATTGAGATGTAATTGACATATGACATTGTGTCAGTTTAAGGTGTACAATGTAATGATTTGATATATGTATATGTTGGGAAATGATTACCACAATAAGGTTAGTTAGCACATCCATCACCTCACATAGGATATAATTCTTAATCAAAAAAAGTCCAAAAAGGAAGGAAAAAGGAGCACAGAATAGGTAGATCACATTTCTTTTGTTTTCCAACCAAAGTTAATGGTAGACTTCAACCTAATATATCAGTAATTATGTTAATTGTGATTAGAATGTATTCTAATTAAAAGATTAATATTTAAAATTTAATAGAAAGGGCACACCAAATAATAGATTCCTGGAAAAGGATGAACCTTAAATATAATTATTTCATTATACTATTATTATACTTCCATGATACTATTTTGCTCCACCTGGATCCCATTATTAGGCTTTTGCACACATTCCCAACTGCTGGGGATAGACCCACAGCTGCATCCTGCACTGGAATGTACCCTTGAATGCAGGGAACTGCTTGCCTAAGGTGACACCACCTCCCAGAGGTGGCCCTTGACTACTGGGGATAAAAGTCCTGGTTTCCTCACCTTAATTATGGGCAGCTGGAAAGAGTCATCCCAGTTCCAAAACTCTTATAGGATCCTCTGAACTCTCTGTCACAACCACACTGTAATTAGCTTCTCTCTCTCTGACCAATCTTGTCTTAATCACTTATTTATGGGTATACCTATGCACTCCCCAGTAAGTCTGGATGCAACTATCTGTCTCAGAATCTATTTCTAGGAACCAAGTCTAAGACAATGAGACAGAATATGGAAAGGGAAAGAATGGTAAAAGACATGACGCAGACATTGACTGAGAGGAAGTTGATTGAGCTATTATAATACTGGACAAAGAAGCCTTCAGGGCAAGCAGCATGACCAGAGATAAAAAAAGGAAGATTTTTAATGATAAAAGTCAATCGACCAGAAAGATGTAAAAATTTTAAATATGTATGAACCTAAAACTGTATCCTTAAAATATGCAAAGTGAAATTTGGCATAACTTTTGATGAAAAGTTATGAAAAAAATCCATAGCCATAGTGGGGGATTTAACACATTTTTTCCCAGGAACCTATAGAACAAGAAGACAAAAAAAATCTGTAAGGATTTAGAAAATTTAATCTGCATAATTAAATATTGATCTATTTGACACATTCATAGATGTGCCAACTGAACTTTATACCCAACAGCTGAAGAGCGCATATGTTTTTCAAGTTTACATGAAACTGTTACAAAGAACTATATGCTGGGTAGAGAACAAGTTTGATAAGATTTTATTTATTTATTTAAAAGATTTATTTTTGAAAGAGAGATAGCAGGGGGAAGGGGCAGAGGGATAGGAAGAGAGAAACTTAAGCAGACTTCACAGAGCCTGACGACAGGCTTGATCTCACGACCCTAAGATCACAACCTGAGCTGAAACCAAGAGTCAGGCGCTTAACCCACTATGCCACCCAGGCACCCCCGCATTTAAAGACATGGTATTACACAGAGCAGTTGTCTGGCCAGAGTGTTTATTCTGTACAGTTTGTTTATAACATTAAAAATTTTCATAATTTACCACATTACCCAAAAAAATAATGTGATCATCTTAATATATGGAAACAAACAAAACAGAACTCTGAAACTGAAAGCACCAGTCAGTTCTAGTCACAATGGTTCTTATGAGGGAATAGTGCAAAAATGAGGTGTATGGAGCGGATGATATGAGGATCCTAGGATATTATACTATTGATCTGAGGGATTATGATAGAAATACAGGCAGGCATTAAAATATCTCAAGCTGAGAAATGGCAGAATGGGATGAAATCAACATGGATTAGGAGAAGCAGAGTTTGGAGAGCACTGCAGAGTTTGGAGAGCAGGTGGAAACTAGTATGGACGTGCATTAGAGCTCTACGACAGGAATAATTGTCATTCTCGCTCAATACAATCAATACTTTCTATCTACAAGGTGAAATGTCCTGAATATATTACAGGCTCTATTTGCAACTCCAGGAAGCATTGGTAAATATAATCAATTCCCTGATCAAACTACTGAGAATTCATCACTATTGACTTCAAATATTCTAATTTGGAAATTTTTTTAAATATTGAAAGTTGAAAATAACTAATCTCTATTTTTTTAAAAGCCATGATCTCAGATATTTTAAATAAAATAATTAATTACAAATACCATTAAAATCTTAATTTTGCTCCTAGTTCTATTCCTCTGCACCCCTCCCTAGGAAAACATTTTCTCATGAATGCGGCTGTGTCTTTCCAGTTCATAATTTTGAAGCAAAAACTGACAGAATCACGAATATAGGTGTATTAATCCTTCACAGTAATGTTCATTTTCTTTCCTAACACACTCCCCTCCCTCTCACGTTCCATGTAGAGGTAGTTCATTCTCATGCAGCATGTCACCACACTTACTACATTTAACACATTGTTCACATTCATTCTACTGCTGATGGGTTATTTCCGGAGTTGATGTGTCATGATAATAACAGTGAAAACATTCTGTTAAAGGCCTTTTTTTGTGCACACATGTGAATTTCTTTTACATATACACCTAGGAGTAAAATTGCAACAGCATAAAGAATATATATCTTCCAGTGCCTAGGTGGCTCAGATGGTTAAGCATCTGCCTTGGGCTCAGGTCATAATCCCAGGGTCCTCTGATTGAACCCCAGGTTGGGCTCCCTGCTCAGTGCGGAGTCTGCTTCTCCCCCACTCTCTGCCTCTCCCCCTTGCTCCTGTGTGTGCACACAGGCTCTCCCTTTTTCTCGCTCTCTCCTCTCACAGGGTCTCCTTTTCACTATATCTGTGTCTTTGGGGTAAATATTTGTGGTACCAAATACCACATTATCTTAATTATAGTAACTTTATTTGAGAGATTTATTTGAGAGAGATTTATATATAAATTTGAGAGATTTATTTATACATTGTGGATGTAATTTTTTTCTTGTGCATGCTTTCTCTCAAATAATCTTAAAAAAAAAGAATATATGTCTTCAAATAGAATGAATAATACTAAATTTTCTCTAGTTTTATTTTTTTTATTAGAAACAGGTTTTAATGACTCAGAATAGGAATACAGTAAATTAGTATTCTCAAGATTGCAAAAGGCAATCATGTTCATGATAATCTTGGACATTGGCCAAGTTCTCCAGGCAGCTCGAATCTCATAATTGTGGTAAATATTAAATATAATGTTTGACCAATCAAACCAGCCTTATCCTCAGTATTACCAGATAGGCGTCAGGAAGAGTAAGGTATCTGTGACATAGTAACTGTCTTTTTTTTTTTTTTAGTTTGATTTTATTATTTTATGTTAATCACCATACATTACATCATTAGTTTTTGTGTTCCATGATTCATTGTTTGCGTATAACACCCAGTGCTCCATTCAGTATGTGCCCTCTTTAATACCCATCACCAGGCTAACCCATCCTCCCACCCCCTCCCCTCTAGAACCCTCAGTTTGTTTCTCAGCGTCCATAGTCTCTTATTGTTCGTCTCCCCCTCTGATTTCTCCCACTTCATTTTTCCCTTCCTACTATCTTTTTTTTTTTTTTTTAACATATAATGTATTATTTGTTTCAGAGGTACAGGTCTGTGATTCATCAGTCTTACACAATTCACAGCGCTCACATAGCACATACCCTCCCCAATGTCCATCACCCAGCCACCCCATCCCTCCCACCCCCCACCACTCCAGCAATCCTCAGTTTGTTTCCTGAGATTAAGAATTCCTCATATCAGTGAGGTCATATGATACATGTCTTTCTCTGATTGACTTATTTCGCTTAGCATAATACCCTCTTGTTCCATCTATGTCATTGCAATGGCAAGACTTCGTGTTTTTTTTTTTTTTTTAATGGCTGCATAATATTCCATTGTATATATATATATCACATCTTCTTTAACCATTCATCTGTGAATGGCTACTTCCATAGTTTGGCTATTGTGGACATTGCTGCTATAAACATTGGGGTGCACATACCCCTTTGGATCACTACATTTGTATCTTTGGGGTAAATACCTAGTAGTGCAAGATTGTTTTTAACAATTTACACTCTCTATAGAAGTTCTTAAGTGTTATTTTCATTCCACATTTTATCCAACCACCAGTTACTATAAAATTTCTTGTGAATTTTATTTCTAGCCTTTGTTAGGGAAAGTGTGTTATCCCATGGTTTTAATATTAATTTCCCTATTGACTTTAGAGCATCTTTTCATATGCTTTTTGATTATGTGTATATCCTCATTTGTGAAGTGCAGTCAATTGTCATGTATATATTTTTATTTATTTTTTCTTAATAATCTGAGAGATTTATTTATACATTGTGGATGCAATTTTTTTCTTCTGGATGCAATTTTTGTCAATTATATGAATTACAAATACATTCTTTCAGGATGTGACTGAATTTTATTTCATTGCTGTTTTTAGCAGAAAATATTTTAATGTCATCAAATTTATCAATATTTACATTCTTAATAATTTTTATGTCCTGTTTAAGAAATATTTTTCTATACAAAAGTCCTAAAGAATCCTCCTGTGTTACCTTTCTGAAGCTTTTATTTCCCTTTATCATTCAGACCTACAATTTACTGAAATTGATTTCTGTACAAGCTGTGGATATGGATATGTACATGAATACCAAATATTTCCAACACCATTAAAAACACTTTTTCTTGCCCTCTACTCTCTGTGACCACATTTTTCATAAGTTAAATATCCATATATGTGTGGATGTCTTTCTGAGCTTATTTTATTATATTGTTCTAGTTGTCTATTTATGCACAAATACCACATTATCTTAATTATAGTTACTTTATGATGTCTTAATATCCGCTAAGGGCAAGTCTTCCCATTTTGTTCTTCAAGATTATCTTGAATATTCTTGGCCCTTTGAATTTTCATATGATTTTAGAATCGGTTTAGCAAGATCAACAATCCATCATTTTAGAGTTTTGATTGGATAAATCTGGTAGAATCTGGACAAAGTCATATTATTATGATATTGATTCTTCCAATATACTAGCATGGTATATTCCTCTAAGTAGGGTTTTTGGAGGGGGTGTTGAATACAAGTAGACACCACTGTCATCCTTTTCTTGTTCCTGATCTCAACAAAAAAGCTTTCAACATTCTACTATCAAGCATGATGCATTCTCTTTATTTGTTGCTGCTACTTTGTATCAGAATAAAAATATTTCTTGATTTTAATTATGAATAGAATTTAATGTTATAAATGAACTAATCTGCATGTACTGAGATAATTCTCTATTATTTTCTCTATTATTCTATTAAGGTGTCAAAGTACATTGATTTAAAAATATTCCCAAACTTACTTTCAAGACTAAACATAACTTGCTCATAATATATATTTTGTTAGATTTTCTTTGTTAATATTTCTTTAGGGTTTCAGTATTATAATTTTTCCTTTTTTATAAGTCCTGGGTCATGTCTTTTTAAATCAACATTATGGTGAGATAAAAAACAAATAAACAAATAGACTGATCTCATACTGAAAGAGCATCCCCCCCCGTTTTTTTCTTCCATTTATGTGGGAGAATGTATATGTTTGCCATCATTTCTTCTTTAACTCCTTGGTAAAATTTTCTGGTGAAGTTACCTGTGTCTGGAGTTCTTTTTGGAATTATTTTAATGAGGAATACTACTTTGTTATTTATTTCAAAATTATGCCATTTATCCATTTAAATGCCCTATCAAATATAAGAATAAATACTATTCCCATTACTCACAAAGGAAATATGGTCCTTAGGCTAGGCAAAAACAAACAAACAAAAACCTCTGCCTTCAGTCATGTAGATAGTAAGCAAGTTGGCCCACTTTGCCCGAGTCTTTCCCAGTTTTGAACCTTGAAAATCCTTGCAGCCCAGAAACTTCCCATTCTCATGCAAACCACAAATGTTAGTCACCCTAAAATTGTCCACCAGGCAGCTCCAAAGTCCAAGAGGGTCTATCTATCTGGCACAAAAGCTACAATATGGATATCAGAATGAAAACCCAGGGAGGAAAATAAAAATATCCCCTACATTAATAACACTTATTGAGAAGAAGGGAATGAAACATAAGCTGTGTCTAGTTAGGGCTTACACAAGAAAATAAACCCAAACAATTTATGTTTTATTTAAAACTATAATCTAGGAACATGTTCCTGAAATTACAAAATGTCTTACATCTACTTAATTAAGGACAAACTGTGTGCTGGAGAAAACCAACAAAAAAATGACTAATAATAAAAAAATCCTAAATTATTAAATTTTTAAAAGTGCTTAGTATCCTACAGAAAGGTGACACATCTCTAGAAATTGACTTAAGATTTAATGCAATTTCAGTCAAAATTCTAATGGTTATTTTTAAAATTCCAATTAGCAAACCAATTCCAAATTTTACAGGAATGGGCAAGGACTAAGAAGAACTGAGACACTCCTAAAAGTAGACAAGATAGTAACTAACAGGAAACTATAAGAAGAGATTTTAGTACATAATTAGTAAGAGTCACGTGCACTAATTAGAATAGAATAGAAGGATAGAATAGAATAGAATAGAATAGAATAGAATAGAATAGAATAGAATAGAATAGAATAGAATAACTCAAGACTGGAACCACTCAAATATGAAAGTTTGAATTATAACAGAGTTAACATCACTGATGAATAGTAAAACACTGGGCCCTTAAGTAAATGGTGCTTATAAATAGGAACTACAGCACTCTGGAAAAAGTTAATGCACACTTAGGGTAGAGTAGGTCCAAGATGAGCCTGGAGTATTTTATCGTGTCAGAAAGAAAAATGGGAGCATATCACAAACACAGGGGAGACATATTGAAAAGGCTCCCACAGGCCAAATCTGGGATTTGAGCACTGAAATAATTATGTTCACTGATGAATTATAAGTCTTTAAACATAGGAATTTATTATTTAATAATGAATGTATAAATAAAAAGATAAATACATACATACATAAACATAGGGAAAGTTAAGGCTCTTGCTGACAGAATACTGAGACCTAATAATTAAATGTGGAATGGCCATGCGGACATTGCTGCTATGCACAATGGGGTGCATATGGCCCTTCTTTTCACTACATCTGTGTCTTTGGGATAAATACCCAGGAGTGCAATTGCTGGGTCATAGGGTAGCTCTATTTTTAATTTTTTTGAGGCACCTCCACACTGTTTTCCAAAGTGGCTGTACCAACTTGCATTCTCACCAACAGTGTAAGAGGGTTCCCCTTTCTCCACAACCTCTCCAACATTTGTTGTTTCTTGCCTTGTCAATTTTTGCCATTCTAACTGGTGTAAGGTGGTATCTCAATGTGGTTTTGATTTGAATTTCACTGATGGCTAATGATGATGAACATTTTTTCATGTGTCTCTTACCCATTTGTATGTCTTCTTTGGAGAAATGTCTGTTCATATCTTCTGCCCATTTTTTGAATTGATTATTTGTTTTCTGGGTGTTGAGTTTGAGAAGTTCTTTATAGATCTTGGATACCAACCCTTTACCTGTAGTGTCATTTGCAAATATCTTCTCCCATTCTGTGGGCTGCCTCTTTGTTTTGTTGACTGTTATCTTTGCTGTGCAGAAGCTTTTTATCTTGATGAAGTCCCAAAAGTTCATTTTTGCTTTTGTTTCACTAGCCTTTGGAGATGTATCTTGAAGGAAGTTGCTGTGGCCAATGTCGAAGAGGTTACTGCCTATGTTCTCCTCTAGGATTTTGATGGATTCCTGTCTCACATTGAGGTCTTTCATCCATCTTGAGTTTATCTTTGTGTATGGTGTTAGAGAATGGTCAAGTTTCATTCTTCTGCATGTGGTTGTCCAATTTTCCCAGCACCATTTATTGAAGAGATTGTCTTTTTTCCATTGCATATTTTTTCCTGCTTTGTGGAAGATTATTTGACCATAGAGTTGAGGGTTCATATCTAAGCTCTCTATTCTGTTCCATTGGTTTATATGTCTGTTTTTCTGCCAGTATCATGCTGTCTTGGTGATCACAGCTGAGACGCCCTTCAACAGATGAATGGATAAAGAAGATTTGGTCCATATATACAATAGAATATTACTCAGCCATCAGAAAGGATGAATACCCAACTTTTACATCAACATGGATAGGACTGGAGGAGATTATGCTAAGTGAAATAAGTCAAGCAGAGAAAGTCAATTATCATATGGTTTCACTTATTTGTGGAACATAAGGAATAGCATGGAGGACAGTAGGAGAAGGAAGGGAAAAATGAACGGGGGTAAATCGGAGGGAGAGATGAACCATGAGAGACTATGGACTCTGAGAAACAATCTGAGGGTTTTAGAGGGGAGGGGGGTGGGGGGATGGGTTAGCCTGGTGTGGGTATTAAGGAGGGCACGTACTACATGGAGCACTGGGTATTATATGAAAACAATGAATCATGGATCACTACATCAAAAACTAATGATGTATTGTATGGTGACTAACATAACATAATAAAATAAAATTTAAAAAAAAATGTGGAATGGGTTCTGGAGTTGGAAAGTCTTCATACTGAAACCACCATAATAAAGATTAGATCAGGTAAGAATCATCAGTGGATACTATGATGAGGGAGAAATTTTTAAGAGATTGAGATATTCACATGATTTTCAAGTGTTCTCCCATTGTTTATTGGTTGAGAAAGAGATTAAAAGCAACCACATTTTTTAAAAGTAAATTAACAGTGGAGAATTAGGGCAAAACCTCCACCTGCTGATCAAAGTTAATATCACCACTGGACATCATGTTCTTCCACATGTGAAACCTTGAGACACATCACATATGCAGAATCTCATTGTAGACATGATAAGACATCAAACAAAATGAAGATTGTTTTCTTAAAAAAATATATATTCTTTAAGTGCATTCACATTATCAAAGACAAAGAAAGGTTTGGGGAATGTTACAGGCTAAAGAGACATGACAACACTGTAATATTTGATCCTAGAGATTGGAAAATGTAGTAGAGAGGAAAAATACTATAAAGGACATAATTAGGCCACCTGAGAAAACTGAAATATGGGGGATAAAGAATTGATTCAACGTAAATTTATGCAGTTGATGTCGACTGTGATTACATAATACTTCTATTCTTGGGAAATACCCATAAAAGTATTCAGAGGTAAAGAGGCATGTTAAATGTAATTTACACACATACATGTTACATGGACATATGAATAATAGGTAAATCTGGGCAAAAAATGCACGAGTTTTCTTTGTACTATTTTAATTTTTGACCAAATTCTGTAAATTTGAAATTATTTCCAGCTAAATGTTTTCTTTTTAGTTGAGAAATAGTGCTAGATTCAATTCCAAGTTCATTTAGAAAAAAAGGAACTTTATCCCTATGGCACATAATGCACACAAACTGTGTAATAAAGCTGTATACATGAAAGGAAAAACATCTAAGAAATTTATGTGAAAATATAAACATTGGAGAATATACATTCTATTGCTGTAAATACTACATTCTAAGTGATACCAGCTAGAGAAACTCTTGCATGTACATTAAGAAACATGTAGAAGAATGCTGAAATATTCAGACCCACCTGATAAAAGTCACATAAATAAACTGGAAACAATCCAGACTCCAACACCAATAAAATGGATAATTTGTGGAATATATATTCAGTGGAATAGTAAACTGCATGTGAAATGTATGTGCTTAAGCTACATGCAACAGTATAGATAAGTCTTAAAAACACAGGCTAGGTGGGAAAAAATAAGTCACAGAAGAATACATTCAGTAATACTTATATTCTATGAAATCCCAATCTTCGTACAAGTGTGTGTGCACAAGCATCCATCGGAAGATGGCATGAAAGCACATGTGGTAAAATTATAGAAAAGGGCAAAATGCAGGGAAGCGAAGATGTGGGAAAGGAAGAGAAGAGGGGATGATACATTCAAAGAAAGATATATAGGAGTTTCAGAGGTAATGGTGAAATTTTTGTAGTGGGTAGTTAGAATTCAAAAGTAATGTTATCAGTAGCCTTCATGTCTAAGATGGAGTATATTTTCCAAAGATGGACACACTAATATATAGCTTATTCCACATGCTCTAATTAAAATGTGATATTGACATCCTTCAACTAAGAGGTAGTGTCTATGTTCCCTTGGGCCTGGGTCGAACTTTGAATCCCCTTCTGCCAACAGAGCACCAGAGTGCGACAAAATGACTTCTGATGCTAGGTCATAATAGGTGATAGGATCTCTCTCTCTCTCTCTCTCTCTCTCTCTCTCTCTCCCCGCAAGAGTACCTCTGAAACCCTGGACCACCATATATATGGCTACCATGAATGACCAACCACTATGCTTGAAAGACCATGTAGAGACAACACAGAAAGAGAGATACACAAAACCCCCAGCTACTTCAGCACCCAGGTTTTGAGTCTTCCCAGACCAGATCCCAGAGATGGAAATGCACGAGCTTTCAGATAATACTAGCCCCAGCTTTTGAGTTTTCCAGATGAGGCTCCAGACATTGTAAAACTGAGACAACACATCCCTACAGTGCTCTGTCGGAATTTCTGAAACAGAAAATTCATAAACATGATAAATGGTTGTTTTACATGACCAAATTTTGGGGTAACTTGTCCATATATCTGTAGTAACTGGTACACTGCCTTACATATATTTTATCTCAAACAATCTTTTTTCTCTATGTAAGATAAAAACAAATTTAACAAGGCAATAGAACATGTACAAAATTTCGAGGTCAAAAATAAAAATTCCTACTTATTTTCTTTTCAACTAATGTATTGTTTGGATGTGAAAACAAAATGAAATACAAAATTTAGGCATAAAAGGGCTCTCTGGAACTTCATCAACTCACCCACCATAAAGAAAAAAAGTTACTTTTTCAGTACTTCGCTCAGATAATTGATAATATATTGCATGTGAAATTAATTTGTAAATTATTAAAAAATCTAAGCAATTGTTCTGTACTTTGGCACTTAGTGCCCTACAAATGACACGCTGACCTTCTTTGTCTCTTTAGGAATTATCCTTTTCATAGGGCCTCTATTCTTCACCAACCACAGAGAAGTTATCTGTGGTTGAGATCGAAAATCACCTAGGACAACAACATTTGTCTCTCTGACTTCACCCTCCACATTGTAGAGTTTAATTTACGCCATTTAAAGCATGAGCTATTCATATTCAGGTAGACTATCACTCTCTCACGCTCTGTGCTTCTACTTCAATATTTTTGGCCCATGAGGTTACGCTGGCCTAGATCACCTAACACCTTCCTTCTTCCTTAGTGATGTTCTATTCATCCTTCAATTAAACAACTCAAAAAAATGTGTTTCTCATTTTAATGAAAATATTTCTTAAGAATTTTAACTAACAATAGTGTCTTTTAGAAATTGTGTTTGGACATCATAATTGCATTAAGTTGTGTCCGGTCATATTCTCAGACAAAATGTAAACTCGTGACAAACGTTCACCATGCCATATGCACGTATGGTGTGTCTTCAAGTAAAATGCAAGGTTTTCAAAATATTAATAATGATACTAATCAAGAGTTCCCAAAGATGTAGAAAATTATTATGTTATAAGGTTTAACATCAAAAGCAGGCATAAAATTGGGCGCCTGGGTGGCTCAGTCGTTAAGCGTCTGCCTTCGGCTCAGGTCATGATCCCAGGGTCCTGGGATCGAGCCCCACATCGGGCTCCCTGCTCAGCGGAGAGCCTGCTTCTCCCTCTCCCACTCCCCCTGCTTGTGTTCCTGCTCTCGCTATCTCTCTGTTAAATAAATAAATAAAATCTTTAAAAAAAAAAAAAAGCAGGCATAAAATTTAATGTACAATAGAATTTCCGCTGTGCAAAAAACGACATCATAAAGACCAGGGGAAGTTACATTGAAAAACTGAGCATGAGTTGCCTGTGAATGTTGGGATTATAGGTCCTTCTTTACAATTTTCTTGTCCTGTCCATTTTGCCATGACCATATATGATAAAATACTTTATGAAAATATTTTTAATTTTCCCAAAGTTAAAAGGACTCCCTTCCTTCTCTTTAATTAGGGAGTTCATTTTAGGCTAAGAATATGCTAATTAATGGCATATTTATAATTTTTATATATGTAATTTCAATTTAGGTTTTATTTATATCCTGAGAGTTTTTCCCTAAAGATACTATTCTATAGTATAACAGTTTGTTATCTGCATTTTTTTTAAGATTTTATTTATTTATTTGAGAGAGAGAATGAGAGACAGCACAAGAGGGAAGAGGGTCAGACGGAGAAGCAGACCCCCTGCCGAGCAGGGAGCCCGATGCGGGACTTGATCCCGGGACTCCAGGATCATGACCTGAGCCGAAGGCAGTCGCTTAACCAACTGAGCCACCCAGGCGCCCTGTTATCTGCATTTTTGCTAGTTCAATCCTCCTTTATTGAATTAGCTTCTGATTCCTTGGAGAATGGAATTGAATAATCATAGCAATGATGGTACTTTAATAATATTGAAATACTGGGTATTCATTATGTGCTGGTCACAACGAGCATTAAATATTTTGTGTGTATACTCAGGTTATTATTCAAGAAAATTTTTGAGACACAAAGACTATGTTTTAAAGATTTATTTATTTGAGAGAGAGAGAGACAGCAGGGAGTGGGGGCGGGGACACAGAGAAAATCTGAAGCAGACTCCATGATGAGTGGGGAGCCTGACTTGGGGCTTGATATCTCAACACTGAGATCATGATCTGAGCCAAAGCCAAGAGACAGGCACCTCAACAGAGACTATTTTTATCACTATTTTGGAGATGAGGAAACTGAGATTAAAAGAGCTAAGCACCTCCTCCATGATCGCTCATTAGGAAGTGATAGAGCAGGATTCAAACGCAAGTTTGGGTGGCTCCAGAAATCAAATTCTAGAACATTCTGTACCATCTGACCCCCTTTGTATGCTTTGTATCTCCTCACCGTGGCTAGCACAGAGTCCTGCACATAGCAGATACTTCAATAATAAATATGGGATGACTGATAGTGTATATTCCAAAATTTAAAAAATTTAAAACCGAAATGATGACAAAGTTTTGACTTATGTTTCTAACTCTATGTTTCATATAGCTTAATAGAGTATAAAATATTCCAGAAATGATCTCAGTCAATAGAGAAAATGATGTCCCTCCTGAATGTAGTAGCCTCTCCTTGCATACCACACTGGACAGCCTGTGCTTTCAGTTCTGTGAGTCCGGGCACCACCAAATATGTTTTAAAAAAATTTCCATTTTAAGTCTATTTCCACTTTTTGCTTAAATGACATAATTTATCTAGAACATAATTAAACCCATTTTCTAGAACAACAAAATGACATATCAACAAGGTAAGACCCAACAAAGCAGAAACCGACTACTACTGTAGATATTATATACATCATTGCATTCAAATTCTAAATTATTCACATGTGGCAGCTTTCCTAGTCAAGGGTAATGAGATGAGTAACATTATCATTTAAACCCAATAGGTGATGCTCTTCTGAGTAAACATGTACACGGATGGAACTCCAAACTTTTCTGTGGGCTTTCTCCACTTGTTATTTTTAAGGCAAAACTGTAGGGTTTTTGTTTTGTTTTTTTTTTTTTTGCTTTTATCTACAGAAGAAAATTTAAATCTGTATACCAGCAAATAAAACTGATTTTATTAGCATTAGAATTAATTTAATAATTGAATCATCATTTGTTCCTTGCATTTTGGCAGAGCTGTAGTAAGTCATCTGAAGTCACCTTATTACAGATGACATTATTTACATGTATTTTTAACAAAAAGGAGCCTTAGAAGTTATGGTGAGAAAAATGGATTTCAATGTGATGGGAAAGCAACCATAGATGTGTCTGCAGAACAGCATTATGTGTGACAAAGAAGCCGGCATGATAGGCGCTCAACAGAGAACTAAAGCCGTGGTTCTGTTTCACCACGAGTGGGCTGAGTCATGACAAGGGGAATGCCATCAACAGATTGCCGTCTTCTGCTACTCCTGACGTTGAGTGTTCGGAGGTCTATGTCCTCCAGGGACCGATTTTATGGCTAATCTCATTTTCCATGAGGGAATATCTCCCTCCGCTATGTCATACTGTGAGGGTTCCATAAATATTAAGCTTACATTTTTCAAGCATTCAATTTTCTCTGAATTTCTGGACATAGGGGGAGACAGCATCACTGACTATAATATTCAACACATACAAAAAAAAAAAAACGCTATTCAACTCAATTGCTTTATGATAGGAGTTGATTTTTTTGTATTAGTATCCAATTTACAGAAGTCCTCCATGTCAAAAGCAAAAGGCTATTAAGCGAGAACATACTTTAAAAGTAATCGGCAAGTTGAATAAAGATGCCATCTTACATCTAGAATGATTTTTGAGTGATATAGTGACTGCTTAAAATTCATAACCCATGACCTTGGTTCCTGAACTGAAGAGGGAGAGATGATAACTATTTTCATTTCTCTTTAAGATTTCACTTTCTTATTTCAGAAGTTTAACTTGAATGTGTATTTTGGGTGTCAAGTGATCTCATCTGAAATGGTACAAGCGTAGATACAATGTATCTATGAAGCGGAATGGGGTAAAAGCTAAAGAAATTTTACTGACAGTGACTACTGAGAGTTGCTCTTTCTTAATATATCAGTTGACATTTTGTGTGCAGAATTCATGCATTTCTAATAGTCCCCATAAAATGTCAGCTTGTTCAGGAACAGTGAGCTGCCAGAGAACGGTCTTCGGCAGCCTATACGGTGGCCCAGAGCTGCCCTTCTGCAGAGCCATTGCCCCAATGACGTGTCACACGCAACTGGGTAAGTGTAAATGAACTCTAAATGCCATCCATGATTCTGCTCTCCACACTTCCCCCTAAAATTGAACGTGAAAGTCTATTTTTTTTCAAAATCTCTGTACCATAGTGACAAAGTAAAAAGAAAGTTCAATTATGAGTTATATTATTTGAATGTAATGAGACTTTTAAAATTGCAATTGAATAAATCCATTTCATTATCAATTAAGAACTCATTTGCCTGTAAAATTTTCTTCCTTCTCTCCCTCACGCCCCAATCCTTGACACACACAGCTGTTCCATAAACTGGAAAGGGTTTTCAACAGGAAAGAGAAGTTGAAACCAAGTGAAACTGGGAAATTTGTTTTCAATGAACAAACCCAAGATTAATCATTTGTATTTGCTTTAAACGTTAATTTTTATGTTAAATCTTAAGCAGCCCTAAGAAACTATCCTGGTTCCCGTGACTAGCCCCAGGCCTTCTGATCTTTGAGTCGTAACCTAGAATGTGGCTTAAGGATAGAGACTCAAGGGCCACACTGCCCGAGACCAGTTCTAATTTTTACAAACTGTGCGACTTGGACATGTCATGTAAACTTCTTGTGCTTTAATCCCCCCATCTGAAAAATGTGAATGATAATATTAGTGTATAGTAAATGAGTTGGTGGTGAAGATTAAGTGAGTTTATAAATGTAAAGTACTTAAACAGTGTCTGGCCAATAGTTAGACAACATAAGTCTCCACTGTTATTGGTATCATCTATTTTTTCTCTCTGGACTTTTAAGATTATCTGAATATACCGGGCGCCTGGGTGGCTCAGTTGGTTAAGCGACTGCCTTCGGCTCGGGTCGTGATCCTGGAGTCCCGGGATCGAGTCCCGCATCGGGCTCCCTGCTCAGCAGGGAGTCTGCTTCTCCTTCTGACCCTCCCCCCCCATGCTCTCTCTCTATCTCATTCTCTCTCTCAAATAAATAAATAAAATCTTTAAAAAAAAAAGATTATCTGAATATACCATTTTGTATTTTTTACAGGCTTAATTGCATTGTATTTAGTTGCTGATATTGGGTGGAAAGGAACAACTAGGAACCTAGTCTTGGATGTTGGGTCTTTCATGGCACTTGACATTGATTCAAGCATAGTAGGTCCTAAACTGAGACCCTAAGATGGACTATAACAATATCTGATTTAATGGCATACACCTTCCAAATTAGATAATTTGTTAGTTTAGCTGATACATATATGTGTGAAAGTTTGTATAAAGATGCTTTAAAAATGTGACTGGAACCCAAAGACAGGGGAGAAAGAAATCCACCAGACAAAAATCATGAAAGGATTTTAGTAATCCAATGCATAAGAACCAAATTTGACATTGCACTCCTATGCATCCAATATAAAAGTAGAGTAGCTTCTATCTATGCACCGTGTAACAACTAGGAATATTTATTCTTGATAGAAAGACAAAGATGTTTCTTCTCTGCTCTTACATTCTGAAGGAAAATTTATATGGAAGAAAAAAAAAACAGTGGTGAAAACATAAGTTATTTGACTCTGGTTTACAAAATACTGTGTACTATTCATCATAGGCTTACATAGTAGATTCTAATAAAAGGCCAGGGAATACTATGGGCTCATCACTTACTATTTTTCTATGGGCTTTTAAGTGTATGTGTTTGTATAGTTTGCTTCTTTGCTGATCCAACTTGGTTTAGGTTTAGAACTTTGATAACACAGAAAAAAGAAGTCTTTTTTTTTAAGATTTTATTTATTTATTTGAGAGAGAGAATGAGAGAGAGAGAGAGAGAGAGAGAGAGCACAAGAGGGGGGAGTGGGAGAGGGAGAAGCAGACTCCCCGCTGAGCAGGGAGCCCGATGCAGGACTCGATCCAGGGACTCCAGGATCATGACCTGAGCCAAAGGCAGTCGCTTAACCAACTGAGCCACCCAGGCGTCCCCAGAAAAAAGAAGTCTTAAATCATCCCACTTCAATGTCAATCTTCTCAAGTATAAATTGGGCAAGATCTGAATAACAATTCATGCGAGATTCAGCTGTCTGGCAAGGCTCCTTCTCATAGGGCTATTCCATGGTGTTGATTGAAGAGGAACCATAGTTTCTGATATGAGAGCAGAGCTGATATTCTGTAATGAAATTAACAACACCTGTATTGATGGCAGATGGATGCCACTAATTAGGCTCTGAGTATTTAAAAAAAAAAAAAATCCAAGTATTGCTTACTGGAAAGCAAAGTCTATAGAATATCATCCAGGATACACTGAAAATAATAATAATAATAATTATTATTAGCACATCCATTGTTCATATAAGTAATAGGAGTTTTCAATGCTGGGAACTTAAAGAGATAATGCTCAGTTTGATGCAAGTAAATATTTGATTTGCAGGCCATCATGTTTTATGCAGCTGCCAGAGAACTAAATTGCGTATATTCCAGGACCACTTGGTTTCCAAAGAGAGAAGGAATCAGGGGACAGAGAGAGCCCCAGACTGCAGTCATGAGCAATAGAGCTGATATCTTAGGCAAAAGCAAAAGATCTTCATAGTCATCGAGGGTAACTAAGAGGGTATTTAATCAGAATTGACCTCAGAGCTACAACTAAACCTAAACACATTGATTGAATGGGAGATCAACATAAGCTAGAAAGAAGACAAATGTGGCACTAGTTGAGCTGTTCCTAAAACGTTCTGACAATGCAATTTAAGTAGACTGAAATGTAAATGGCTGTGTGTCTTAGCCTCTGGCTTATGAAGAGAGATGGATATTTGCATGTGGTAGCAGACTGAAGAAGCAGTCTTACTCTCCATTTTTAAGGTATGTATGTTTACTCCTTGGTCTACTTGTTGAAAGCTAGTTAATATCCTGGGTTCCATAAGCACCGTTTTGTTCAGCCCTGTATCATCCTCTCCACATGTTAACAGGGATGGCTGAACTGGGTAATGAGTCCTTGCCCTCTAAGGATACTGTAGGGGACTCTGGGGGGACACAATATGCATTTATAAGCATGATAAAAAGCTGAATTCCATGGAGCACATGCTAGTCTGTGAAGACCACAGAATCATGCTTGTCCAGGTGATTTTTTTTACATAGGGTTCAGGATCTTGGTTTTTTGGAAACCCTGAAAATGGCAGGAGTCACACAACTCATTTTATTATCACATGACCAGTGTAACTGGGAGAACTTTGTCCCAGGAGCATACTGTGGTTTGGGTCAACGTGAACCATTGACATGAACCAACTTTTAGTTTTTGCAATCCTGAAGTTCAATGTTTGAGTTTAACAGACCCTAGTTTGGTGTTGAGCTGATATTTAACAATACATTGAGGAGGGAGAGAAAAGTTTCCCAACAGATTTATTTACTCAAAAATGCAATTATAAGTTTTGAGCATCTAGAGAGTTCACTGAGTCTATTGAAAGCAGTCTCTTCCCAGAGCAAATGCTTGGAAATAAAATTTCTGAGTCAAATGGTTTCTTGAAAAGCAGAAACTTTGAAAACAGGGAAGAAGCATGTTGAATTCTCCCTAGTATACCCCATGCAGTACACATTCTGTTCTGTCTCTCTCTCAAGGGACAGAGAGACAGAGAGAGAAGATGACAGAGGGAGACCCCCCCCCCCCCCTTATGTGGCTTTGGTAAAGGCTTAGGTTGTTATACTGGGCCAGAAAAGAAACACACACACACACACACACACGTATATTTACACATCCTGATAGCAGAATAATTAGAGAGGTTATTTGTACTATAGTAGTTAGAGTCTGGGGTTATGTGCCAGAAACCTGTGTGACTCCAGGATTTTGATTAATCTGTGTTTCAGGTTCTACAGTTACATGTGCTATTTTTTCCATCACAAAGTTACTGTAAGGTCAGTAATCCCCTAGTTTTTCCCTTCCGTTTTTTAAAAAGATTTTGTTTATTTATTTGAGAGAGAGAGCATGTGAGCACAAGCAGGGGGAGGGGCAGAAGGAGAAGGACAAGCAGACTCAGTGCTGAGCGCCTGACGCGGGACTCAATCTCAAGGATTGAGATCAGGACCTGAGCCGAAATCAAGAGTCCAACACTTAACCGACTGAGTTCCCCAGGCGCCACCCCCCCACACCCAGTAATCCCTTAGTTTTAAAGTCCTCTGTGAATGGTGATAAATTTTACGAATTTAGAATATCATCATCAATATATCACCCTCTCATAACGTATTACCCGAATCTGACAGAAACACACATTTTAAAATGAGTGAAATTTTAAGGCAGAGAGAAACCATCATTGGCTTCCAAAATAAACAGCTTGCAATTAATGGTACTTAACAATTTTTATGACCAGTACTTATAAGAAAATTCCATCTTCTTATACAACCCCATCTATAGAAATGCTTACCATAGAAACTTTGTGCATAAATATTCAGTGAACCCTTTTCAAAAGCTACCTAAATTGTCTTTCTAAAACATAAATACATGTGAGAGGAGAAAAATCAACCACTGAAAAGGATTGCTGCCTTTGTATTCTCTAACAATAAGCTCCTATCAAGGGGGATAATGAGGTTTTATATTTGCATAGCACCTGTTTAAGCAAGCTCAGACTGGGAAGGAAATGCACCTTGCACCAATGTCCTGGGCCTGGAGGTACAGAGAACAAATTGAAAAATTTGCCTTTAAAGTAGCTGAACTAGCAAGGCCCATTTTCAGGAATATGCTATTTTTTAATGTTCGTTGTATTTACTTACAGTAAACAAAGTACACATCAAAAGTCTGAGTTTAGTTTTTGTTTCCTATTGCTGACTACGGAGGTTAACAGACACAATTTTTTCCTATTCTTTAAAGAAAATTGGTGCAATTCTTCCTAGAATATGTTTAGTCATTTCACCAATTGTGAAGTTATTTTTTTTTAAATGCATTTGAAAGATTCGGAATTGGTTATTCTTTGAAAGCATCCTGTCACAGATACAATCACAGCAGCTAGGGGAGATCAACATTTCGAAGCATTTTTTAGGAAAAACAAAACAACAACAACAAAAAACACCAGCTACTTAACTGCTGATAGTAGATTCCCTTCTCTTTCTGCTCAAGCTGGAAGCTTCCTTACCTTTATGGAAACTTTTGTTTAGCAAATGTCACATTTGTGTTTAACAAGTGCTATAATACAGTTTATGAGCAGTTGAATTTTTACTGTTCAAAGTAGTCGTATTTCATCTTTCTGCACTGGTGGTGATAACTTGCTGCTTCTTTTATCTTCTGGTATTCTAAAACAATTTTTTTTAAATATGTGCTAATGTCATTTATTTATAAGCTGAACTTAAAATTAATCTGAATTAATATTAAGGTAAGAATGCTTGTAATTTATGCTTGTCTTTAAGACAATGGCAGTCAAAAACTAGAGACATACTCCAGTGGAAATATAAGAATTTCAGTATTAACCAGCCCTGGCTTTGGACCTCAGGTCTGCTCCTTAGAGCTGTGAAAACGTAAAAAAGTCGTATCACATCTTTGTGCTTTTTCCCCCTCATCTGTAAAATAGACCAACCCCCCCAAAAAAAACCCCAAAAAACAAAAAACCAAATGCTTACCTTTTAAATTACAATGAGAATCATATATGACAGCTGATCTTAAGACTTGGCAAGGAGCATTTGTTCACTATGCTATTTCTCTTCCTAACATCCAATTCCCTTGTAGGTTAAATAAATGTATAGATATAAGGGTAGATATCTATAAATTTCCTACTAGCATTTAACTGGAAATAATTATTTTTGGTATCAATTTCAGCCAGTGTAAAAGTGACATATAGAAATTCACTCAACAATTTAACAATAAAAAATGTCTTATAGCAAGAGACTGTATGTATTAAAGCCAAAGAGTTAATTATTATATACTAATCAGCAGATATTGCTGGGCTTATGGATCTTGTACAGAAGAACTTCTAATTATTAGAGGCTCAAAGTACTAATTAGAGGTTTAGCCCATATCCCGCCATCGATGGTTAGAATTTCATTCTGATTTTGTGGTGGACCAAGAATCTGTACGATTAACAAGTTTCCAGATGATCTCGATACAGATGGCCAATAAACCACATTTTGAAAAACACTCAAATATGTCATAGATAATTCCCAGCAAAACATAAGGTGGCACTAAAACATGCAAAGACATTCATTTGAAGTGTGGAAGAATCTGTAGATTTAACAAATCAACACTTTTATGAAGTCACCATTCTGGGGAAGGCATTCTGTCAAGTGCAATCAAGAGGTATCTAAGAATCTGTTCTAACCTTCTCACTGGGAACACAGAAGAATGAGCAGTAAGTTGCTAAATAATGTTTTTCATTGTTGACTATGAAATAACAGGTGAATGCCATTTTGCCCCATTTTAATACCATGTATTAATGCAGATTTTACTTGCTCCAAGAAAGAGTGTAGACAATGCCATTCTAACCGGAAGGAGAGGCATTTACTTACAGCTATCAGTGGATGCCTAACAAATATCTCTTCTTAATACAAATGGTCTTTCCTGAGTATGGAAACTCAAATTTTGAAAACACTCACTCTGTAAAGTTTAGGAAATTGAGGAATATAACCTTGACATCTGCTCAAACACCAAAAAGATTATGTTTGGGCTCTTCTTTATTACATGAAAATTCTTCAGCTCTGTATTTGTCCTGTAACTTCGAGAAGTCCAGTATTTGTGTTGTGTTCTTTTCAGATTTCTCACATAGAAACAACTGGACCAAATTTACTGCCAAGACAGCCCAATCAATTGATCCTCATTCTGCCAGACCCAGGCAGTGAAGTGGCAGGCAGATGGTCTTTCCTTTGAGTTGGCTAAAGTGTTCGGTGTTTAAGTGATGTGACTGAGATCACATGGATCATAGCTGGAAAAACTCGGATGTGAAACCTCAGTTTTGAACTCCGAAGTCGGTGCTCTTGATGCAGAGTCAGAAGTGTAAGTTGTGGAATGGGGACATCGCTTGGTTTTATGAAAATTTAAATCAGGCTAATAGCTGCCAGAAATTTTCCTTATAATTGTACATTCAATAAAAGAATTAATGCAGTGTTTTAAGAATTGTAAAATTAAGTTTTAAAGTCATGATTAAATTTCATGAGACCAAAAAGAAATGAAGATAACATTATCATAATGACATCTTATTGAGGTTTTAAATTCTGACTGAAAAAGGTCTACTAGATAAGAACATTAGGGAAGACAATATTCCTTCTAGTCCTAAGGCTCTATGGCTCTGTTGTACAAGATTCAATGTAGTTTAAATAAACCCATGACTCAAATGATCAAAAATCCTCTTCAGGCCCCTAAATTCTAGATTAATAAACTATCAAAAAATACTTGGCTCTGATGGCATTAGAATGTAAGCCAATTTCAAAGATTATCTTACTATTCAAGGAACTTTGTTCTCCAAAAGGAGCTGAAGACATTCTGGAATCCACTCTTCATTCACTCAGCACTTTAAAATAGCATTAATTCTTTTGTCTGCTGAATATAAAACATGAGAAATACTTTGTCTTTTCTATCAGTTCAAATTTTCTCTGTGTGAATGGACAGATCAGTAAATCATTATGTGTCACATACTGACTTAGAAGTCAGCCCCAAGTACTACAAGATTATGGAGAAGAGGAATTCAGTATAGTTTCTAAGAAACTGGACTCCAGAATTCACTGCCATGTTCAAATTCTGGCCTACTTGATCTATGACTTTGGAAAACTTCCTTTAACTTGGTGTGTCTCCTTATCCTTATTTATAAAACAGAGATTTTATGAATACCTGCTTGATAGGGTTATGGGAGAACTGAATTAAATAATATATCTAAATTCTTTAAACAGTACCTGGAACATGGTTATGCCATATGCACAAGTCTAGCCCTATGTACAAAAGGCTTTTTAAAAACCTTCAGAGCAGAAACATGTGAGCAGTTTTAAATGATGAACAGGGATTTACTAGGAACTAAAATGGCCAACATGCTCTGAAATGCGCAAAAGCATGGGAGAGTGAGAGTAATGTCAGAGGGCGGGGACGATTCTGTGCAGCACCAGCATGGTCAAGCTAGTGAACTGTGTGAAGAGGCATAAAGGAAGGGGAAGGAGAGGCTGAAAAGACGTAGCCTGACCTTCAAGACTATGGCAACTTTGAGGATGGGATCACCCTTCCATTTCTTTCAGCAACATAAAATTAGCTTCTTGGAGAGCATTTCCATACATGCATTTTCACATCGACCCAGGTGCTAGAAAACACCAACTATATATATATATATCTGATAACTGCCATATCTTTCAGTGTTTCAAGAAATCGTTCTGGTTGCATTAAGGACAGATTGGAGGGCAAGAGACTGAAGGTAGGGGAGACAGATTGAAACTCATCTGGGTGAGAGTTCCTAAGAGCCTCACCTAAGCCGGCGAACACAGGCAAGGAAAGAATGAGAGAGATCTAAGAGGTAATCTGGATGGATAATAAATACGATTTTTTGTTATTGACCAGATATCAAAGGAAGGGAAAGGAAAGAATCCAACTTGATTCCTTAGTGAGTAAGTAACTAAGACAATAATGATGCTTTAAATAAAGGGATACAGTTTTAGAAGACTGATATGAATTCCTTGGAAATTGAGTGCTTTTTAACTTATAACATTTTTTAAAATAAATCTTCAGTTTATAAAATACCATTGTCATGATTATGGAGCCATTAGGATCTGAACTTCATATCCCACTATCACTATGGCTCCCATTCTGTTGTCTTTGTTACATTAGACCTGTCACCATGGTGAAGGAGGTCTCCAAGGCTCAAATCATACAATGGCATTTTTCATTTGTTTGTTTGTTTGGTTGGTTGGTTGGTTTTGGCCAAAGGCAGATTATTAAGATGATCCAAAGATCAGTTTGGTGACTGAACTGGTTGTTTTGAGTGGTGCCATCTGTTACCCAGATAACTCTGGGTCATTGCAGATAGAGGTTCCAGAGATGCCTCCAGGCAGCTGTGGGTTTTCAAGCTGATTTTACTTAGCATTAATGCCAAATGCTGGTGTTTCTACAGCTGGGTTGGTATCAAAACACTTGGCAGATGCTCACTTCTGATGATGAGAAAAGGTAAGGGACAAGCCCCCTCCCTTGCAAGTAGCTGGGAACTACAGTTTCCCCCCTCATTTAATTAATTAATTAATTAATTAATTTATTTATTTATTTATTTTCCTTTTATTTGTTCACTTGTTTCCCTTTTAGTGCAATTCTGTTGTGAACGAGGTTTATGTAAATCTATCACCAGTATATCCTACCACTTTCTTTCATACGTGGCAAAATATTTATTGAACAAAAGACTAAAATAATGGATGATTAAGAGCATTTCTTCAATAAAAATTAAATAGATATTAACTTAAAATATTACAAATGATTATCAAGAGAAATATTTTCTCAAATTCACTTGAATCAATTATATTGAGAGTGGGAGATGAGATGTTCCCCAAAGCTAGGGTATGGAGGATATTCAAAAAGGAGTTGGTGTATACTTTATTGTCCTTCCATTCAGATACTTTAAAATGTAGCTCTGGATTGATCCAGGTTTTTAGAAAACATATTTTTATTTATTTTTAAAAGATTTTATTTATTTATTAGAGAGAGAGAGCGTGGGGAGGGACAGAGGGAGAGAGAAAATCTCAAGCAGACTCCAGGCTAAGTGCAGAGCCCACTGCAGGGCTCGATCCCATGACCCCGAGATCATGACCCAAGCTGAAACCAAGAGTTGAAGCCTTAACCAACCGAGCCACCCAAGGGAACATTTTTAAGCACATTGGTTGAGACCCTGTTGAGCCATTTTTACTAACTTCTTTCAAGTTTATGCCACCAACTTACATCAACGACATTACTGAAAAGAGCTCTTAGAAACTTAAAGTTGTATTTACTAGAAAATGCTAAGGTGTTATTTGTGCAGCATACTATACAATGAGTTCTTTATGTGAATTCACAGCAGACATCCAGCTCTCAGCACCAGGAGCAGGTAAGAACAGGTGTGCTTCTTTAAAGAAAAAAACACATTTGCCCTACTCAAATGATGATGAACATAATTTTCTGTACTTGGATTCACAGATTTCTTAGAGTCAAACTTGTGCTCCTTAGAGTATACATACAAGACCTATGGAATATGTTTCTATTTTTCTGGTTTTATTTTTTTAGTTCCATTTTCCTCACTTAAAATAATGTATGGCTTCAGTTAATTTTCCTTAAATTTCTTCTGGAAAATATAAGTTTATAGATTAATATATAATAATATCTAATATTTAGGGGTGATTTTTATGTGCTAGGAACTGTCCTCAGAGTTTTACCTGCAGTGACTCAAACACATGTTTCTCAGGCATAAGGAAGACATTCACAACTGCACAGAGGTCAGCTCATTGCTCAAGGTCACAACCCACCTAGTAGGTGGAATTGAGTTATGACTCTACATGATCTTTGAGCTTTGAACCACCTCATTGTGTTTCCTTTGCAAGTGCAGCATACTTTGAAGATGTTTCACAATCTTGTATTCATCATCAACTGACAAACACATACAGATGGTCTAGCTACTGAGCATAGCACTGAGGTGGCTTAAAACAAAATAGACCTAGTCCCCTTCCTTTAATAAAAAGTATTTTAATGGCAGAGATTAAACATATTTTAATTAACTATAATGCAGTATGTAGATATCACTTGCAAGGTACACATGGAGAACTACAGATACATAGTGTGTGTGTGTGTGTGTGTGTGTGTGTGTGTGTGTGTGTGTGAGGGAATGTTTGAATGTCTTGCTGTCACCCATGAAAGCAGTCTTGTTGAGGCTTTTATGTTGTAAGGAGTAGGTTTAATATAATATTAATTTGCACTCCTCTCTCCCTACTCAGATCCTAGTCTTATGGTTGGCATTTATGTCTAGAAAATAGACATTTGTTATTTTTTTAAAGATTTTATTTAGTTTAGAGAGAGAACATGAGCAGGGAGAGAAGCAGAGGGGGAGGGAGAGAGAATCTGAAGCGGACTCCGTGCTGAGCACAGAGCCTGTTGCAGGGCTCTATCCCAGGACCTCGAGATCATGACCCCAGCCGAAACCAGGAGTTGGACGCTTAACCGACGGAGCCACCTAGGCACCCCATACATGTACGGATCACTCATTATGTACCTGCTATCTGTGAGCACCTACTATGCGCCACGCATATTACCTCGCTTATTCCCCAAAGAATTCCCACAGTAGCTTCATTGTTTCATAAGTGCTTTTATACTTTAAACAATAATATTTGCTTCTGATTTTTAGAGAATCTGAAAGATATTCTCCTTTGAACTGACCAGTAGGATACTGGCTATTAAAACTGGATCAAACTTTCAATGTCATCTAAGTATTTTTACATAATTTTTCTTAGTCTCTTTTGAGATACTTCTGCCCCATTTTTCTTTTCTTTTTTGGTGATTTGGATATATTCCTGTCTTTTTGTTGACCTGAGATAGCTCCTATTATACACAAACCCACTAGCATAACATACACTTTTTGCTAATCCTTCAAAATCTCACCCCTTATCTCCACTCTAGTTATACCTAGCAAAATATTTAGTTTTTTAGCCTTTTCCCCTCAAATTTTAAGTGATTTACAAAAAAAAAAAATTCAGAATATGCACTTCCTCAACTTAGGTGAAGATCCACACAGCAATGTTAGAAGCTAACATGGACGTAAAAATAGCACAGTGTAGATATTTGCCATTTTGCTGAGTGAAACTAATTCCAGCAAAACTTAAGGAGTACTTACTATTAATGATCAATTATTCCTTAATATGGAAAATCAAGCTTTACATAAGTTTCGAATATTGCTCAATTAAAAACTTGAGTGTCAACAATAATCAAGGTATATTTTGTGAAGTTGACCAATAGGGTCATACATAGTATGTGTCTGCTCTGTAAGCTCTCCTTGCTCCAATGTGTTTCTTTGATATTAGAGATATCCTCTTCTCATGCCTAAAATACCTACCTCATTCACACATTCTGGTTAAGAGCCTCTCCAGGCTTGTCAACGATCTGCATAGCCTAGCATCTCTATCAAGCCTGCATTTCTCAGCCTGATATGCTTAATAATACAGATGTTTATAATACAAGTGCATGCTTTCAAATATAACATCCTTTCAAATATGAAATAGTTGCAAAATTCAGATACTGAATTCAAAATTCAGTTGCCAAATTCAAAATTCAGGTAAATTTACTCAATGAGATTGCTTTACTCCTTTCCTTACCTTAACCGAAGAGATGGAAACTGTGACTAGAGAAATAGAAGGGAACAGAGAAGAATACAGAACATAAAGATCTTTGGAGGAAATGAGGTAAAGTTTTGTCAGTCAAAAGTCCCTGAACAGCTACACAAGCATTAAGACCAGAATTTCCTAAATCTGAAATTCTGTCAAAAGTTCTCAATACACATACTCTTTCTTCTGTGGTGGATATGAACATACATCATAAACAATATGAGACTGAACTGTATGTAATTTCCAGTTTATAGATGTAATAGTAATATCATACAATCCAACCTTATAGAATATATAATGGGAAATGGTTGAATACATGGCCTGTACTTGTGATAGGAAATGCCAAAATCAACTTAAACAGTCTTAAAAAGAAATGAATTGACAGACTTCAGTTTGCTCATTTAGAATTATTACATTTAGGAGTTATATAGAATTACATTTTATAATTATTTTCAAGAGAAATAAAGTAGGTGATTTCATTATCCTCAGATTTATACATTTGAAAGGGAATTATTTCAAAGAGCATTAAATGAGCCAAACATCACTCTTTAAGTGATGAGGAGGTATATTACTGTGATCCAAGTGCCGTTCTTTTAGTTCAATAAACCTACTTAAGGTGTTGCAATTTTATAGTTTTCATTAAAGATACAATTAAGCACAAGACCATTAAAATCTTTCTTGCAAACTTTCTGAAGGGAGAGCTGCTTTCAAACAACTGAATGGTCATAAGCATCGATTTGATAAACACAAGGATTTATTCATGTTCTTCCCATTTTACATACAGTTGAAAAAACAACATTACTTCCAGTCTATTCCATTTCTTCTTTGCAGTAACTTCATGGTAACTTTTCTGTTTCTCCCCTTTCTCACTTGCACTGAGAAGTCATGAGGTTTTCTACACAAAGCCATGGCCTCGACTGGAATATGAGTGTATTTACCCCAGGATTTAGATTCACCTAGTTCTGTATGATGGCATAAAGGGTGTGCTGGGGGATGGCAGGGTTCGAAAAGGTGCAGGGAAAGAAACCTAATACGAAAAGACAGGTTTGGGCGCCTGGGTGGCTCAGTTGGTTAAGCGACTGCCTTCGGCTCAGGTCATGATCCTGGAGTCCCTGGATCGAGTCCCGCATCGGGCTCCCTGCTCGGCAGGGAGCCTGCTTCTCCCTCTGACCCTCCCCCCTCTCATGTGCTGTCTCTGTCATTCTCTCTGTCTCAAATAAATAAATAAAATCTTAAAAAAAAAAAAAAAAGAAAAGACAGGTTTGACTCAGAAAGCCTGGTCCTGAGTTCTAAGATTCAGAATGCAGGGATTGCTTTGAGTTTTCTCATGTTGTTCCAGATCTGGGTCTTAGGGATAAACAGGGAGTAAGGTCTAAGAGATGTGGGTGAATCCTCAGTAATGCAATAATAGTCTCTTCTGGGATGAGGGCAAGAAAGCGTGATATAAAGTAGGTAAGAGGAACACTCTGTATTTCAGCAAAGAACGTGTCCCAGCTCGGTGGCATTGATTGGTCATATGACACACTCTAAGCCTGGGCACTCTGGGACTCCAGTGGGATCAGTGGCTTCATCCTTGACATTTACTAGCTGTGTTATTTTGGGCACCTGGCTTAGCCTCTCTGAGCCTCAATAACCTCATTTGTAATATGGATGGATAATAGTGCCAAGTTCAGAAGGTTGTTTTGAATGTTATTTTGCACATGCATGACATTATGAACAATGCTTAGCACACAGTAGACAGTAAATGTACTATTATTTATTATTATGTACACTGAAACTTTAGGCTTTTTGGTCACAAAAATAGGCAGCATTTCCTTTGCACAGGGGCCCTAGAATGATGGTATGGAGGTCACAGTGTGGTCATAGGATTCAAAGGACTGAGGAACTTGCAACACCACATGAAGCCAAAGCTGTAAGGAATTGAGAGAAAAAATTATGCATTTGATCTAATCATTGGGATGGCTGTCTTCATCCACATTCAAAGCAGTCCATAGTTATTTTCCAAAAATAATTTGTGAATTTGGGGTTGGGAGAAGCCCACATTTTGTTCATTTTTTAAAAGAGTTTATGTATTTATTAGAGAAATAGAGGGCGAGAGGGTGCAAAATCTCAGACTCCCCAGGAAGCCTGGATCCTGACTTGGGGCTCAATCCCATGACCCTGAGATCATGACCTGAGCCCAATTCAAGAGTCCGACATTTAACCGACTGAGCCACCCAAGCGCCCCTGTTTGGTTCATTTTAAAAGGGCTGTAGACCTTGTGCTAGTGTTTCCCGTCAGAAAGAGAGAAATACAGTCTCGTGTGTCTTGTGATAGTCCAGAAGCAGTTAAAGACATGGTCTTGTGTTTGAATCCCAGATGTGTTGCTTCCTCTTATGAGATCAAGGGCAAGCTAAGTAATTTTTCTTTTCTTTTTCTTTTTTGCTAAGTAATTTTTCTTAATCTATGGGTTTAGTTTTCTCATTAGAAAAGAGGTAAGAGGGGCACCTGGGTGGCTCAGTCGGTTAAGCGACTGCCTTCGACTCAGGTCATGATCCTGGAGTCCCGGGATCGAGTCCCGCATCGGGCTCCCTGCTCGGCGGGGAGTCTGCTTCTCCCTCTGACCCTCCCCCCTCTCATGAGCTCTCTCTCTCTCATTCTGTCTCAAATAAATAAATAAAATCTTTAAAAAAAAAAAGAAAAGAGGTAAGAATCATGAGAATTTAGCTATTAAGATTGTTGAGGTGTAAATGAATATATGAATTGAGTTCTAAGTAATTATCATAGTGCCAGAAATATAGTAAGCATTCAGTAAATGATGATTTTGAAGGAGTGACAGTAACAGGATGACATCAGGCTGCTTTAGCCTTGGAAACAGCGATTGTTCATAAGGAAATCCTCTTGAAAAGGATATTGGGTATCATGATGCTGCATATAAGACACTGAGATATACACAGAGCAGATACACCGATTTATAATTTCAAAAGAGCAATATCAATCCTGATAGGTGAGAAAAACATATATGACTCTAACATGTAGTGCATGGTGGAATGTGATTATACACACACACACGGGCGTAGAACAGAAATACCTTATGAACACTGGAAGGGGCAAAGCTGAATTCTATAGAATAAAGTCTCTGAAACTGGATGATAGCAAGCTGGGCTTTAAGAGCCAACAGAATGTTTCCAGATAGTTACGGTCTTTGGCCAAAGCTATGCTTTTCAGAGGTTTAAAACTGCATGTTTCAGGTTTCTGTAACCACTGCCTTTTCGTGGCCTAAATTGGGTTGTCAGATAAAATACAGGATGTCCAGCTAAATTTGAATTTCAAATAAGCACCAATAATTTTTAGTAAAAGTATGTCCGAATATTGCATGGGGCTAATGTTAAAAAAATTATAAATAATTTTGAAAATCACATATAACTGGGCATCTTGGAAATTTATTTGTTCAACATGGTGACCCTAAGCAGTTACAGCATGGATAGAAAGAACTTGAGTTTCAGATATTTAAAGACCATTTTGTTAAAGCAGGAATTACTACTACTTCTTTGAATGGGCTCAGATCAATCACTTCCCATCTCTGCACATCTGTTTCTACATCTGATGTAGATTAAGAGATGGTTAAGGGGTGACTCTAAGTCCCTCTATAGCTCCCATGCTCTGTGGATATAACTATGATGCTTGGAATGCAGGATCAACTATTTTTTTTAAAAGATTTTATTTATTTATTTGACAGAGAGAAACAGCGAGAGGAGGAGAAGCAGGCTTCCCGCAGAGCAGAGAGCCCGATGCAGGGCTCAATCCCAGGACCCCGGGATCATGACCTTAGCTGAAGGCAGACGCTTAACGACTAAGCCACCCAGGTGCCCCAAGATCAACTATTTTTCATATATGACTCTAATATTTATATTGATGCTGAACATTCACTATGTCTCACACATAGCATTCATTACTTCTTACATTTTATCTCTAACTCTGAAAACAAGTTCATTTTCAAATGCACAAATGGAGGTTCAGATATCAACCGGTTTGGCTGGAACTATGAAGTTGATACATGGGGAAGTCAGGATTTCATCCCTCTTCTTTCAAATCCTTACCACTTTGGTCACTCTTGACAGCCTTGAGGTTCCTTTGAGTTTTCTTTTGGTATTTAAAAGGAGTTGTTAGTAGAGAATAATAAAGTAGGTAAGTACAAAATTGGACACTCTATATTACTTAAAGAATAATTGTTGAAATGTAATTATAAATTTTCACTAGAGGAGACACTAGTCTCCTCTAGGCATTTTTATCTTTTTCCCCCCAATATGATTGCTATGAATCTACTTTTAAAATAGGGTTTCAAGGTTTTCTAGGGAAGTAAATTGGTGTCAGAATTTCCAATAAAAGCTTGATTGTGTGATAGATGACCTGTTCACATAGTGATACATAGTTTCCAATAATTTTAAAAGCACATCTAGCCCTCATTCCACCGTATAAAGTACATAGATTTTATTTGAAATTTTGCAAAAGTGTTACCCAATCATTCTTTGCACTTAAGTTGAAGGGAAAAGCTGTAAGTTTCACTAAAGCATGACACTTCCAAGCACATATTCACAATATATTTTTTTTCACATTTTTCCTTGACAGGTCAGTAGGCATGATATTACAGAACTAGAGTACTTTAGTGTAATGTAAGTGTTTTAGAAGCAGATTGATGTCTGTCCCCATAAATTAGGAATTAGGCAGTGGACAAAAAACAGGAATGCAGCAGCATTTTTGCTTTCAATTAAGAGCTAGAAGATGACAGTCAATGGGATAACTTCCACATAACTTCAACAGTTACCGAGAAGCTTTATGGTCCACAACTGGGGATGCCGTTAAATGGCACGATCACGGACATCATGGCATTGCTTGTGTCCTGTGGGGGGTGAAGCAGAGGGGTATGGTTTTCTTTCCAGTTGCAAAAGCCTAAAGAGGGAAGTAAGTTCAAGGAGAAAGAGTAGTGCCTTAAAGTAAAAGAGAAAAACAACTTTCCTTTTCCCAATTGTTCAGTCTTCTCGTTTGGGTGAGAAATAGATACACAGGTAACGGAGGCTACCGATTTGTCCTGTGGTCAAAGAAAGGGGGAGGTTCAGAATAACCTTGCGGGACAGAGTAGGTGCCACCATTGAGAAAGCCCCTAGTTTGTTTCCCGGAATACTCAGGGAGGTGGAGGGCTAAGACGTATATGGCGCTGAGGAGGCAGCAGGGGTGGATCATTCCATGCACTAAACCAGGGAACAGCAAACCACGGCGCTCAGCTCCTATCCTCCTGCTGCCTGCTTCTATATGGCCTGTGAGCTGAGGACAATGAAAAGAAGAACTATATGAAATGCAAATTTCACCGGCTCTCAAGGTTTTCTTGAAACACCAACACTCATTCACTTTTCCACCTCTGGCTGCTTTTACTCTTTAGCGGCAGAGTCACAAGTACAAAAGAGCCTGTGTGGCCCACACAGCCTCAAACATTTAGGATCAGCCCTTTACAGGACAAAGTTTGCCACTCCGCTACGAAACGTTGAAGGAATGCTGATTCAGGGCCATTGCCAACAACATGTCCTTTGGCATTATCGCTTTTCTGTTTTTCAGGCATTCTCAGGAATGCTGGGAGAATGGATAAAGAGAGAAAAATGACATGCAACAGCCCACACTATGACTTGTGTTTACTTAAGTGAGGATTTAGTTGTGTGACAGACCAGAGGAAGTGTCCCAGTTTGGACGACTGGGGTAACAGAGAATCTACCTTGGAGGCCCCCAAGGAGCAGCTTGTCTCTACAGCTGTACTCAGAGTGGGGGCAGAATGTGGTTGTTCCTAATGACATTCAATCCATGCCCTTGAGGCAGGCAGGAGAAAAGTCTGGCTCACCAGGCCCTTCTCAGTGCTGTCTCCATTCTTACCCTTGTCATTCACCCCCCTCAAGGGTGTGGGTGATCGTAGCCTCACATCAGTTATAACCCATGATGACATGCCTCCGTGATGTTCTTGGAGACTTCCGCAGTGGTCATGCGGATGATTATTCGCCATAGCTAGCAAAGATCCTGGAGAATTAACATTGGCTTTAATGCTATTTTTGTGGGGTCAGGTGAGAATACATGAAGTACAGTCTTACTTACTTATAATGTAAGAGATAACACTCAATGTTTATTTCATTTTTTAACCAATATTATCTCTTAATCTTATAACTCTAAGAAGTGAGTACTATAATCCTATATTACAGATAAGGAAACTGAGTCACAATTTATACGGCCCTACAGGAAGTATTGTGGCCTGGAGACTGACCCTCTCAACTAACCTGCCACATTTATGTTTCTGGACATAATCTAGACTCAAGATGGATATTCTGGTGGGGGCATGCCAGTGACATTTGTAAACCTTTTGGGTATTTTCTTACTGGCACTAAAGGTCCCTCTTCCCCCTCCTCCTCCTGCTCCCATTCATTAAACCTCTCACTAGAAAATGAGGGCCTTTTCTGATGAATAAGATGAGGAAGCTATGTGGGGATGGATCCTAGAGGCTCTTTTCTATCCTGACCCTGTCCTGGTTGGTCCACGGGAAAGCAGTGAGTCAAGTCCAGAAGAGGATATTGTAGAGGGTCCATCACACACTCAGCAAGGCTCAGGCCAGCTGCAGTGTCCACCGGAGCTTGAACCTGCGCTCGGCTCAACGGCTTAAATCACCGGCCCCGCTGCTACAGCCCTAGGAATGAAGAGTTGCCTCACTGCACACAAAGCAAATAGACGCTTTGCGCCACCCTTTGGCAGAAGTCAACCCTGACTGTGTTTCAGTCCTAGAATATGTATAATAAGGAACTCACTCACTCATTCTTTCTCTAGGTCACGTCAGTCTTGTCACAAAAGCAAGTTATTCTTCCTCAGTTTCCCACGAAAGTGCAGACACCCTCATCTCCATCTAAATGCGTATTTGTGCTCAAAGAGGAAAGGTAAACTCTAATATTTTGTGAACCAACTTCTTGATACTCCCTTGTTCCTTCTTGGCACAGATCCTTACAAATACAACAAATTTAATCTAAGGGAAAAGTGCCACTTACACTCCCCACAGAATTAAGTGTCTTTACCTTAATAGTTTTCTACTCACTCTGCCACCCAGTGATGTCACATAAATATATGAAATGATGAATTACTTTTTATGCTGCTTGTTTTCACATCTGTAGATGCTGGGCGCAGTGATTTTTCACTTTTATTCAGGCTGAGGGCAGGCAGTTTCTTCCAATATCCTTCTATGAAGGTCTGTCCTCCATACTCTATGGAGAATCCATTTAGTTCCCATACTATGCTTCTATTTTTCCTTGGGCATATCCTTCCTCCACTATTCTGGCCAGAATTCCTGCCTCCATCAGCAAATATATGCCATAAAAAACTTTTTTTTTGGTGATTTTCAGTACATATACTATCTTTTTAAATCTTAGTTTGAGGTTAACTTACATACCCTAAAATCCACCCAATTTATAGTTCAATTAAAGTTTTAATGAATTTATATAGTAGTGAAAGCCTTGCTACAATCCTGCTTTACAACCACCTCATTATCCATCCACAAGTGTTTTCCCCATGCCCCTTTTTCAATCCCCCTTCCCATCTGTGGCCCCAGATACCCACTGGTATGCTTTCTGATGCTATAGTTTTGAATTTCCAAAAAAAAAAAGAAAAGAAAATTGTAAATAAAATCTTACACTAAGTAGTCTTTTATGTGTGACTTCTTTTATCATTTTATTTATCTCTTATTGATTCACCCCTGTGGAGGTATGCATTTGTAGTCTCCTCCTTTTCTTTTTATTGTACCACCCAATTCCAGGTATGGTATTATGGATAATACTGTTAGTTAATGGCATAGAAATCTTTGTGTGGACATAGGTTTGCATTTCTTTTAGGTAAATAATCGTTAGATCTGGGATATAGGATAAGTGTTAAGGAACAGCCAACTCTTTTCCAAAGTGGTTGTACAGTTTTAAATTTACATACGTCACCAGTTATAGATGAGGCTTCTCCAAATCTTTAGCATTCCAGTGAGCATGTTATGTTATTACAGTTTTGATACTCAATTACTTAATAACTAATGATGTTAAGCACCTTCTCATGTGCTTGTCATTTGTATATTTTCTTTGGTAGAGTATTTAAATCACCTGCTCACTTTAGATTTTATTTATTTATTTGACAGAGAGAGAGTGAGTACAAGCAGGGGGAGCAGCAGAAGGAGAGGGAGAAGCAGACTCTGCTGAGCAGGGAGCCCGATGTGGGGCTCGATCCCAGGACCCCAGGATCACGACCTAAGCCTAAGGCAGACACTTAACCAATTGAGCCACCCAGACTTCCCACCTGCTCACTTTATAGTGTGTTTTTTCTCTTTTCCTTTTTAAATTGTTATAGTATTTTATATATTCTAGATACAAGTTGTTTTCTACATATGTTTTGTAAATATATTTTTCAAATCCATGGATTGCATTTTAATTTTCTGTCTTTTGAAAAGTTGAAAAGTTTTTAAATTTGAGGAAGTCAATTTCTCATTATCACTTTTTTAGTGGTTTATGCTTTGGTGCTCTACATAAGAATATTTTGCCTAGGGGCGCCTGGGTGGCTCAGTCATTAGGCGTCTGCCTTCGGCTCGGGTCATGATCCCGGAGTCCTGGGATCGAGCCCCACATCGGGCTCCCTGCTCCGCGGGAAGCCTGCTTTTCCCTCTCCCACTCCCCCTGCTTGTGTTCCCTCTCTGGCTGTCTTTCTCTCTGTCAAATAAATAAAACCTTAAAAAAAAAAAAAAAGAATATTTTGCCTAGCCCCAAAGTTAGAAAGATTTTCTCCTATGTTTCTTGTATATATTTTATGGTTTTAGGTTTACTTTTCCATTTTTAGGTCTATGATACGTTATTATTTATTCTTGAGGATATGTTGTATCTAATTATTTCAACTCTATTTGTTGAGAAAACTGTCATTTTCTCATTGAATTTTCCTGACATTTTTGGTGAACATCAGTTGATCATATGCATGTGGGTTTATTACTAGATTCTGTTCTGGTACATTAATATATACGTAGGTATTAACACTAATGCCAATACTAGGCTGTCTTTTTTATTGTAACTTTATAGGTTGTCTTGAAATTAGGTAGAAGTTCTACAATTTTTTTTCTTTTCAATTGTTTTGGCTATGCTAGACCATTTTCATGTCTCTACAAATTTTAGAATTGTCAATTTCCTCAAAAGGCCTGGAGGGATTTTGGTACAGATTGCATGAAATCTATAGATTAATTGGGCAGAAATGCCATTTTAGCAACATCATGTCTTCCAATCCATGCATATGGTGATCTCCCATTAATTTTTCTTAGAAATCTTGTGTAGTTAAATTTCTCTCAAGTATTCTATATTTTGATGATACTATGAAGGTTTTAAACTGTGTTTTTGTAATGTTACTAGAATACACAATACAATTCACTTTTGTATGTTAATGTTTTCATTTTGCCACCTCGCCAAATGTACTTATTGACTCTAGTTAACTATTTTTGTAGATTTTGTAGGATTGATTTTTATGTGAATTATGTTGAATTATACTTTATGTGAATTATTCTATGTGAATTTATAATTTTGAATTATGTGAATTATAAGACAATTTTGCTTCCTTTTTACTGATCTGTATGTCTTAATTTATTTCCCTTGACACATTGCCCTGGCTAATACTTCCAGTGCTATGTTGAATAGAAGTCATGAAAGTGGACATTTTTGCCTTAATAACCTTAGGTAAAAAACAATCAGTATATTGCCATGTATGATTATAGTACTTCCAGGTTTTTCATAGATGCCCTTTGTCAGTGTGAGGAATTTGCCTTCTGTTCTTACTCTGCTGAGAGTTTTCATGTTTGTGTATGGGATTTTGGTAAATGCTTTATATCCAGCTATTGACATGATTATATGGCTTTATCCTTTGTTTAGTGATTTATGTTTATTTTCAGCTCTGAAATCATCCTTTCATTCCTGGAATAAGCCCTCGATGGTAGTGGTATGTTATTCTTCTTATATATTGCTATTCTGCAATACATAAAAAGTATCTTAAAGGATTTTTGTGTTTGTTACTGAGAGATATCATCTGCAGCTTTTATAATAAAACTTTATTAATAAAATAAATTGAGACATGTTCACTGCTCCTCTAGTATATGAAACTGTTTAGACAGGATTGGTATTATGTCTTCCTTTAATATTTGATCAATTCCATCAATTGAACCTGGAATTTTCTTATTAGGAATGTATTTAATGATCAAATCATTCTTGTTACTTGATCTAGGTCTATTCAGATTGTCTACTTTTTCAATACATGTTATTCATTTGTAACATTATAATTATCCAATTCACCTTGGTTGTCTATTTTTGTGGCATACTTTTGTGTATCATATTCCCCTATAATCTTTGTAGCTTCTTTAGTGATGCCCCTCTTTCTTTCCTGATATTGGTCATTTGTATCTTATCTCCCTTTATTCTTGGCCAGTCTAGTTAACTGAGGTTGTAGCCTCAGGCCAGTGAAACTACAGGTTTACCACTTTTTCTGAACCAAATCTGATCTTTTACCTACACAAGCTGTGAGTTTTCACTGTCAGCCTCTTCTGTCACCTCTTGCCCCCAGTAAAGTTGTGATTTTATTATCAGAGCTGGGGCAAAGGGATTACTCCCAGGCAAGGAGTCTAGCCCGTCACTGCCATTCTTACTGATGCAAAAGCTATTTTTCAAGAGTAAATTTGATCAACTAGTTACCTGCCTTTGGTCATTTCCCAGTGACTGAAATAATTGCTTTTAATAATTTTATCAGTTTTATACTTGTTTCTTGTGGATTTCCTCATGTCTCCGTTAACCAAATTGGTTTTCTGCACTATCATTAAAAAATATACTTTAAATACATTATTAATACTGTGAATAATATTTATTATACATGTAAGTAACAGGATTGGAGGAAGGTAATACAACTCTGCCTATGCTTTTTTGAAAGGTTCTAACTCTGTCATTTTCCCCTGTTTATTATATGATGTGTACTACATCATATAATAAATCAATTATATCTCAATAAAGCTGGGGGGGGAAACAATAGTAGCCATCAGATGATTTCAGACACTGAATTAAATAGCTTTGGGGGATGTAAGCAGAAGTTTACAACATGCATGGCCATTCTAATAGGGGTGCAATGGTATTCTTAGTGTAATTCTTAGTATGTTCATCATTACCACTTCCTCTGCACATCTTTCAACAATTTTGTTTCTTCAGTCACCTTCTGTTTTCACGTATATCTTTTCTTTGTCACTCATCAATACAGATACCTCTGCTGTATTTGAGACACGTAGCTCTAACTGCTTGCTAAGCTTTGCTACCTTTAATTTTCACTGACATCTTAAAATCAGTATGTGCAGAACTCAATATTTCTTTTCCAAACGGGCTTATCTCCCTCTATTCCTTACTTCAGTGAATGAAGCCATTTTCCAATTGTCCACTAAAGTCAGAAATCATTGAGCTAGCTCAGACTCTGATATCACTCAGATCCCAAATTCTTCTCCATACTGATTGATTTCCACCTCAGGCTCACCTTTCAGTTGGACAATCTGAAATTTTTCTGATTTTTTTAAACTTTATTTCCTTCAACATCAGTTGACTTTGCACAATTAGTGACTTTTGTAAAAACATGTACTCAGAATGTTACTGCTTTTATATAAAAAAAAAACAAAACAAAAACAAAACAAACCCGTCAGTGGTTTCCCAGGGCCTATAAACTACTGTGAAATCCCATTTGCCCCGCACCCAGAGAAGGTGGCTTGCCTCGACCTATCTATCTAGCCACATCTCTCTTCACTTCCTACATACAGACCCTATCCTTCAGAACACTGAAGTAGATTCCTTCTCCTGGTGGTGTGCTTTTCATACATTTTTATTTTTCCAACACTCCTGCTTCTTTCTAGAACATTCTCCCTCATCTACTTTATAAATTCTCATTCTTCACATCTCACCTTACGTGTCTCCATTCCTAAAATATCTTTTGCTGCAACCCAGGAAGGATGATCTCATTTGTATTCTGGTAACACTTTGCAGTCAGGTACTTGCTATACGGAAAATTACATATGGAACTCTTTCTCAGCACACCATAAGGTCTTTGAGGATAGGTTCTAGATCCTACTATTTTTGTTTCCTGAAAATGGCATGTAGTGTGTGACAGATAATTGATACTCAATAAGTGCTTCCTAAATCGGTAAAACTAGTAAGATGCAAAATCCTTTTCTTCTACATGTTGCAAGTTGAGAAAAAAATAGGAGGACCTGTGATATCTCTTCTCATGCAACTTATATGGGGTGACGCATATAATTCATATTAGAAATATCTTGGAGAAAAGCATTAGCATATGCGGATTCTGGATGACGTCTCATGCATGACATTTTAGCTGTGCCAACCAGGGTCTAGGTTACTGAGGAAGGAAACTAGTCTTCTCCTGCCCCCTCCCTAGTATGCAGAATCTCTGTTAATTTTATCATTCAAACTGTCTTCAGATATTTGACAGCCTGTTATGTGGAAGAGAAATTTTGATTTATTCTATAAATGTCAAGTAATATCCAGAACCAGTGTTGGAAATTGAGAACAAAGACTTAGCTGGAAAATTTTAATCATCTCAGCTGGACTAGACTCCTTCACAAAGCAGTGAAGTGTTCAGTAGAGTCTGAGTAAGCAATTGCTTGTCAGGAAGAGAGTAGAATGGAAGCATCAGATGTGTCACCGGACGATACTGCCATTCCTTGCGAATCTTAAAACAATCTAAGATTAACAGTCATCTTAAGGCACCTGGGTGGCTCAGTTGGTTAAGCAACTGCCTTCGGCTCAGGTCATGATCCTGGAGTCCCTGGATCGAGTCCCGCATCGGGCTCCCTGCTCGGCAGGGAGTCTGCTTCTCCCTCTGACCCTCCCCCCTCTCATGTGCTCTCTCTCTCTCTCATTCTCTCTCTCTCAAATAAATAAATAAAATCTTTAAAAAAAAAAGTCACCTTAAAACATCAAGTGGATTTTTCAAAGGAGAAACAGCTTTATAATGGTAAGTGACAAAGAATCTGTGTATATAACTATTATTCATGAAGATGTCCACTGAAGCATAAAGGCAAATTTTTTTTTTTTTTTGGCACAGGTATATGAGGGCCACCCCCCACAAACTTAAAAATCTCATTCAGGCCAGTGCCGTGCAATCATTTCAAGTGATTCTCTATCTGTTATAAGACTTACTTAATAGCTAAGCAGAATAGAATATAATCTTATTACAAGATACACATATATTCTGTTGTGATAAAAATACATCACTGGAATTCAATTACACACCAATCACAGGTGTGTTTATGCTAGATTAGCTCAATTTATTTAGGTCCTTTTGGCATCTTGGATTTGCATCATTAACTATTGCCTTAAATAGGAAAAATCTAGTGTCACGATAGTTAAGGATGAACTGAGACATCCATTAGAAATTCCTTATTTTCCATCATTTATTATGTCTGTTCTCCTGTTTGATGATGCCTTATATAATATTATGTTGAGTGTGAGAAAATTGATTGCTGTCAGGCTAGACTAGCTCAGGCCTTTTATACAACGTGAGTGCACTAACATCCAAGATCCAAACTAGTAATTTTCTTTTTTGGCTAAAATCTAACTATTGATCCAATTCAGGATTTACTCTTTGGTGAGGCCTTTCTGAATGTCTCCCCTATTCTCGGAATGAATTGTTCCCCTTCTCTAAGAACCCCCAAAGCACTACCTACTTGTTAAAATTAATAAACTTTGATTTTTAGAGAAGTCCCTCTAGGGTCAAGTCATAGCATGACCTAGTGACAGACATGCAGGTCCTGCAAAGAGAAGAAAGTGACTATATCCGGGAGTTGTAGGACCTAGCCCACGTGTAGCGACAGAAGCCAGTTGAGTATGTGTGGGAGAGGATTCTGGCATTGCTAAGTGAAAGGGCACATGAAGTGGGAAAAAGAGAGACACTGTTAATATGGGGATGCTCTCCCTATTAAATACTGTGGATCCACAATACTTAGCAGCCTGGCTAGCCCCCAAGGAGTCTGTGTTACAGAACACTGCTAAAATGGCTTTGGAAGCTTAAGGAAGCCATGACCAAATAGAGAAATGGCAGAATGAGGAAACTAGACTGTGGAAGAGAAGATCAAAGGTTTCCACCCATGGAGAATTAACTGCCACGGAAATTGCCCTCACTGACAAATGCTATGAAAGGACTATTTTCCAGCACCACCAGTGCATAAGCAGCAAAGGATTTTGATCACAGAGAGGAAAGAAAAATGCATCAGCTTACTGTTTGGAGACAATCTCCAGGCTGTAGTCGGGAGGAAAAACCCAAACAGATGACAACAACGTCTCCGAATTGAGAGAGAGAGATGTGAAACCAGAAATGCAGAGGGAGTTGGCATTTGCAGGGCACACTATTGCCAAAAAAGAAAGGAGGGAAGGAAGGAAGGAAGGAAGGAAGGAAGGAAGGAAGGAAGGATAGAAAGAAAGAAAGAAAAGAAAAGGGGTGCTGTACAGAGAGCTCCAGAGATCTGCAGAGGATACCCCTGATTTTTGGTTAGGATCCTATCTGCACACAGGAAATAACACCAAAAAAGGGTCAAACAACTCTAGAGCACACAGGATGAAAGGGGAAAATAGCAGTATGTCCCTGTAAGGTCTTAACACTGTATGTTGAGAGGTATATTATTTGAAGTAAAGATGCATGTTACAAGTCCCAAAACAGTCCCCTATCCTTTCCCTGTAAAGATTCTACTTTCTCACATTTTTATTATTTTCTCCTTACCCTATTGTCCTAATTGCAGGCATACTTCACAGCTTTATGCAGACATAAAAAATAAGGTAGGCGTTAAGGTCATTCTGATATGTTTATGCCTGGTTGGAGGTGGTACACTCTACTGCTTTCTCAGCAAAAGTTCTTCCTCTCTCTGGACCATAATTTTTCACTGCATCTAAATTTCTTAACAATAGCTAATCTTCTGAAATATTACCTGGGAGGGAAATGAGAAATTGAAAGTTAATTCTATTTCAATAGTACATTTCATTTTTCAAACGTATCTAGTACATTTTACAGTGGATGATCCACAGACTATTTAATTTCTTTTTCTTTTAAACAACAGCAGCCTATTAGCATCCGAACCCTTTATTCTCCGAATGTGAAACTGATCCCATCAGATGGAAAAGTGTAATAACTGAATTTTGTTGGAAATCTCATTGAATAGGGCTTTACTCATAAATCAGAGTTATGTATAACAATCACATTCAGAATAACAAACTGCTTGTGTTCGTGTTTTATAATATTACAATTATTCTAAATTACCGTTATATGAAATTATATGTATTTCTAAATTATTTTTTCCCCTTTTGCAAAGGTAATACTTATTCATTATGGAGTAGTATTTAAAAGCACAAGGTCAAGAGCCACATTTCCTTATAAAAATCCTTGCTCTACCACTTCTTCCTATTTTCCCCAATAACTGTGCCTCATGTCCCTCATTGAAAAAAATTAATAAATAATGGGTTTTTTCCAAAATGTTTTTTGTTATTGAAGTATAACTGACATACAAGGTTATATTAGTTTCAAGTGTACAACATGTTGATTTGGCAATTCTACACATTATACAATGCTCACCACAGTAAGTGTAATCACCATCCATCACCGTACATTCCTACAATATTATTAACTATATTCCCTAAACTGTACTTTTCATCTCCATGACTCATTTATTTTATAACTCGAAGTTTGTACCATTAATCTCCTTCACCTAGTTCACCCTTCTTCTCCACCCACCTTCCCTCTAGCAACCATCACTTTGCTCCCTGTATTTAAGAGTCTGTTTTTCTGTTTGTCTTTTAGAATCTACATATAAATGAAATCATATGGATTGGTGGGATTAGTGTTTTTATGAAAGAAATCCCACAGAAATCCCTAGCCCCTCCCACCATGTAAAGACACAGCAAAAGACATGAGCTATCAGCCAGGAAGAGGTTCCTCACGTTGCCATGTGGCCATGTTGGTGCCTTGATCTTGGACTTCCCAGGCTTCAGAACTGGGAGTAACACATTTCTGTCATTTACAAGCTACCCAGTTTGTGGCATTTTATTACTGCATACCGAATGGACTAAGACAGGGCATATAGATGCTCTTTGTAGTATTCTTGTTCTTGCAAACTATAAATTTCAGATTATTTCAAAATAACCAGTTAAAAATAATCATCACTTATAAATCATAGGAAAACAACTAATCCAACCAGTAAGTATTAAATTGGAAAAGAACGGTGTTATAATCCCAAGGACAATGTGAATGAAAACAAAACTAAAAGAAAATAAACAATAAACTTATCTTGGAGAAATGTTGAGTTTAAAATCAACAGTAACTATAGATGAGCAAAAATTTTCAAAATACAATAGAGATAAATCTTTATTATTTATATTTATGGAAGTAAACATTAGAAAATTTTAAAAAGTTTTCATATAAAGAGTAAGAAAGGGGATCAGGAGGATTTTGCGATGAATACTCCTGTTCTTTGAGAGCTCATCTGTATTATTTCTAGTACATCATGTTAATTTGAAAGGAATACAACTCTAATTTGCTGTTTTATATATGCTAATATCCCTTAGATTGTTCCTCTTTAAAATGTTGTGATTGTCGATCCTATACTTATTTTAATGGATACTTAATTTGATGTTGGTCAACAAATAGGAGATCAGGCAGATATGCTTCCAGAAACCCAAGGAGAATAAATTTTATTAAAACTCAGTTTTGATTAAATTACAAAGTCAATGACTGATATTTCCCTCTCCATATCTCTGGGCCTTCTCCTTTCTGTGAACTTCTATTATATTTTCCTCTCATTTAATCTGGTCTGGTTTCTTTTTTCAAACAAAATTACAGTAACCTTGACTTTATATGGCCTTTATAAAGTGTTGAAAGGAATTTGTGTTTTAATATGACTCATACAGTTTTTCTCCATTTAGGAGTTTCATTGTGATTTTTAATTTCTTTGATGATGTGAATAATATCTTGATTTATTGGATAATTTCCTTGAAAATTGACATTTTATATTTTGGTGGCTGAAGTTATTCCATTATTTTTAAAATGAGCTCTTTCAAATTTAAAATATTATTTCATGGATAGTAACTGTTAGTGCCCCAAGGGTTACTTTTGCTCTATACTGATCTCTTCAGTGGGTTCGCTATGATAAATACTCAAAAAGTTGACCTAAATCATCATGTACAGTGTTTGTTATCTTTACCAGATAATTATTTCAATAAATTGACTCTACTGTGTGTCATACTGGGTTATGAATAATGCATCTCCTGAGTCCTACCCTTGGAGGAAGCCTCTGGAACGGTATACGTTGTTGGATTTGGAGGTCTCTCGTTGTAATAACCATGAGGAAATTTTACCTTGGAAATTACCTTTTGTATGACCAAAACCTAAGTTTCATATCAGATATTTACCAAAGATCATTTTTATAACGGGCCATGAAAAACATACTTATACTGAAACACTAGTATGATACATTAACAGAGAATAGGTCTATAAAAGTCCATTTATAGTTTACTCAGTGCAATTATACTTGTTTTTAAAGTGGTTTAAGAGGTTAAAGTTATTCTATCTCACTTTTGTTTGTATAGTATGCAGTTGGATAACTGCCTCTGTATTGCCTCATCGCCTCAATATTATGATTAAAATTAAAATTGTTAATTAAATTAATATTTGAGACTTCCAGGCTCTAGACAATGGCAGTTTATGCCTCAGTTATTTTCCCAATATTTCCTCAGAAAAACAATAGAACATAACAAGAAGGGAAAAGTAAAACTACACAAACTCCAAATAATACAAGTAAAAAAAGAAAAATCACAGTTCTGTCATTCTCGATTTTCCCAATTTCCTATTAGTATCATTTTCCTTCTCTAGCATTTCTTTAAAAGAAGGGGCAGTTTTGTGGGAGTGAGCCCTTGACCTGTGGGATCTGATGCTATCTCTAGAGAGATAGTGCCAAAGTTCAATTAAATATGGGGAACACCCCACTGGTGTCAGAGAATGACTTGGGGGTGTAGAAACACCACACACACTGAAATTTTGGTGTCAGAATTGTACACATTAAAAAGTAAAAACAGTCAATATCGCTCAGCATCAGGGAAATCCAAATCAAAACCTCAATGAGATACCACCTCACACCAGTCAGAATGGCTAAAATTAACAAGTCAGGAAACGACAGATGTTGGCGGGGATGCGGAGAAAGGGGAACCCTCCTACACTGTTGGTGGGAATGCAAACTGGTGCAGCCACTCTGGAAAACTGTATGGAGGTTCCTCAAAAAGTTGAAAATAGAGCTACCATATGATCCAGCAATTGCACTACTGGGTATTTACCCCAAAGATACAAAAGTAGGGATCCGAAGGGGTACGTGCACCCCGATGTTTATAGCAGCAATGTCCACAATAGCCAAACTGTGGAAAGAGCCAAGATGTCCATCGACAGATGAATGGATAAAGAAGATGTGGTATATATATATAATGGAATATTATGCAGCCATCAAAAGGAATGAGATCTTGCCATTTGCAACGACGTGGATGGAACTGGAGGGTATTATGTTGAGTGAAATAAGTCAAAAAGAGAAAGACATGTATCATATGATCTCACTGATATGAGGAATTCTTAATCGCAGGAAACAAACTGAGTGTTGTTGGAGTGGGGGGTGGGGTGGATGGATGGGGGGACTGGGTGATAGACACTGGGGAGGGTATGTGTTCTGGTAAGCGCTGTGAATTGTGCAAGACTGTTGAATCTCAGATCTGTACCTCTGAAACAAATGATGCAATATATGTTAAGAAAAAAAAAAGAAGAAGAAGAAGAAGAAGGTAGCGGGAGGGGAAGAATGAAGCGGGGGAAATCGGAGGGGTAGACGAACCATGAGAGACGATGGACTCTGAAAAACAAACAGGGTTCTAGAGGGGAGGGGGGTGGGAGGACGGGTTAGCCTGGTGGTGGGTATTGAGGAGGGCACATTCTGCATGGAGCACTGGGTGTTATGCACAAACAATGAATCATGGAACACTTCATTTAAAACTAATGTTGTAATGTATGGGGATTAACATAAGAATAAAAAAAAAAGTAAAAACAGGTGAAATTATTTGTAATAATATACTATCTGATCAAATATAGCCAAAATGGCACATTATAAAAAATATTGAGATATTTTACATTCTCTTTTCACACTGAGTCTAAAAAACCTGATAATGGATTTTATACTTACAGCACATCTCATTTCAGAACAATTCACATTTCAAGTGATCAGTAGCCATCTGGGGCTAGTGGAAACCATAGATGAAAGCAAATATGTAGGCCACTTTTATCTCCCCTTTGAGAAACTGAACGCTTTTTTTTTTTTTTTTAATCAACATATTCCAAATAGTCTCTTAGCTTGAATGGCTACAGAATGTATATCCATAGCCAACAATATACTATCTTGTACCTTGAGAAGAACCCCAACTACAACAGATGCTCAAAATTGTTTTTTGGATAAATACGTGAATGAATAAAAAAATGTGCTGGCAATAAATTTTCCTTCACCTAAAAATGTCTACATTTCATGAATTCACAAATGATAGTTTCACTGAATGTATAATTTTGACAGGTTCTTTCCTTTTGTGCTTACAATATGTTGTACCATTTCCTTTGGCTTCAATGGTTTCTGAGGAGAAATTTGCAGTAATTCAAATCATCATTTCCCTATATATACAAAAAACATGCCAATTTTCTCTGCTTTCAAGCATTTTTGTTTTTTCATTAGTTTTCCACTTAATTTTGATATATTTAACATGTGTTTCTTTGGGTTTATCCTGTTTGGAGTCTGCTCAGTTTATTAACTTTGTAGTTTATATCTTTTCAACACTACATTCTTTTTCCTCTCCTTCTGGGATTCCACTGAGGCAAATATTATATATTTTGTTTTGTCCTGTAAGACTGAGGATCTGCTTATGTTTCTAATCCTATGTTTTCTCTTTTTAGTTCATACAGAATAAATTCCCTTTGTTTTTCTTGCAGTGCCCAAACTCTTCTTCCTGTTACCTCCATTTTGCTATTGAGCCCATTCAGTGGGTTGTTTTTTTAACCATTCATTTTTTACTTCTAAAATGACTTTATTTCAATACTATTTTTCATGGCTTAGTGGAGCATCTGTAGAATCACTGTTTTCAAGTTTTTGTCACAAAATCCCAACATCTGTGTCATCTCAGTGTTAATATATTTTTTTAATATTTTTATTTATTTATTTGACAGAGAGAGACACAGCGAGAGAGGGACACAAGCAGGGGGAGAGGGAGAGGGAGAAGCAGGCTCCCCGCTGAGCAGGGAGCCCGATGCGGGGCTCGATCCCAGGACCCTGGGATCATGACCTGAGCCGAAGGCAGACGCTTAACGACTGAGCCACCCAGGCACCCCTCAGTGTTAATATTTGCTGATTTATTTTTCCAATGCAAGTTGGAATTTTCTGGATTCTTCATATCCAGAGATATTTTGGATTGTTTAGGCTGATTTCATAGTTATTTCAGGCTTCTCAAGATACATAACAGCATACCACAGACTGGGGGGCTTAAATAATAGAAATGTATCTCTCACAGTCCTGGAGGCTGGAAGTCCAAGATGAAAGTATTGGCAGGGCTGATTTCGGATAAGGCCACACTCCTTGGCTGACAGCCAGACTCCTTCTTGCTGTGTCCTCACATGGTCATTTTTCTGCACACACACTTCTGTGCATCTTCCTCTTTTTATAAGGTCACCAGACCTATTGGATGAGGATCTCACCCCTTAAGACCTCTTTAACACCAATTACCTCCTGAAAGGCCTTATATCCAAATACAGTCACATTGGGGCTTAGGACTTCAACATATGAATTGTTGGGAAATACAAGTCAGTCTATAAAAGTAGTATTCAGAATTCTGGTTTCACCCACAATATTCCTATTACTATTTTACTTTTTAGAGTCCTCAGATAACAGATCCATTCATTCTATCCACGCTTTATAGTTGTGATCAAAAAGACAGTCAGGGTGGAGTGTGCTTATCAAGTACAAAAACTATTCTCTCTTCCTTTTTAAAAGTGCTTTTATAATAGGAGTATTAGCCCTACATGTGTAATATAGGATATAAATATTTTCTTCCAGTTTCATGACTTAAATAAAAACCTGTTGGGGGCGCCTGGGTGGCTCAGTCGGTTAAGCAACTGCCTTCAGCTCAGGTCATGATCCCAGGGTCCTGGGATCGAGTCCCGCATTGGGCTCCCTGCTCTGCGGGGAGCCTGCTTCTCCCTCTCCCACTCCCCCTGCTTGTGTTCCCTCTCTCGCTGTGTCTCTCTCTGTCAAATAAATAAATAAAATCTTTAAAAAAATTTAAAAAATAAAAATAAATAAAAACCTGTTATGAAGGGGCTGGGTGGCTCAGTTCGTTGAGCATCTGACTTCAGCTCAGGTCGTGATCTCAGGGTCTTGGGACAGAGCTCTGTGTTGGACTCCCTGCTCAGCGGGGAGCCTGCTTGTCCCTCTGCCTCTCCCCCAACTCATGCTCACTCTCTTTCAAATAAATAAATCAAATCTTAAAAAAAAAAAAAAACTTATGAAAAGAGATCACTGGGTCTGATATAAGAATCACTTATGTAAGTGACCTGTTCAATATCCTGTTATCTCCGTTGCTTGAGCTGTTGACTCTAATTATCTTTCCAGAAGCTCATCTCAGCCACATAGTCCCATTGTCATGTCTTGGAACTGTAGGATACACACTCTAAAATTATGATTTCAAACATCTCTCTCTATGAACATCAGCATCTCTAGCCCACTTACTCTTGTAATACTAATCTATCAATTTGCTGACCCAATTGAGATATTCCCTTACCTGGTTTATTATTTTAAAAAATGATCATCCTGTCCTCATTATGTGTGTGTATATATATATATATATATGAAATATAAATATAATACAATAATATATATAATTTATCTTTCCCCACCCTCATGCAGTTTCACCTCATGCATGTGCAGATCATGCCATTCAGCCAAGGTCTCAAAGACCCTCTGCAGACATCTAGAGCTCTCTTTCTGAAACACTCTCTTCTCTAGTACTCAGCTCTGCAAATGCTAGCTGACTCTGTTTCCCTGAAATGCAATCTCTGCCCTCATTTTAAAAAGATTGCTGGGCCCTGTTTGAGTTCCCCTACTTATTGGGCAGCCTGACAACTGCTTTCAGGTGGTAAGCTGGGAAAATTATAGGGTTCAGTTCATTGATTTCTCTTTGGTGGGGATCACATCCTTGCAATTAGGCATTGACTACTGTGCAATGTCTGAAAATAGTTTTATATATTTTATTCAGTTTTCTAGTTATTTATTGGCAGGGTGGCAATTTCTGTAACAATTAATCTTTCATGGGCAGAAGTGGAAGTCCTCCTACCAGATCTTTAAATGTTGGGACGCTCCAGAGCTATTCATTTAGGTTTCTCTACTTTCTTTTTATACTGTTTCTTCTAAATGATCTGATGCAGCCCACTCACTTTGAGTATTATTTATATATGACTCAAGTGTATATTTCAAGAGCCAGACTCTTCTGTCTGCTACATTCTGTTCAAGTGCCTATATAGCATCTCATCTATTACCCCTCTCAGGATTATTCTGACCATAACAGAACTATTGCTTCTTTGGCCTACAGTACATTGACTCACCATTCACACAGATATTAAGGCCCAAAGCCTAAGAGTCATCCTTGATTTCTCTCTTTAATTCTCATGTCCAACCCATCGATAAATTTTGAAGCCTCTGCCCCCAAAATATATTCTTTTTCACATTTCTATTTTCATTGCTATAGATTTAGATCAAACTCACAAAATTAACCAGATGTCATCCCCTCCTTAACACACTCTTTCAAAATACAATGAAATCAAATGTTGTTATGGCATACAAGGTCCTCTGTGATCACCAAATTCTGTTCCTTATCCTCCCATTTACTATGATCAAGCTACATTGGCCTGCTTTCTGTCTCCTGGACACAAAGTTGCTTCCACCTCAGAGACTTCATACTTATTCTTCATCTCTTTCAAAGCCTCTTCTAGGGCGCCTGGGTGGCTCAGTTGGTTAAGCGACTGCCTTCGGCTCAGGTCATGATCCTGGAGTCCAGGGATCGAGTCCCGCATCGGGCTCCCTGCTCGGCGGGGAGTCCGCTTATCCCTCTGACCCTCCCCCGTCTCATGCTCTCTCTATCTCATTCTCTCTCTCAAATAAATAAATAAAATCTTAAAAAAAAAAGCCTCTTCTAGATTTTGGTATGACAACAGTTAGAGGACAATTTATATATATATCTTCCCTCTGCAGAGACTGAAAGAAACCATGCCTGCCACTTTCCATAACAATACCACTTTTATCCTCTACATATTCACTGCATTTATCAATGCTACCTTTTGTGTTCATTTGTGAATTTATTTTTTCTTCGCCTAGAATGAAAATTCTTCAAGTGTTGAGACAATTTATTTTACGAATCAATAAATTATCAGTGCTTACAAGAGTGCCTGGTGCATAGTAGGAACTAAATTCATACTTATTGAATACATGAATACATAATTATATTTTATTGTAAAAGTACAATATATGGGTGCATAAAGCACTTTGATATAAAAAATATCTGCCTATTGTGGAGGTAGAGTTGTGTTGGGAATTTCTGTTGATATACAAAATAATTTTTCTAAAGATGTTATTCTGACTTTTGATTAGAACTAAGCCAGGAAATGAAAAGGCCTTGTTCCAGTCAGGCTCATGGAAAGAATATTATTCATGATATTCTCATATTTAAAATGTAAAGAAAGTTATTTAAATACACAGCATTTATTTTCCTTTCATTATTTCCTGCCCTACAGCATAGAGACTAAAGAATAAAAACCTTTCAGGAATGTTTTCAAAAGAATATTTTATTCATGTCTGTTACACAGTAATCCCAAATTATAATAGTTCGAATGAGAAGTGTTTTTACAACTTATTTTTATAACCTATACAACTATTAACTTGTATACTTTCTCTCTATTCCCACATCTTGAACACTGAGTTTGTCTTTAGTTTTATTTGTATTGCAATGTTTCTTATTCTGACTTTAACATGTTTCTTTAATTGGCTGAAGTGAACCTTTCTTTGCTCAAATCACAGGGAACATGGCAAGGTTCTGAGTGAAGTGCGAAGCTTCTCTGCTTGACCCTTTTATGATTTTGATCAGTTTATTGACATTTCTAGTGGACATGCTTATTAAGAGGCAACTTCAAGTGAAATGAGCAAGCACTCTCCAAGTTAAACAAGTCACACGGACTCTCATCCTTTTCAAACAAAATCCTTTGTCAAATAGCATGGAAAGAATACAGAGTATCCCCAGGAATTTAGAGGAATATTTTTTTTCACAAATATACAAATTCAAGTAATGCTACCATATATATTGAACTATGACCTATTACAGTAGAAAGAACAGAGACTTTGGAGTTAGAGAAAATTAGGTTAAGAAATGGGGATTTGCTATCATTAGAATTTAATCAAGTTACATAATTTCTTTGAGCTCTAGTGTATCTAAGTGTAAAGTATGAGAGAATATCTAGTTCAATGTATGGTGATGAAGATGAAATGAGTAACGAAAGCAATCAGACATGCAGTTAAATAATCAATAGTTATCTATATTACGTTTATCCATCCAAAGTTTATAAATGTCTTCCTTTTAATCCTGTTGTGTGAAAAACAGAGAAGCATATATTATTGGGTACATAGTAACACTTCAGTAAAATCAATTTTTACGACACTAGTAACGGTCAGAATAAGTGTTAGAATAAAAAGTATCACAGGCTGAAAATGACTATTTCTTGCCTAAATTTTACTTTTCTTTGTTTCCTTTTGTACTGTACCTGCTAAGGTCTGACATCTGGGGGCATTCTGAAAATATCCTTTTAACAAATGTTTATTAAATACTTACTACCCAGAAAGATTTGTTAATATATCCAGTATCCATCATCTATCTATTTATTCTCTCTTTCAACACATACTTATTGATTTATTTAGCAATTTATGCCAGGAACTGGGAGGGGCTAGAACTGCCATGAGGAACAAAAACCAACACCCCTGCTTTTTGAATTTTATATTCCATGATAAGAAACAATTTTTATCTCTCTCTGGTATTGAAAAGGGGTCGAATAGCAAATGAGTGGGAATGCTACTTTGGATAAGATAGTCAGGAAAGGGCTTTCTGGGACAGTGACATATGAGTGATAACCCATATAAAGTGAAAAAGAGAATGAGACAGTCCCAGCTTCTGGTCTGGTGCAAAACACAAGCATGGATGATGATAAATTATGTGATGATGACAGAATGTTAAATGCAAAGTTTTGACTGAGGTGCCAAGATATGATAAACATCAGATATCAAATGAGTTCTGAGATGGATCCAAATGCAATTTTTAAGGGAAGTATATGTTAACAAGTTGCAAAGGTCCTTAAACCTCTCACTCATTTCAAGGATGGGGAATTTAAAATAAATGTTATGAGGATGATTACAGGAATAGGGATTTCATAGAATATTGTGGAGATTCTAGCTAAGAACTTTGGAGAAAGTATCACAAACTGGGCATTGCAGGATAGTTTTTTGTTTTGTTTTATTTTCTTTTTCTGTAGGAAAGCAAGGAGAGAAAGGGCACTTCAAGCAGATTCAATGAGTCATACAAGGCCAGTCATATGTACGAACTGATTATGTTGCAACACAATAATCGTGTGTGAGGTCCAGAGCATCAGTGAGAGGCCTGAATGGGAGGTTGGAGTCAGATCTCAAAGAGAAATCCTAAGAAATTTTATCTACAGGTGATGGGAAGCCAGTAAGACTTATTCATGTGGGTAACAGACAATTTCAGGACATGTAGCACACCCCTTTGGGATGGTGCCATGAACTTAAATATCCACAGAGCTTAAATATTCTCTCTAAATGAAACAATCTGCAACCTTCTGACCTCAATTTGTTTTTCAGTCATATTGACCTAAGGCTGCCTTTAGGGATTTGCAGAAATTATAGGCTTTCTCATGGAAGTTGCAGAATGAATCTACCAATGCAATAGGCTTCAAAAAGCATGCTAAAACAAGCTTCTTGGTGGTCATTCCTTCCTTCATTGCACCTTGCCTTCTGCTTAAGGCACAGGAATTTTCTTCATATCCCTCATTTAAAATGCAGTAACATTAAAGGGTACATGACCACAGAGGGTGGTAGAGGTAACTTGAGAGCGAGGGTAATATTCCAATGATGAACTGCAAATGCTTTTGCCAGGCACCTGGCATTCATATTCAAGAATCTCCTTAATCCAATTTCAGAGATAGGTAATTTGAAGTTTCCCAGCAGTCTGTGCAGGTTTCCATTTCTGGTTCATCCTTCTTTTTGGCAGAACTTAGCTGTTCCAATCTCACGTGAAAAGGGCTCTGAAGGGCTATTCCCCAAACCTTAGGGAGACCTGAACACCAATCCCTTAGCTCTGAACCTGGAGAGACTTTAACAACATGTCTCAGACTCTGGACTCAGGTTCCCAAGCTAGAATTGGCCTCAGGGACAAAAGCAGATCCTCAAACTTGGTTCCACACTGCTATCGACTGAATGTGTTTCCCCAAAATTAATTTATTGCAATCATAGCCCTCCTATGATAGTATTAAGAGATGGAATCTTTGGGAGGTGATTAGGTGATAAAAGTGGAGCCCTTGTGAAAGAGATTAGCACCCTTATAAAACAGACCCCACGGAGCTCCCTAACACCCTCCACCATGTGAAGACATCGCAAGAAGATGGTGATCTTTGAACCAGGAAGCAGGTCCTCACCAGAACTGAACTATGCTGGCACCCTGATCTCATAGTTCTGGCCTCCAGAACTGTGAGAAATAAATTTGTTGTTTTAAGTCACTCAGTCTCTGGAGCTTTGTTACAGCAGCCTGGATGGATTAAGGCACACACCCTGCAACTCTGGACTTGCACCATTCTATCCCAGTAATTCCTGACACTCTTCTTAGCTCTTCAGCCCACAAGCAGGTGGTTTTTGAATTTTGCCCAGCTTTTCTAAGTTGACCAGCTTATTAGGATTGGGGCATATCATGTACCCTGCCCATTCCATAAGTTGCATTGTCCCCAGATACCTTATGTTAAATGCAAATATAAGCGGGAGGCTTCTCTGCTTAAATCTATTCCATTACTGTCTATTACTTTTACAAAAAAAAAAAGCCAGATATTTAGATCTATAGAGCTTTCCATGTTCTGTACTTGCAAATCTCACCAGCTGTATTTTGTGCCACTGGCTTATTGTATGACTGAGAAACACAGGTCATCTTTCAAGTTCTTGGAATAACCGTGCTTCGTAGGGCCAGGGCCCACACACATGGTGGCCCCTAAGCCTGAGATGTGAATCTCTTTTTCTCCATGTAATTAATTAGTACTTATCCTTCAGATGTCAGATTAGACTGCTTCCTCAAAGAAGCATGACCTCACTCCCCATCCTCTTAAATTACCATGTGTTTTGTTTCAGAGCACTTTTCACAACTGTGGAATTGTGGTTATACTATAGGTCTCACATGCTAGAGGCATGCTCTGAACCCATATGTTGTGTGTTGTTGTTGTTTTTTACTATCGTATCTAAAGCTTCATATAATGCCTTCCTTAGCAAATGATCAATTCATATTTGCTAGATGAGTAAGTGAACAAAACGTGATGCACAGTGAATAAATGCCCAAGGTCAACAGAACTTGGACAAAAAGTAGTAAGTGATAACTAAGGGCTATTTTGGTGATATTTTCCATATTTTATAACTTATTTATAACACTGTTGATATATGCTGCCCATTTATCTAGCAAGCACTTCAGCAAACTGTTTAAGAGGACAGCTTTTAGAGCCCATCTACCTGGTTCACCCCAGCTCTATACTTCAGGAACTTTGGGATGTTGGACAAGTTAGCAAATCTCCCTTTCACCTCAAATTTCTCATCTGTAAATTGGGTATAGTATAATATAGCATATTAGTATAGTTCTCACATGCTTGTCCGCAAATTCAATATAAGTTAAAACATGTAAAGTGCTTCTTAGCATAGTATCTGGCATATGGTAACAATTGCTATTTAAGATTATTTATGGTTTTCTCACTAAGTGGGTGATATCGGATTTCCTGAATTTTCCAGGGTAAAATTATTCTTACAATTTTTTTTTCTTTTGGGGTATTACACAAATACTTTTTCAAAATCAGAATTATAATAATAGTTAATACTTCAGGCCAGTAATATTCCATTCTGAAGTATGTCCTTGGAAGTAAACTTAAAGAACGGTCCTTTTTACATAATACGGTTTATCTTAGTATTATTTATAAGTTTTTCTTCGTTATGTAATATAACATAGCAATATAATCAAAAAGAACATGCATTTATTATGTCATAGCTCCGTCAGTCAGGAGTCTGGGCCTGGTTTAGCTGGAGCTCCTCTAAGGTTGCCATTAAGGTTTTGGTTCAGGGCTGGGGGTCTACTGGGGAAAGATCTGCCCATAAACAATACATGGTTAGAAGCATCTAGTTCACGATCAGCTGCCAGACTGTGGAATTTGATCTCTTGCTGATCGTCAGCCAGAGACCACCCTCAGTTCCTTGCCATAAGGTCCTCTCCTAGGGCACTCATAGCATGGCAGTTTGCTATGTCAAAGGCAGCAACAGATAATTTTCTAGCAAGATAGATGGGATAATCTTAATGCTGTCTTCCATTGGTTAGAAGTAAGTCCCAGGTCCTGTGCCTGCCCTATAGAGGAGGACAGTGTTCCAAGGTGTGACCACCAGGGGATAGCATTAATGGGGACCACCATAGAGACTGTGTATCCCACGGTGATGATTATAAACACCCAGATGTTGAAAAATTGGTTTAATAAATTATGACATGAGCATCCAAACATTAAGAATTAAAATGAATATCTGAATACACATGAAATAGTAATGGTTTTATGTAACTTAAAAAAAAGGGTAAAAGTATATATTTAGAGTGATTCCTACTAGATAATATATTTTATGCTAAAAATATTTTGGAAGTGAAAGCTTCAGAACATCAGGCTTTGCTTCACAATGCTATTTTTTGTTTGCTTTGTCATACTTCCCCCATTTTCCAGTTAATATATGATGCATTATTTGCACAATTTCAAAACTATGAATTTTATCCCCCTCCCCTGCAAAAACCCAAACTGGCTTTTTCTAGAACTCTTCTTTACTTCTTCCTCTTCTGGATGGCAGAGGATTGACAGAGATCCTGAAACCTATGAATCAGCAAGCCTTTCATCTGTGCTTGTCAAGTGTCAAGAAAAGCTGAGTACTTGGAAGAAACTCAGTGACCCTTGACAGCTCCCTGCCTTTGCAGTAAAATCTCAGCAGGATTGAGAGAAACCTATCTGGGACAGACATCTCATTTCCATAGCAGTTAAAAGCATTTAATACAGAACCAAAACATCTTTAGGTAGAAAAACTCCACCCAGGTACAGGCTCAAGGAACGACTGACTTTTTATGAGGGTCCATATTGTGGATACACTGAAAACATCCTCTTTTTTTTTTTTTAAGTGTTTCCCTATTTAACATGTGTCTAAAAGACACACGGAAATTCATTAGATAAAAGCTAAGTTACTAGTTTTGATGGATATAAAAGCACACAGAAGTTACTTCTCCAAAATGAAGAAGACTGTGGGACTGTAAGAGTTAAAAATTCATTTTAACTAACAATTATTCTCAAAGTTAGTGAGAACGCTGTGCACCTGAAAATTATGGAGCTCACTTCACAATGCTGTGCAATAATGATATACTTAATTCCCCCCACAGATTGATAAGAATTATATATTTTATATTGTAAGTTGCTTAGAAATAGTAAGTGAATCAAATTTCCATACAACAACATATATTATAAAATAAACTTAAAACTTTGGAAGTTACTGATTGGACATTCTCAATCTCTCCTCTGGAATGTTCTCTGGAAAACTACTGCTGGTCATTTTTGTAGTTTCTAGTTTAGTACATTTATTTTTTTTTTTTCCTTTTTCTCCACATTGAAGAAGTCTGTTATCAGTTTCCACTTAATATTAATAAATGTTGGGAAAGTTGGATGGACATAATGTGCATCTCATCCATCTTTCCTGGTCAGTGGGAAAGAATCACCAAGCAGACCTGTGGAGGTTTAATCAGATGCATCATCCTCAGTCTGAGTCATTCTCAGTCTGAGAAGTCACATTTTATTAGGCTGCACCATGCCTGCTATTTGCCACAGTTCAATGTGCTGAATTTCAGGCTGAAAACTGGTGTATACTGGTGATTTGGGGTGGGGGACTTTTTGCTCACAGAAATAGGCTTTGATTATAGTCGAAAGTAAAGAACTGATAATTTTCTCCTCAGAGGCTCCCATTACCCAGCGCCATGAGAAAAATGTCAGGAAACAGCAGATAAGAGGAATAATTTCTCTGACTTCCCATGCAATACATTTGAGTAAATTCCCAGAAATTTAAAAAAAAAAATTATTAAAATCTGTTTCATAAGGAACATGAAAATTACTGTTCCTATTTAGTGAGTGGCCTTTTCCTTGTGTCTGATCTGAAAAACATGACCTTAAATACTATTTGGGAAGGAAGTTGGGTGTATGAGTTCCTGCTTTTACTTCGTCTTACCAATTTTGTTTAATGATCTCGATACATTCGACAGTAGCAATCCTCGAATTTTACTTAAAGCTCTGATTAAGTTCACAACTTCAAAATTGTTCCACTTTGCATAGAGCCAGTTAATATTTTCTGTTTTTAATTGGTCTTTATGTTGTAAAGGATCATCCACGGATGGATATTTCTCCTAAGTAAGAGATGTTCTGTAGCCCATAAATACTGTTTAGTGTACTGGAGCTATGAAAAGGCGGTGCAGATATCCAGAGCCACATAGACAGGAGAGGGAATTTACTACTCTTTCTATTTTACATGGGTGGCTTTGAAGAGTACTTAAAGGGAGTAGGAATTGATTAAATTTAATAACGGGTATTTGATGAGTGCCTATACTTGCCCACATACTTTGACAGGCTATTGTAGGTTATATTTAACCACCAAACCAACCCCTAAGGTGGTTGTTTTATGCCCTTATTCTACAGTGGGTGAATGGGAACAGAGAGAAGTCACAGAGTTGCAAGCAGTAGGAATGGGCTTCAAAGCAATGTGTGTCTTGCCTTTAAGACACCAGACTAGAATTTTTAGATTCTATAGGATATCTACAAGAATCTCTTCATGTATCAGATGAAAATTTGATTGATTCAAGTACTCCATGCACCACTGAAGCATCTTTTTATAAGCCTTCCACACTGTGGTTATTTAACCTTTGCCTCCCACCCATCTATATTCATTTTAAAAGCTAAAATATGCCACGCTTTTACAGACCACTGATAGTAACCTACATTGTGAATATTTGGACAGATTATTCATCAAACCAATTATTAAAATTCTGTATTGAAGTATTCTATATTATGCATCTGGTTAAATGTGTTTATGGCAAAAGAAATGAAAAGCTATCCTATTAGCCTGATCACACTTCCTTGGGGTAAACAAATAAAAAAAGCAAATACGTTTATAGGAAACCAAATTTACAAAATTTATCCTGAGTATCGTGGCATTCAAATCTGGCAACTGTCCTTACATTAAATAAATGAAGCAGTAATATTAACAAGTGAATTTATGTAAAGTAAAGAAATACATTTAATAATAGAAAATGGAATAAGCACTGGGGCGCCTGGGTGGCTCAGTCGTTAAGCGTCTGCCTTCGGCTCAGGTCATGATTCCAGGGTCCTGGGATCGAGCCCCGCATCGGGCTCCCTGCTCGGCGGGAAGCCTGCTTCTCCCTCTCCCACTCCCCCTGCTTGTGTTCCCCTCTCTCGCTGTGTCTCTGTCAAATAAATAAAATCTTAAAAAAAAAAAAAAAAGAAAATGGAATAAGCACTAAAGTATTGTCACTTGGTCTCTTAGATTATTCCAACTTCAAATACCTTCTCTGTTAGCTGACATTGGTTGGAAGAATAATGCTAAAGGCCAGAGAAAGCCTTCCTGGGAGAGCTGGATCTTCAATAGAGCCTTAAAATTGGACAGAAATGAAACATGTAGCCACACTTCAATGTTACTAATTTGTAGCACTGAACTACAATGACTATCATTTACTGACCACTGTTTTGTGTGTCAATAACTTTCTCTACAACAGAGAAATGGAACTGATTTAAGGATGCTTTCATCTACAAGGTAGCATTAGACCTACTTGGAGAGCAAAGAGTCTAAATATTTAAGTGAAAGTAAAGCAGAAAAATCATTTCTCACTTAATTCTTGTCACACTGTAGAAACTTAATACATAATTATAAATTAAATTATTGAATCAATTGATAAAATATTATCTCTTTAGACCATCCTGGGTGGAAAGCATATGTCAGGGGCTGGCTCGGGTCCTACTGTCTAGCTCCATTATTGAATGTCCTATCAGAGAAAATTCTGTTACTTAAAAGGAAAAATATGTAATAAAAAAGTTCCCGATGACTGGATGCACACTCTAGTTAAACCACTAATACAGTTTTTTTCTCATTGCCTCTCTGTATATTTTCCTATCTTCAGAGTGAGGTCCAATCCCTATCCTGATTATTCCTTAGTGCCATTTTGTCACTGAGTTTATCACAAAGGAATTTAAAATCTATTCCATAAAGTTTTTTCCATGGGAAAGAAATACTTTATCTTAATGAAGAGACCAGAGTTCAATGAAAAACTAGAAGGAGGGGCGCCTGGGTGGCTCAGATGGTTAAGCATCTGTCTTCTGCTCAGGTCATGATCCCAGGGTTCTTGGATCAAGCCCTGCATTGGGCTCCCTGCTCAGTGGGGAGCCTGCTTCTCCCTCTCCTTCTACTGCTCCCCCTGCTTGTGCTCTCTAGCTCTGTCAAATAAATAAATAAAATCTTAAAAAAAAAAAAAAAGGAGATAACTACTTGCAGAAATCCCTAAAATCAGTTCAAGAAGATTGGTCAGAATAAAATATTCTTGTTTACTAGGTTTTAAACAGTACTTTACATCAATCTAGCAACAAAAATTGTCTTGTAAAATCTAAAATTTGACATTGAATTTTATTGTCAAAGTGTTAGAAAAGTTTTGTGCTCCAGCTGACACTGTAGTTTCTGTATGTATATGTGTGAAGATAAAATATATGTAAGCATTTGCAAGCAGATGAAGAACAATCTTCCTTTTGTAAATGAAAAGAGTCCAAAAAAAATCAGACCATGAAGTATAAACCAGACCATGCAGTCAGTAGCTATTCTGGAGGGATTATTATTCTAACAAAGGGACTTTTGGGCTTTAGAGTCACATGGAGAAAGAAGACAAAAATGTGAGCCTACCTGAGGCACAGGATTGGAAATAAGACCCTACATTAATCTGAGATAGCCAAACATTTTAAACTGAATGAAAATATTAACTATGAGGGAAAGCTATTCACTCTATTCAGTGGTACAAAGAGAAACGTTTTTTGATTGGCCTGGACTCTGGGTTAAAAACAAAAAAAGGCAAAACTAATAAATATTTCTAACAATGGGTCTGTCTGTACTCAAATGGGGTAGAAAACTCAAACTGATATGTATTAAAATGAGGTTTATACTGTTCATTATTATTACTGTTATTACTACTTGTGGACACATAACTAAGTAGTTGCTATCACAAAGACCCCATAAAAATAACTATGTTTACTTTGTAGGAACTTAGCCTCAGAGATCAGTGAACAGACATCATAAAGCTGGTCATCTGTGAACCCAAAAGCTTGGATTAGATCTTGTCCAGAGCACATATTTGTGTGAATTTGGACATGCACTTTACCTTTATAAGCTTATATCTCCTCAATTATAAAATGTGAATAAATAATACCTAGCTCAGGTGATTGCATGGCTAGTTACCTGGTTGCCTATGATTACCGACAGCATAGGGCACATAGGTAAAATCTAAAGCAGAACTCTTTTGGAAATATTCCCAGTATTCATCATATGAACAAGTGGGTATTAATAATGATTTATATGGGCAGAAAATTCCATGAGGAATATGATCAGAGAATGAATTTGGCGTAAAATTCAAATAATCAAGGCAAAAGTTCTATGCTTTAAATATATTTAGCTATAGATATCAAACTGCAACAATGACATTGAGTTATGTTCTGAAAAACCTTTACAATGTATCTAAAAAAAGTTCTGACTGCAATTAGTATTACAGGAGTCATTTTATAAACCTATGTTAAGTAGGCAGAGTGAAATATCATTCTTTCATTAACAAGATGTTTGGATATGAAAGTGTGCTGGAACTACTGTATTGAAATATGTGTATTTGCCATATACATACTATAGAAGAAAAGTTCATCTATTATATATAGAAAATTATAAAAAGGAAATGGATCCAACTATTCACAATATATTTATACATTTTACTTCCTGTTTTAAATTGCAGATATTATTTTTCATTATGTAACCAAAGATTATTTTGAATTTTATAATTTTCCCTTAATATTAGAGTGGGCTTTTTGTATATTACAATATGCTTTAAGTAAACATTATTTTAACGGGTACATGTTCGGATGGATATAGCTTATACCTGCATACTATTTTTTTAAAAAACTTATTTTACAGAGACAGAGTGAGAGAGAGAGAGAGAGAGGAGGGGCAGAGGGAGAGAATCTCCAGCAGACTCCCCTCTTAGAGCATAGTCCTATGTGGGCAATCCCACCACCCGTGAGATCATGACTTGAGCCTAAACCAAGAGTCAGGCACTTAAGGGACTGAGCCACCCAGGCGCCCTGTATACTACTTTAAAGTTAGTCTCGCTTTCTTTTTCTGTTTAATGTTTTTCTGGTTTGTTATTACCTATTACAATATGTATTTGTAGTTAAAGAAAATATTTACATATAAAAATTGTTAGGCATTTCAGATTACTTTCTCAGGATAAGTTTGAAGAGTTGAAAACCCAGGTAGGTTGAAGTGTTAAACATTCTTAATACATAGTATCAATATTGCAAGGTTCTCTCTGTACCAACAATCAGTAAGAAAGTTCAGTATTAAGTATCAAACACTTAAGAGAATTTGGTTCATCACTTGACCACAGTTTCTTTTCAAGTAAATTAAGGAGATCAGATTTGTACAGTGGCTCATAAGGTCCACATTTAGTTCTTACCTAATTTGTTTTTAATTTTATCACATTTTTAAAACATATCTAACAGCAAATATAAAATGCCCAGAATGAGAGCATTAGTGTGACTACAGAGAGTTCATGTAAATACAGTTCAACTCAAACAAAAAGCGGGTTTAGGAGTATCTGTCTTACATTAGGAGCATTCATATGTAATTTTATTTAGGTTTTTAGTTTGTGGAACATCACTCTTAAATCCAGTCCATGCCTTTGCAGACACTTAGGATCTTTGAACCCTCTGTTGGTACTTACTAGATGACATAACCCTACACTTTCAGAAACAAGATTCTGGAGCACAAAGAAAAGTGCAAAATAAAATAACCATCGAAAGGAATGATTCTACACAGCTGTAAAAGGTCAGAGAAAATGCCAGATATAAGAGAAATTCAAAGATCTTAATTCTTTTGACCAAACTCAAAAACTGCCTTTTAAATTCTTATGGAGACTAATGCAAATTATATATGCTGTAAAGAAATAAGAATCTATTACAAATCATCAGGAAATCATTTAAAAACTGGAACAGAATAATCTTTGATAAATTTTAAGGAGTATTCCATCTTTAAAGGAGTTAGCCTATGAATTTGATTTTAGTGCTAGTGCTTATAAACATTAATTTCATTATGAAAGGCTGTAATTTACTTTCCACCTAGGGAAGAAAACTCTGTCTTGGATTATATTTGCATTTCTTTTCTAATCGCCTCATTTCATTTTTGACATGTAAAATATTTATAGTGTTGGGAGGTCTGGTATTTTTGTGCTGGCTTAGTAACAGTATGAAATCACATCCTATTAATGTTCACACCCAGGAATTCAGGGACCTACTCAGTGACCCTGGATCAATTATGGTGATCCAATAGTGACACTCCAAAGTTTCACGTAGAAATTGGCTTTTCTCCAAAAAGTACTAACTCTAAGAAGGAGTTAGTACCTTTTATTGGGAGAGGGTTTTTTTTGTTTGTTTGTTTTATTTTAACTTCTACCGAATTCTCAAATCTGAACCACCCAACATTGTCATTTTGATCAGAGAGTGGGCTTTGTTCCGGAGTTTGGTCCCCTCTTTTCATTTACTAGTACTGCTGCCCTACCTCGGGCTTGATTATTTCTTGTCTGGTCTACTGCAGTTCTTGCTAGTTCCCCATATCCCCACCCCCCACCCTGTCCTACATCTGCATTGTTCAGCTATTATCACAAAAAAATGGTGTAAAGAATCACCCAAAAATGTAGTGGCTGAAGCTACAATTTATTATTACTCATCTGTTAACATTAGGCAATTCATATCACCTCCTCCATGCAATCTGTTCTTCCTGCCCCCCCCCATCTTGCCAACTGCCAATGCTCCTCAGATGCTCCTTGAGCTCCCTTGTTGTGCATGTTTCTTTCAGAGCATGGATTAATTCAAAATATTTATTTAATGCCCTCTGGAGTAGACATTTGGGATAAACTGATAAACAGAACAAAGATTCCTGCTCAGTGTTTTATTTACTGAATTTTCTGACTCTCTTCTCCTTTTACACTAAAAAATTCTGAGATTACTTACCTTGTATCTGCAGGGCCTAGCAGAGTGCTTGGAATATATTTGGTGCTCAGTGATTAAATGAATGAATGAATGAATGAATGAATGAATGAATATATGTGTGAATAAGTTAATGTGCTATGGGATCTTGAATAAACTCTTCCAGCCAAGTTCCTTTGAATAGTTTTTCAATATCCCATCTACGCTGTGATATACCTAGTGTATTTCATGCTGAGGTAGATCACTTTTTAACCCTTTATATTAAGAAAATTAATTTCAGTAATCATTCCAGAAAATATAATCAGTAAAATACATATTACAGAAAACAAAGGAGATAAATAAGAGACTTAACATGCATTAATTTTTTGAAAGAAGGTATATCTTTAATGGTCTGTCACAATAATGAGTGTGACAATACAATTTCTACTTACTTTTTCCCTAAGTTTTAAAATATGCAGTTATTTTTAAAAAACCTAATTTTCTATTTAAAAGGTATTATTCCAGTTCAGTAAAATATTTTGCAAGTTAAATTGGCACTTAGCAAAGACAGTATGCCACAGTTTGCATGTAACACTACTGTAAGCAAGTTGCTTTATTTTTTTTCAAATTCTCTTCTGACAACACACTCATCGGGTACCCACGGAGCAGACGATGCTCACCCCCTCTGCTCTCTCGGTATGTCATGGTGCTTATGTAAGGATGAAAAAAAATTGTATATACACACCCAATTAGTCAGGGAATGTAGAAATGATAAAGACACTTCTAGAATACTGAAACAAAGTTACCCTATGAAAATAAAACTGATCAAATCACCACAAAATGGGGGGGGGGGGAAGAAAAAAAAAGGTCCTATAGAGAAACACAGTCCATCCCAAAGGATGAATTGTCAAGCCCTCATGAGAATAACCATGCTCTATTCTGTAGAGTCCAGAGAAACCTCCTGTCTTCTTGTGAGTCAGCTGGATTAGGCTTTCTTTGCATGAGGTTCTTTGAGGATGACTAACAGAGAAGGGACCTGACAAATAAATAAGGGCTTATTACCATTTATTAAGCATGGTCAAAACACCTTGATGAAACATCATCAGAGTCAGAAAAGGAGATATGTTTAACTGCCCACCTTGTTGAACATAACCATTTTAACGCTTTCAATTGATTGATTGCCCATCAGCAGGGGAATTCACACGGGGCAGGTTTCCAAAAAGAGAGGCCATCCGAGTGGAAAACAATCCCAAGATGACTGGATCAAATGTGCATGTTGGAGGGTGGACCCCCAGTGGACAGAGGAAAGAATCAAGGGCATGGATTTAAGGAGGTGTAACACAACATTTCAAAAATCAGGAAGATGAGAGAGTGTGGCTGTTCTTACTGAGTCATTCATTGAGGTTGTGTGCGGAGGTGATGAGAGACTGTGGAAGATGACTTGGAGTGGTGATAGGAAGCTGAATATGCAGGAACCCATGTGACAAGCCAAGAAGTGTGGATTCTACCCTAAGGCTAGTGGAAATCAGTGGGTGTTTTTGGCCAGAAGTGACATGATGAAATTTTGTTTTCCTTAGCTAGGTTCATCTCCAACTGTAAATCAACTGGCATTCTAGTTTATAAGTGAGTGCACACTGACACTGTGTGGCATGAAGAGTCACTCAGAACCTAGCTCATGTCTGGGTTAGCAGGGGAAAATCTCATGTTTCTGATTACCCTCCCCAAGGCCTTACCTGTCTTTGACATTTCTATAGCTGTAACTATATATATTTCAAAATCATTCAGTCATGTCAAAAATTTCTGCATAACAATGACTGAGATATAACTGTTTACTAAAATGGTTTGTGAGGGGGCTTAACACTGACATTATCTGTGCAATGTCTTAGTTACCGTAAGTTTTTCCTATAAATACTTGGTAATCACACCTATGTAAATAGATTTTGAGATCAATTTATATGTGAAAAAACTTTACGTGAAGTTCATTAGCTGACCCTATAGAGAGCTTACCACTGAAAGTCAGAGGTTAGGAGAGGTTCATAGATATTTCTTTTGTTTATAGAAATAAATGCATAAATATATGAGCTGGACAACTCTCTCTTTTGGGTATTACAGATAATTCTATAGTCAGACAATTTCTTTACATTTTACTACCAAGTGAGGAAAATTCCAGACCCAACATCTTCATGAATGAGCCCTGTTTCAACTTTTGAAGTACAATTTCTCTAGGTCCTACAGATCCTTGTAATAGAATTCCTTTCTTCCTGTAGTAGGCTTAGCAGAACCTTGTCAGATGTTGTTGTGACTTGATCATAGTCATTGATCTGGTCACCAGAAAAGATCACACTGGGGTCATATGTTGCCTTGTATTGCCGTGGTCTCTACATCATCTTCATGAAATGGCTATGTGTTAGCCTCCTACCAAAAAGAAATGGGCCACTCTTGCAGGGCTAGAGGATCTAGAGAGAATTCAGGTTTTGAGGTTTTCAGGTTTATCATTCAGGTATCCCAGTTTCAAGTCTCAGATCCACCCCTTCCCAACTAGGACCCTAAACCTGACATTATGGACTTGGCTATGACCAAGAATTCTCCTTCTGTGGAACTCTGCTATTGGTAAAATTAAGGTTTGGACCTCATCTTCAGCTTTTCCTGCTCTCTGGTGTGAGATACACTCTGTTTATGTTCTACAGTGGAGATCCTTTGACTTTCACACTTTGCCTTCAACTGTTGAATAAGCATTCTTAGTTTTGCCTTTTCTTCCTGCAGTTCATTAATGGAACTTAGTAATAGCCATCAGATTCCACTTTCCTTATAAATAGCCCTTACCTTTAATCCCTCAAAAGCCTCAGATATTCCACTGGCCAGTTCACTGCTGGTAAAGATGTTAACAAAGGCAATGCTGCAGAATGGCAGGGATTACCAATGCTCCTCCTACCAGTGGTTAAGGACTCCTCACTGCAAACCAGCTGGCAGGTGATCCAACTCTAAAATATCCTTTTATTTTATTTTTGGGGGGGATAACTTTCTTTTTTTTATAATTTTTTATTATGTTATGTTAGTCACCATATAGTACATCATTAGTTTTTGATGTAGTGATCCATGATTCGTTGTTTTTGTATAACACCCAGTGCTCCATGCAATACGTGCCCTCCTTAATACCCATCACCAGGCTAATCCATCCCTCCACCCCCTTCCCCTCTAAAACCCTCAGTTTGTTTTTCAGAGTCCATAGTCTCTCATGGTTTATCTCTCCCTCTGATTTCCCCCTCTTCATTTTCCCCTTCCTTCTCCTAATGTCCTCCATGCTATTCCTTATGTTCCACAAATAAGTGAAACTATATAATTGTTTTTCTCTGTTTGACTTATTTCACTTAGCATAATCTCCTCCAGTTCCATTCATGTTGACGCAAAAGTTGGGTATCCATCCTTTCTGGTGGCTGAGTAATATTCCATTGTATATATGGACTACATCCTCTCTATCCATTCATCTGTTGAAGGGGATCTCAGCTCCTTCCACAGTTTGGCTAATGTGGACATTGCTGCTATGAACACTGGGGTGCATGCTTCCTCAGATGCATTCGGGAACTAACTACCATAGGTTGGGTTCCCTGGGTAACAAACTCAGGTTGAGATTTGTGTGCTGGTGGTCTGTTCATTGCAAAAAAAAAAAAAAAAAAAAAAAAAAAAAAAAGTAGGCTCAGAGAGAGAAGCTGAACTGAAATGCATTTGCAAAAAAGGCTGCAGCTGATTCCATTGGAACAGTGCTTAACCTTCAAGTTACCCCACTTTGAGCAAGAGGATATTCCTTTATACCCCATTCTGCTCCATTATGGACTAGTCAGCGGGGTTAGTATGTCCTCAGGAAACAACTCAGTCTTGGGTGAGGTGGAATATTAGGGAACGGCTCCCCAAACCAGGTTCCAGCTGAGAGCGGTCAGTCAGTTAACATCCCCAGAAACTGAGAGAATGTGAGTCTCAGTCTTGAAATGGAGATTTGATTGGTTCACCACAGCATCCACTTAGATTGTATAACAACTTAACCACTTTGATAAACCTTTTAGTAAAGGAAGGGGAAATTGATGTCTATGCAAACCTGGTAATAAGTAGTAGGTAGTCAATTATTTAGAATGGATGAATGTTTCCTTTCTGAAGATTTTTGAGAGATTATCAATTCTGAAATTAGGAGAAAGATAAATTTCTGAAGGGAGATAGATGGATGATGGGTAGATATCTAGTTATTTCTATCTTTCATTCAGTTAATATCATTAACTTTAGAGAATGTATTCCAGATTGCAGGATTTTGTGAGTTTTCTATCACCAGTATACTATTTGCAAAGCTATTCATTTTGTTAGCGATTAGCTTTCAATGGTGTCTTCCTATCCCTTTAAAATCCCAGAAGTCTTCAAAAATGTTGCCTTCTACATGCACTAAATGGCACCTTAAAATGATTAACATTTTCAATACCCAACAGAATGCAGTGGTTTCTGTATTTCCTGAATCTATCACACAATTAGCATTGACACATTTTATTACATCACCTACATGTAAAATAAAACAATCCTTTGTCCACAGTCTTCTCAGTCACAAATCCTAACCAGGATGCCCTTAAGTTTCCTTCAGCTCACTTAATTTTAAACCAGCAGCTTCTTCGTACCTCTGGGCCACTGACCTCCCTTTTCTCAACCCTGCTCCTACAGAATCCACTTACTCTAAGCACAGAGATTCTGCCCTCTCCTTTTCCTTAGATCATTTATTTTAGAAAACCTGGGATTGAAAATTCTCTGTCCCTTTGAGAAATAAATCTTTAAAAATGCTCTTGCCAGTTTTGTGACCTTAGGTCTTTCTCAAAGGCCTGAGAGCCATCTCTTTAAAATGTAGTCAATCAAGGGGCACCTGGGTGGTTCAACTGGTTAAGCGTCCAACTCTTGATTTCGGCTTAGGTCATGATCTCTGGGTTGTGAAATCAAGCCCCATCTTGGGCTCTGCACTGGGTGTGGAGCCTGCTTAAGATTCTCTCTCTCCCTTTCCTTCTTCCCCACCCTCAGTCCCTCTCTAAAAAAAAAAAAAAAAATGTAATCACTGAAGAAAGTAGCACTCGTGTCTCCCAGGTTCTGTGGTAGGCTGGAGCCTAACTACCTTGGAGACTTGCTTAATTTGTAGAACAACTTCCTATCATGAAAATATGAAAAGAGGTTATTTTTCCTTTGAGTAACAACAATAAGCAAACAAAGGTGACCTATGATCCCCCCACCCCACCTCTTAAAAATTCCCCCTGCCCCTTTGTTCCAGCTGAGTTGAGGTAAGACTGCATTCTGGGCTTTCTCCCCTATTGCATAGCCCTGAAAAAAGTCCCTTTTATCTTTTTAACTTTGCCTAGTGTAAGTTTTGCTTTGACAATCTATAAAAGTTCCTAATTCTTCCCATAATTTCTTATCTTTCTTTCTTATCTACATTTTTTACTTGTCTTTTTCACTCTTACAAAACTCAAAATTATTAAACTATCTTTGGATTATTAATGTAATCTAATTTAGTCATATTCATTTCCTTTCAAGTGGATAGTAATATTAGTGTTTATGCAATAGATTCATTCATAGATATTAATGTAATTTAATGAAAATTCCTTCAATTCCCTTTAAATTTAATTCACTAATCATCCTATCTATCAAGCCATACCTGTGAACTTTTTTTATACTTACATAAGATTATTAATAGATTGTTTTATATTCCTTAATTTAGACACTTCTATTCAGATCATGATTAAAAAAAGACTAGAGGTAACTAGAACTACTAATTAACTACTGGATAGAATGGCAGTAATACACGAAATGCTGGACATTAAGGGTGACTGAACTAGAGCTAAAAACAAAATCATGGGATTTTAGTTTTGAAAGAATTTGAGAGATCTCGTTAAAGTCTATCTTCTTCATTTCTCAGGTAAGAAAAGCCAAAATTATGATAATCTAAATATGAGTATTCCAATATCAATAAACTGTTGATCCTGATGGCAACAAAACCTGACTCTGAAATCTGTGATCTTTGCCCCACACCACTTCCAAGAATTTTCTTTCCCCATCCCCTAAAGCATACCTAATGAAGCAGCTTTAATAAAAGCAATTAAAAATTTACATGTTTTCTAAAACCTTCAAACCAAGACTAAATTAGAACCAATAGAAGCATCAAAACACAAGGTGATTGTTATCACTGTTCATTCTCTGTAAGAAACACTATCATTCTCAGTGTGAATTCAATCAACGCAATGAAGGGACTCATCCATACATTATTTCCATTGCCTCTCTCAAACTAAGACATCTGGGAGCTCTCCACCTGTATCTTCTAAAATCTCTCTCTTTCATCAATTCTTGGTGTTTATTGAAACAATAGTTTCTCCTTTTTCTTGCATGTGCATTGAATGCTATTGTACACTTATTACATGTAAAGCACTCTACTAAGAGTTACACCTGAAAGACTGAATTAGATATATACCCCGCCCTTACGGGACGTGACCATCCCACGGGGTAAGTAGTATTCATGCAGATTATGTCATAAGTGATTGCTTAGTCATAATCTCTGTAAGATCTATAAAATAAGAGTACAGAGTAACACCAGATTTTGTACCTGAAGGGTGGACATTAATTTAGAGTACACAGTGAAGGAAATACTCAGAGAAGGTTTGGGGGATGTGAAAGTTAACAGTAGGATAAAGCATGAAGGAGAAGCACATAGAAGACCTTGGGTTCAAGGTCCTTGAGAAGGGATGATGGTCCATGAAGCATTGGAGGAATGGAAAAAGGCCAATGAAAGCAGAGTTAAGGGGAGCGGGGAGGTAGGGAGATGTACTGAGTGAAAGTGGTCAGAAGGCAGGGAACAGGTGAAGGAGCTTTTTCACTATGGAAAAGATTTTGTTTGCTATAAGAGCAGTTGACACTATGATCCAGAGTAGTGTGTTGAAGTGTTGGGCTGGAAGAGACATGATCAGATTTCCGCCCCCCCTTTTTAAAGTATTGTTTTCATTCCACATGGGTTATATTAGAACTGGGCAAAAACAAATGGGAGAGGGGGTTAGTTAGGGAAAAACTGTAGTGATCCAAGTAAGGTATCCTTGTTGGTGTTAAATCTGCAAAGTGTTACCTTACAGAAAACAAACAAACAAACAACAACAACAACAACAAAAAAACCCACACTTCTACTCTAAGAGTTCTTACTGTTTTGATATATTTCATCCTAAACTTTTATTTATTAACCTCTCTTTATAATTTTCACATTCTCATAATCTTATACTTAGTATACTTGTTGAATCTGTTTGAATCAATTAAGGTCTAAGTGTTCTATCATGGGACTAAATAAACACAAGGGTTATTTTGATTTATATATAATCTTGGAAGTATAGCATTCAAAACATGCATATGCACTGCTTACTGAACATTTCTATTTGGATATCTAAAAGACCTTTCACAGGGACTGTATTCAAAACCAAACTCTTAGTTCCTTTCCTCACACTCCAAACCTGCATTTATCAAAATTTTCCCCATCTCAGGAAAAAACCAATTCCATCCTACTCATTTAAATCTCTTGTGTTCATCATAATGTGTTTTTCCCTCTTACTAAAAGCATCAAAAAGTCCCGTCAGCTCTAACTTCAAAACATATTCAGAATCCTACTACTTCTCACTATTACTACTACTACCTATGTCTCTTGCCTGACTGGTTTATCACAATATTCTTCTTAATAGTGTTCCTGTGAATCCTAGAGAATCCTAGAGGAGATATGGGGTCAAATAGAGACAAAAAGCAACTCTTCCCTTTGCCCTTCCAAGACCTACTACCAATGGTCGGAGGCTTACCAATTTGCTCATATTAAAGTTAGCAACAGGGACAAGATTGAAATGAAAGTCTTATTTTTTGTCTCTACTTCTGTGGACTTTGAACTTTATCATATTCTCATTTTTTAAGAAACCCTGGCCACATTAGTAGTGAAACCTAGACAGAGCGATACTAAATGAGGTTATTGCCTAATGCTTGTTTTTCAATTTAATGAAATTCAAGATAGTGAAGAGCTATTACCTCCCTCTCTAACTTTTCTTTCTCATCTGGCTGCACTGTTCAGTTGGTTTAAGTGACCTATTAGGTCCTTGACATTAATTACAACTTTCAGTGATTTACAATATTTCCCAATTGCATGCAATCCATTTTGCTTTAAAATTATTGATTAAAATAGTCCAAATTAATGTGGCATGCAAATTAACGGAGCAGCATTCAAATTTTATAAAATGTTTCTAGACTTCAAAAGAGATATTTTTGCTATTAAATAATTAGATTTACTTAGGATCTAAGAAAATGCAAATGTGGGGAAATGATTTATTTCCCTTGTAATTTTGACAGCAAAGAAGAATTACAATTTTTTTTAAAGATTTTATTTATTTATTTGACAGAGAGACACAGCAAGAGAGGGAACACAAGCAGGGGGAGAGGGAGAAGCAGGCTTCCCGCTGAGCAGGGAGCCCGATGTGGGGCTCGATCCCAGGACCCTGGGATCATGACCCGAGCGGAAGGCAGACACTTAACAGACTGAGCCACCCAGGCGCCCCGAAGAATTACAATTTATGATATCTTCTATCTTAATGCTTCCTGATCTCTGATGCCCATTGTCCCCTAAATCTTGAATTGAATGGTGAGATCTGAATGATTAAGGGTAGATTTTTATGGGAATGTAGAGTTGAATGAGTCATGTATTTCCAGAATCATGATTATAGATTAAGAATCTAACGCTGACAGTTTTGAGCTCTTTTGTTTACAAACCATGGTTCTTAGCAAAATTTAATTTCAAAGGCTCAGATTCCCTTTCTATGGAATCTATATCCTAAAGGGTTTTGTGAATTAATTAAACACTATATGCAAATTGCATTGCAGTGTCATGCACAAAGTGATCCCTCAAACTGTGCTAATGATTATTACTATTAGTGTTCAGAGGTAAATAAAACTGCAACTTTCTTGAAGAAAAATATCAAAAGATGTTCTGCTATGCAGCAAAAATTATAATAAATACAACAGGGAAAATGTCAGTGTTTCCCCCTTCACCCAAATAGTAATTATGTATACTAAGAAAATATATCACATTTTTTTCATGGCTTTAGCCCAATTAGATTGTGAATTCCTGCACATCGAGAGCATTGTGTGCTTCTTTTTTATATTACCTATTGCCTCCTCCCACTTCCCACCGAAAGTCAAGCATCACGAACATTCAGTAAATTGTGAGAGGAAAATAACAAGGTAATCAAGGAAATAAAGTAGTCACTATGTTTCAAATTTTGTTCTGAAGACTACTAATCTCACACCAAGCCTCCTTGCAGGGAGAGGAGGTACAGGAACAATTGTCAGATACTTTCTGAAAGTGTCCTGCATTGTATTCTTGTCCTCAATATTCATAATAGACATTAATAAACTAAAGGCTCTGAGAAATATTCCCTTAAAGGACCTAGCATTTCCTTAATTTATTTGATTACTGACCCCCCTTTTTCATTTAATATATTAATAGAGCTACATTTGACAAGCACAACTATAAATCTTCAGTTGTGGGAAACAAAATTGCATGGTCTGCATTGATATGATAAAGTAACTACGTAGTTTGAAACAGGGCTAACATAAAGACATAGAAGCTATTCTTTCAGATTTGACATTCTGATTAAAGAATATCAATAGTCTTAAATTTCTACTTTGCAATCAGGAAGCCTTAGGATGTTTTCTTAATTTCATTTTAGTCACATATTTATATACTGAAAGTTACAGCATTTTAACTTGCCTTAAATTTTATTCTAGTTATAACCTATATTGTCTAAAGAGTAAGGAAAATAAACAAACAGAATGGAGTAATCCATAGAGCACTGCTCTGGAAGACAGGAGTTTTCTCATAGCTGTAATCTTGGTTCAGTCACTGAGCTGCCATGCAGGCTTTGCCAAGTCCCCTCATTCAGGACCAGCAAGTACTATAGCAACAGCAGTATTGTTAAAACTGAGAGTCATTGTTCTGATTCCTACCTCTTTCCTATAAAAACCATACTTATACCACAGCTTTGTTGATGCCCATTAAAGACTACCAGGAACACCGCTATAAAGTCCAATAAAGTTGGGTTTATTGACTTGTGATAATGGAGGGGAGGGTAGTCCATTGAAAGAGTGGGCTTCTCAGTAAAAGAAAGTTAAAAGGACTTATTAAAGGTCTGGGAAAGTGTTAGATTAGAGGGAGGGTTTCAGAAAGAAGACTTTTGCTCTTAAATGGGTATATTCTGGAATCAGTGGTTATTTTTTACTTATGCATCTTTATTAATCTTAAAGGCAGGAGGAATAAAATAAATCTAAAGCTATAATCATTAACAAACAAACAAACAAACAAACAAACAAGAGCAGTGATTGCTCACATTAGCCATGAAAAAGGATGTTTGGCCATTTGGGGGTTTTGAACAGTGTTCCTGCTTTTGTCCTTATTCAGAAATGATTATAGAATCTCGTTTTGGTCCTATCATCATAGCACAGGGTGGTCTTGTTTGATGTTACTATTCTATGAAACTATTCATATACAACAGAAGAAAAGTATGGCTGAGTTGAGAGTGCCAGGCCAGATTCTAGAAACACCACGGTCTGTGCCAAACTAGCTCTCTGCTGTCAGGGCTGCTTTTCTCTTCTCTGTTTGTCTCTTTCAACACATCATGCTGCATTTTGTCTTTCATTACAACTGTAGTGTATGCTTATCTCTTTCACTGAATTTTGAGATCCTAAGACACCAGTATTAATTTTTATTCTCCCTCATATCACCCATAACCTATAGGACTGGACAGTCCAGATAATAGGTGTTAAGAAATTAATGATTTGCATAGGAATAAATTCAAAGATGGCTCTATCATGGTCCTGCAAAAGTTTAGGCCAACTGTGAGAACTGGCCAACTACAAAGTTCAGAGGGACCGTGGAAATCCACAGAACACCCTCACTTTTGAAACCAACTGCAAGTTCAAAAGTTTCCCCAAACTACTCTTGGGTTTGATAATTCACTCCAAAGACTCATAGAACTGACTGAAAGCTATAATACTCACAGTTATGGTTTATCAAAAAGAAAGATACAGACTAAGGTCAGCCAGAAAAAGAGAGGCATGGAGCTGAGTCCAGGAGAAGTACCAAACACAGAACTTCCATCATCTCCTGCTACTCTCCTGGCCCTGATGTGTGATGAGACAGAGCTCTGACAACTAGGGAAGCTCACCCGAGCCTCGATTTCAGAATTTTTACTAGGGATTCATTATGTAGGCATGATTGATTGGATGTCAATGTGGTTGATCTCAGTTTATAGATCGACTATTACTTCATCACTCAAAGCCTCCACCCTAAATTATATTGTTGGTCTTTCTGGCATATCCAGCCCTAACTCTAAACCACACTGTTACTGACTACAACAAGGCTCCCAGGCAAACAAAGTTTACCTCTCAGGAGGCAAGGCAAAGGCCAGATCTCTTTGGGGGCAAGGTTAAAGTCTTTACTACACAGGCTCTTACTTCAAACACTTACCATGAAAATTATTCTACCAGAGTGGATCTTCCTATATGCTGAAGTATCCCCATCCTAAAAACAGACCACATGAATGGCTAATTTCAACAAAATCATTGCTTATAGAAAAATAGATCAGGAACAGATCTGAAAAATATACTGTAGATAAGGAAAGTATAATCCAAAGAGATGAAGCCCATCATCACCAACAGTTTGAGGATTTCCACTATATTTCATTCATTCCCTCTCTCTGGGTTTCATTTTCTTCCTCTGCACTTACTCTCAATTTTTAGCCATTCTTCTTTCTTAAGCCATTAAGAATAGGATTTTTCTGTTATCAGTAGTGCTCATCTTTCTTGAAAGCAATGTTGTTTTTGAAAATCACATGTGATCATTCATAACATTAAAAGAGCCCAAGAATGTTCTTAGATTCTCCTCAGTCCTCATCACATATATTTTGCTAGGTTAACATGAGATGTACTTGTTTATGGATGCTCCCTGGTTTCTCTGTATACCTCCACTGGGCATTTTCAATACCATATAGGGATTGTTTATTTAGCTAAACTGGATATGAACTTTTGGATAAGTCTGAGCACTGTGTCCTGGCTTTCATTGATTATGCTGGGTAATACTGTGTTTGACAACAAAAGTGCATGTAAGGAGTAGAAAGGGAAAGTGGTTGCTCCAAAACCTAACAGTATGACATCATTCATTGAGCATTTTTAATATCTACCAATTGCCAGATGCTGTGGTCCTACTATAGTTGCTATAAAAATGGGGCATGATGGTCTTACTCCAAGTTCGGGATATTAAAGTTACATATCTACACTTTGGAAGTACATGAGTTACTTAAAACCAAGTTTACCAGCCATCTGTCTTGCAGGAAAAGGTTATGATTAAATCAACTTTTAGAAGTTATACTTGAAATTAACAGAATTTGAATGAAAGGTGAAAGAATTAGGCAGTGGACTCCCAAACTCTCTCTCCTGAGCTCTTCTGTATTTTTCTTTAAAAGCAGGACAGATTTTCAGATGAATTGTTCTTTCCTTAGGCCAATCCTGAGGGTCTCTTCTTGTTTGCACCCAACATTCTTAGTACTGCATGTTCGTGGCAATGCCTCTCAATCTTTCCTCAATTTCTCACTGAAATTCTGCTACACTTTGCTGATTTTAGAACTCCAGTATGTACTTCATGTCAAATTATATCAATGCAATGAAGTTAGACACATTCATCAAAAGTTTTAGGAATATTAACACAGTAAAATAAGTCATGAATTTAAATTTGTGATTAAATATTATCAGAGGAGCCAAATGGCATTTCCAGTTAAAATCATCCATAAGAATGTCTAATAGACAAGTTGTCTCTACTAAGGGGTTGCATGATGAATGAAAAGAAGAGAATATGGACCTTGGGTTTGTTCAGATTTAAGGTCCAACAGTTACTAACTATATGAATTGGACAAATGATTTACTATACTCTCAAAGTTACCTACAATAGGAAGCAATTCTTTTCATAATACTCAGAGCATCATTTTAAGGCTCATGACAAAAATGAATAAATGTTTGTGCAGTACTTCGAAGATGCTAAATATTCCATTTCCATTTTAATTATTTCAGTGCAATTTTCATTGATTTCACAATTATGAGTCCTATGAATAAATGGGGTTTTAAATTGGTGGGGCAGTGTAACTGGCTTAGTTAGAATAGAATAATCATGGCTCATAAAACTAACAATATTAAATACTCACTGAATGAAATGATGAACAATGAGTGTGTTCTTAAAGTAGTACAAGAAGTGATTAGTTTAATTTTTCACTACCTTTGACCAGAAAGAAGTATATCAGAAATAACTGCATGATGCATTAATTTTGGCTTTAATTAGATGTGTTGATGATGCAGAAATTTCACTGTAAATCATCACATCCTAATTCCTAACGTCAGTTGCCACACATGCATGGTCCTACATAATAGAAGAGTTAAGATTAAGGAAGGGGCATGGGAGATACAGGTCTCCAGTTATGGGAATGAAAGACGCAGTAGAAGGAATGTGGTCAGTGATACTGTAATAGCATTACATGGGGATAGATGATAGCCATACTTGTGGTGAACAAGGTATAATGTACAAACTTGTTGAATCACTATGTTGTAAACCTGAAACTCATTTGACATTGTGTATAATCTATACTCAAATAAAAAAAAAAAAGAAGTTAAAAAAATTAGGGGCGCCTCAGTTGGTTAAGCATCTGTCTTCAGCCGAGGTCGTGATCCCGGGTCCCAGGATGAAGCCCCGAGCTGGGCTCCCTGCTCAGCGGGAGGCCTGCTTCTCCCTCTCCCCCTGCTTGTGCTCTCTCTCTCTCCCTGTCAAATAAATAAAATCTTAAAAAAATATATCAATGGAGTTCATTTTATTCCTGAAGTGGATAGAATCTTTGTTGTTATTCATGATAAACAGGATGCAGAAAGTTGACTTTTCACTTGATAAAGCATTTTGGTAGGGGGCTGGGCTTAAAAAGACCAATCATCATCAAAAGAGTATTTGCAGTGCTCTACTCCATTTAAACAGTGGTCTACTCTAGATCAATACAATCTTTGGGTAAAAAATAAAGTGGAAAGAAATACAGAAGGAAAGAAGAATCGGAAGGGTAAAGGACAGGTTAGACGGACAGAATCTGACTACAAAGAGAAGAGAGAGAGAGCAGCATTTCTCTCCTGAAATGATCTCCTTTATACCAGTATCTTAAATCACCACTTAATGTTAATGACTTCATAGCTCCAATCCCGTTCTCTCAAGAGCTCTTCATTCAGGCATAGAAGTACTTGCTAGAAGTATATAACATGGAGCCACAGACATGTCATATATTTCCAAAACTGATGTCTATCTAGCTCCCATAAATCTACTCTCTATCCTCCATTATCCAGATCTGTAAATTTCATCACTGATGGATTCAACAACTACTCATTGATTAACTAATATATTCTAGGCACTCTGGCTAGCTTATAGGTAGAACATAGGATGAATGCCCTCCCAAGTACAGCATAATGTAATAAGAGATTTGGGATGTTATAGGGAAGTCAGGAAGTCATTTTATTTGCCTTACTTTTATTTTAATACTTCATTATTCCCAGCATCTAACTAGACAACAGGTTCTATTAATATTGGCTCATTAAAAACACACACACAAAGCTCTGATATTAGAGGTATATATACACTCTTTGTCCAACATTTACCATTAGCTCCCTCTGGATGCCATTGACTCTTACCTACCTTGACTGCAAAAACCTCAATACCAATCACCCTATTTTTAATTCACAAATCTTTCAAATACCTGTTACCAGGTTTCCTGTTGTTGAAATCATCTTTTGATCATGCAAATATAATCATGTCATAACACTGACTAAAGTTGTTAAACAACTCTCCCTTAACAGGATCAAGCCTTAAATTCATTGGTCTGACAAATAAGTACTAACTGCCTAATTAGTACTAACTCTTACCACTTAAGTTCCAATCTATATTTTACCGCAAAAAAACAAGCTACTTGCTCAAAAGCATAAAAGTATTTCTCACACATCTTAGATTTTGCGTGTTGTTTTTTTTCCTCTGCTCAAACTTCCATCTTCAAGTTTGTAAATCTGAGAAAGACTTTTCAGCTTTTAGGACTCAGATCAAAAGTCTTTGAATTTTGAAGCCTTCCCATATTCTGCCAGGCAAAAATTATTTAATTGCTTCCTCTATGCTATCACAGCCTTTTTTCTACTTCAGGAAAAAAAATCATTGTTTTATCTACTAACCAGTCTATCTCATGATTCATTTATTTCTTATCTATACTCTTTTTCTGCTATTGTCCACATGTATTTGAGATGACCAATTTCTCTTGAGGTCAAGAACTATACAACAGTTTTTCTATCTCCATAGCTCTTAATGAATATAAGGTACAAATAAACATTTTTGAAAGGAGATTGAAAAGGATGGAAAACAATCAGAAAAGAAAAAAAATAGCTTAAGAGAGTCAGTAATACTTTATTTTTTAAAAGATTTTTATTTATTCATTTTAGAGAAAAAGCATGAGTGGGGTAGGGGCAGAATGAGAGGGAGAGAGAGAATTTCAAGCAAAATCCCTGCTGAGTGCAGAGCCCAACAGGGGGCTCGACCTCACAACCCTAAGATCATGACCTGAGTCAAAATCAAGAGTCGGACGCTTAGCCAACTGAGCCACCCAGGTGCCCCAAGTCAGTAATACTTTAATTATATCAATAACTCAAGGGATAACAGTTACAAAGTGCTTATTACATAATTTTCCTCAATAGCAACTGAGATCATCGGGCTAGTAACTATTAGATATCAGGGTGAGGATTTGCATAAAAGCAGCCTAATCTGAGAAAGACAGGACAGAAATTAATAGGCATATAATAAGAGCGTATATATACACACATATATACATACATGCACAAACACACATCAGATGTATTATATGAAATCTAAAGTGGTCTTTATTCAGTCTGTTCTGTTTTGTCATTAGTCTGGCTTCCTTGGAAAGAATAAGCTATATAAGTAATGAATTAAACTTCAATGCTCATCTTTGATTTAAAAAAATTTAAAAAGCAACAAGAAGGAATCATCATGTACTGTGAAGCATAATTTTCCAGGCACCTTCCCAGTTCCCTTGCATTTGTAATTTCAATTCATCTTCCTAATACATCTGTGAGGGAGAAATCATGACTCCCATTTTACAGATGGAAGCACGGCTGAGACCTGAATAAGGAGACCTCACTAGTACTGAGGGATGTTCTGTGGACCAGAAAATACATATTGGTCTAGGGCCTCAGGACATAAGAAAAAGTAATCACTCTGAAGTGAATTAAGCAGCCTGTGGTGATAGAAGAGACACCATTTTAGGAAACGTTCACAGGGGGAGTACTATAGACCTGTCCAACGACCTTTAGCATATGTTCATTTTCTTCCCCAGTGAGAAGAATCAGAGTTTGGCAAATTAGGCATTCTGATTTGTTGCACATTCCTGGGTGATTTAGAAGTATCTTGAAGAAATAGTATGGAATGTTTCTGAATCCAATAATAGACACATGTTTCATCTTGATCACCTAATTGATTCTACCAAGAAGGAATAAAAATGGCCGTAATAAGCGGACTACCCAATGCAACAATAAATCCCAAGTCTAGCCGTAATGCAGAACCAACAAATGAAGCATCATTCTTTATACCTAAAAATATTAAAATGGAAAAAGCACATTTTTTCCCCTCTAATGTGGCCCAGCAAGGAATGAGCATGACAAGATCTACCACCTTAATGCTTTAGAAACTGGTCATCTAGTCAATGAATACTTACTGACACTCTTATGGCAAACTGTGCAAAAATCTGGGGGCACAGAAACAAATAAGCAATGTCTCTTCCCTCTGAGAGGCTCACAGTTTAGTGAAGGATAAAGGAAGGTAGGCAAGGACATAAATTTAAATCTTAAATGTTAAATATTGTAATGGAGGCCAGTGTTGTGAAAACAAAGATTAATAAAGCCAGCAGAAGCCTTACTTTATCATTCACAAGGTACCATGCTTTTTTTTATGTGGCATCTTGCATTGAGTTGCTCTAATTTTCACAGCAAAATTTTGCAAGGTGAGTATAATTACCCGGACGTATAGATAAGGTAACAGAGACTCAGTTTAAGCAGTTGGCACAAAGTCACAAGGTGGAGAAGCTAGAGTTTGAAAACTCTTGTATGTGGCCTCGACAATGGATGTTTAGGGGCATACTGCTTCTTATGAGCTGATTCATGAATCTTCCCTGCTTTACAATGTGCATTCCTGCATGACAACAGTATCTCTTGATTTTAATGCTGTAGTCCTTTTCATACTAACTCCTGCACTGCACAGCTTTGCAACTGTGCCCATGTTACAAAACATCTCTGTGCTTCAGGTTCCTCATGTGTAAAATGTGAATACTAACTACCTACCCCATGGTGTTACTGTAAGGAATAAATAGGTTATGCGCCATAGATCAGAGGTTGGCAAATGTTATTTGTAAAGAGCCAGACAGTAAATACTTCAGGTTTTGCAGGTGATGCCATATCTGTAACGACTACTCAATTCTGTTGCCATAGCATAAAAACAGCAATAAATAATATGAAAATGAATGTGTTTCTGCAAGTGAAAAAAAAACGCATAAATTTTTATTTGCAAAAAAGAGGGCAAGATTTTGCCTGCGGACCACTAAGTACCTTATCCAGGGTCAAACACATAGTGTATTTATTAGAGTTGAAGCCTGCATCCAATTTTCTAAATTTAAATCCAGTGGTCTCTGAAAAGGTGACTTGAATAACTCCAGTGACCTTTCTGATTGGACTATTAAGAGCATCCCGTCATTACAGTGTGTTGCATGAGAAATAAGTGCACCTTTTACATTTCAGGCTCCAACTGCTTACTCACTGAGGCAGAAAAACAGGTTTTAGATGGAAAAACTCTGATATGTTGATACAAATGTATGATCACTCATTTTTGCTGACTCGAGATTTCTATACAGAGAAAAAGCATAAGAGCAAACTTATTGTCATAGATTTGCCTGTAATTTTCAATTAAACCTCACAGAGTATGTCCTCAAGTAAGCCAACACTTTAGCATTCTGATCTTTCCCACTTCTATGCCTCTGAATCCTGTGGGAAATGTTTGAAATCCCCACCAATCTTTGGTTACCCTACCTGACTTTCAAGCTGTATTTCAAACCCCACCACTGCTGGCATGTCTGGCCACTCCTCCAAGCACTCTTGCCCATCACTGCCCTTATCCTTAGTAATATCCTATATTTCTTATTTAGCTTTACTATTTCCAAAGCCCTTAAAGTCTTTCAAGTACTCTGTTGCTTTGACATCAACGGCACTCTTGAGGTTAATTTTTTTATGATCAACTCTTCTCCAACTAGAAGGAAGAGTCCATGACACATGGCCCCATGTTGGATTTGCCTCTAGAAACCCAGGTCTGAATCCAGCCCCTGCTTGGAATTAGCTCTGTGGCTCTCAGCAAGTTGTCAGACTTCTTGGTTTCACTTCTTTGTCTGTAGAACTGAAATAATAGCCATGGCTTAGTATTATTTTTAGGATCTATAAGATAAATGCGAAGAACCTTGCTCTGTGCCTGTGATCTCATTTTTTTCTCTTTCCTCTGCTTTGTTTCCTTATGTTGCCTTGCAGAAAGTGGGCCCTTCAGATTTGTTAATTGTTTGATAAACACGCTATTAGAGATCTGACCACTCATTGTACACTTGTTCATAAAAAATGACTTCGTAAAAACAAAATTCTTTCCGTACTCTATCTTAATCAAAATACAATGGTAATATGCTGGCTATCAGAGAGCAATGCTCCGAATGGTACACGTTGCATTATGCGTCCTTTAAGATACATTTTAAAATTCATTCTACTTTACTCAAATCACACAATTTTTATACACATCATTTTATTTACAGCAAAACTGCATTCTTTTGGCCTTTATGACTAAATAAATAGATTCTCTAGGTTTATCTACTCTATTTATTATTGCACATCTTTCAAAGTAATTTCACTTCTGTCTTCATAGAAACTCACTGAAATAAGCAGGGAAGGGACTTACCAATCCGATTTCCACACAAGGAAACATGCTGATGGGATTACAGTGGTGACAGAAATGTGGACAATAAAAGCAGAGCTTGGGTCTTCTGACTCCCAGTTCTTAAAATATGTACCACTCTCTGTTGCCACGGCATGCACAAGTCAAGGAAAACATCGAGAAGGTAGAGGAGAAAATGTGTTTGTAAAGATAAGAGCTGCACTAAACACATAGAAGATGCGGCTCTACTTTTAAGCAACCCCCCCCCCCCCCCGCTTCAAACTTCTGAGGTGGGCAGTTTTGAGGAGGTAAACACAAATATTTAGAGAAGACACATCTAAGAAAAACAAACTGCTGGACAGGTAGGTGGTTTTCTTTCATTTTTACTACAAATTATAAGATTGTTTCACAAACACCAATTCCTACTGATATTGGAGAGCTGCTCCTAGTATTAGCAAATATTTATAAAACATGAACTATACGCCAACATTGTCTTATCCAGTGAGGAAGACGTTATCCCCATTTTATAAATAAATAATAAAATTGAGATACAAATTGGTTAAGTGACTATCCCAAGATTATATCGAGTGGCAAATATATCCAGGATTTGAACCTAGGAATTCTATTCCTGGGGCCTACAAGTACTCTATCATTTTGATTCTCTAAGAATGTCCTTTATTATTCAGAATCCCCAAACTGATTCTCAATTACTAGATTCTGGACTTATGATATTACTCTGTAGACAGTGAGTCTCTACACTGTGGTCTCTCCTTCCAAATAGATGAGAGCCTCTTGGTTTGCCCCGGTTTCTGTGAGAAAACAGTGTCCTCTAACAGAGGAAATAGTGTGGAATGTAATTAAACTAGAATTTATCAATTTGAGGGAAAATTTCCATATTGTATCCATGTCCTTTCTTCTAAACGTCAAACTACTTAAAAGCATATGCCTGAAGGTTCTGGCAAAAACATAACAGATGGAAAAACTATCACATTCCACAAGGCAGGGCCTCCTGAAAAGAGTCTACATTTGTGCTTTCACTATTGGACCTGACCCGAGTACTGAGAAAAAAAATTGGGGCTGTGGAAGCGGGTTGCATGGTGGATTCTCTACTGTTTAAATTCTTTCAGTTCTAAAAACATTGAAAGAACCAGAGTTTACTTCTCCATATGTAAAATGGGTTTTATAATGGAGTGTTAGTCAGAATTGATAGAAAGTTGTCTGTTACTGTGCCAAGCATTTACTGAGTGTCTAAAAATGGTCTATATGTACGCAAAGATATAAACACACATTCTCAAGTCTCACCGGTGGTAAAAAATACTTCACTCAACTTTTCTGGGGAAGTGACCAGAGAAATCTGGGTTTGGAATTTGGCTCTCCCATGACCTGATTGTTTATCTTGAGCAAGTTACTCATCCACTCTTTTGGTTTTTTGTTTTAAATATTTTTTTTTTTTTGAGAGAGAGAGAGAATGCATGAGTGACCAGGAAGAGGGGCAGAGGGAAAGGGAGAATCCTCAAGCAGACTCCCTGTGGAACCCGATGAAGGGTTTGATCCCAGGACCCTGAGATCATGACCTGAGCCAAAATCAAGAGTCGTATGCTTAACCAGCTGAGCTATCCAGGCACCCCTCTCCTTTTGAAATGAAAAAATTAATATAACTTATTCTCATTGATGTTCACAGTGATATCTGTAAGGGTCTGGAATTGTGTATGATGCACAGCAGTGAAGCCTGTGACCTCTTTTAACCCCTAAAATATAACTTTAAAAAAATATATTGTTATGTTAATCACCATACATTACATCATTAGTTTTCGATGTAGTGTTCCATGATTCATTGTTTGTGCATAACACCCAGTGCTCCAGCAGAACGTGCCCTCTTTAATACCCATCACCAGGCTAACCCAACCTCCCACCCCCCTCCCCTCTAGAACCCTCAGTTTGTTTTTCAGAGTCTATCGTCTCTCATGGTTCGTCTCCCCCTCCGATTTCCCCCCTTCGTTCTTCCCCTCCTGCTAACTTTTTCCTTAACATATATTGCATTATTTGTTTCAGAAGTACAGATCTGAGATTCAACAGTCTTGCACACTTCACAGCACTTATGAGAGCACATACCCTCCCCAATATCTATCACCCAGCCGCTCCATCCCTCCCACCCCCACTCCAGCAACCCTCAGTCTGTTTCCTGAGATTAAGAATTCCTCATATCAGTGAGGTCATATGATATAGGTCTTTCTCTGTTTGACTTATTTCGCTCAGCATAATACCCTCCAGTTCCATCCACGTCGAATATAACTACTTTTATAATTCACATTTTAGAGTTGTGAGTTTCCACTTAACGATTTGTATGTTCCATGTAGTTCTTTCCCAAACATTTCTGAAAATACCAAGATGTCCTGGATAAAATTAAGTCACCTTTAGAAACATATGGGGCTGGGAGTGGGTAGAGGCATGGTAAAGTGTTTCTCGTTGTAATCAACAGTCCCAGGCAGATTGTCACCTTCTCTGCTTTGCTCCCCCTTGCTTGAGACATTCAGTTCTAATGACTGTGTGATTCTGCTGCTTTCATTAATTTTCTTTAGACTCTGCTTATCTCTGGGTTATTTATGGCCCCTGTCTGTGCCACTGCTGATTTAATTTTTCCTCTGCTCTAGGGCAGAACTTCTCAAATATCTGTGAGAAAGGACTAGTGATTATATTTTTACTTTTCAATTCATAGCTGTATTAGTTTCCTTTCTGTCTTACAATTACAGAGGCTTAGAAGTCCAAATCAAGGTGCTGGCAGGACCTTTATCCCTTAAACTTGTAGAGGGGAATTTTCCCTTGTCTCTTGTAGCTCCATTCTCCCTGTGTGAGTCTGCCCTTAGATGGCATTCTGTGAACAGCTGTGCTCAATGTTACCTCTTCTTATAAGGACATAGTCACATTGGAGTAGGGACCAGCCTAATAACTTCATCTTAACTTAATTACATCCACAAAGATGTAGGTACAAATACTGAGGTAAGGACCTGACATATTTTTTGGGATGTGTGGGGGGTGGGAACACAATGCAACCCATGACAATAGCATACGGATCATTTTTGTCAATATCCTATTCAAGGAGACAGGCCACTCAGCATCTGCTTGAATATCACAGCTATGCAAATGGTTATTAAAATGTTAAACATCACTGATTTCTGTCTTCTCATCACTATCCATCAACAGTTTGTAGACTGACACCCCAACCACATTTTGGAAGCACTGCTGAGGGACAAGCTGATGGGGCAAAAACATTGGTTGGTGAATTCTGCATTGGAACAATGAGGTTGGATATGCTTATGAGGAGCCCATTCAAGCATGCCAGCAGGACCGACAGGGTTGAGAAGTCCACACACCATGCCATCCCATCTCTGAATTGTTCTTCAATTTTCACGTAGATGACTCTTGTTCATTTTTTATGGCTTAAAATAAGCCCCAGCAAGTCTAATGGAGAGAGGTCTCCTCTGTATTCCCAAAGTAGCCTGGTATGATCCTTGGCTACCACTGTAATAATCAACTTGTTCCCCTGCCCCTCAATAAGGTGAATTAGTCTCCTTTGAAGACAAGACTCAGTTCTTACTCTGATTCCCCCCAAAGACCTTTTGGTGCCTGGCTCATGTCATGTGTGTTGTTTACATTAATACATGGGTAATGAATTCATTTTCTTTCCTGAGACAAGTACTGCCCATCAGACTGACACATTTGGCCTGATGCTGGGGCCATCATGGACAACACCAAATTTAGAACAGTCATCTTCAGATTCTCAGGGACACAAGTTTTCCACGAAAACAATAACGAACACTGAAAACCTTTCAAATTATGTTTAAGGAGACCATATTTCTCAATACGAATTACCTCACTGACCTGTAAGATACCCTGGTGTTTGTTATACTTGTAAGATACCCTGGTGTTTGTTATACTTGAGAGATATGCTATGCGCAATTGCTCACTTCCAATTACATATCTGACATAATCTATATTACTAACCTCTTGTTTCCCAGTATTTGGTATTGAAACAGTTACCAGAGCAAAAAAGTAGTAATTTCTTTGTCCTCAAGTTTGGAGAATATACTACTGGATATTAGAGAGTACACATTGGGGTTTTCATTTTTAGGACTCTGACTAGAGGTACATTTGCCTTTATCCTAGGGAGTAAACCTCAGGACTGAAATTGGTTTTCAGATATGATTGGTTTCTCACATCAGTGATTCGTAACCCCAAGTCCACGGAGAACTGTCCACTGAGGCAAGGAAGTTGAAACTGCTGTGCCTTGAAAACAGGTGGCATTTGGTACTTGCGGAGCTGTCTTGAACTGAATGTAACAGACTTGCCTCCACTCTCATTAGGCCTTTCTTTTTCTAAAGTCAACTTGTCATCATTTTTTATAAAGCAGTTCACTTCAGGAAGTTGCATTCTAAATTTGTATATTGCCAAAATTATTCTATTCATTCTTCTCAACCGGCAATTATGAACCATTAAGAGACTAAAGAATGTATTATTAATCCAGTCAGGACTGGTTGATTTATCATTGTCAGTTTCTGGTGCACATTTATCAAGTTTCTCTTCCAAAGGTCACTGGAAAAGGTGAGTACCCTTCTCTTTTCCATGATCGTGTGGTTGTTAAGAGGCACAATAAAACCTTTGCCTAGGGATCAAGAAGGAATTAACTTCTGCTGATTGGTTTCATCCCAGCAGGACAAATGATGGACACGCCTGATGTCAGCATACATTCTGCAGGGCTAGTTTCCCTCTCAGTCTTGTCTCATAACCTTGATCCTCACTCTGACTTCCTCCTCCCACTGATTTTATCGACTGTGCTGTGAACAGTTTATTTCAACAGAAGACAGTGATTAGAGAAAGAGAGACTTAATACAGGAGGGAGGAAAATAAATTATGTTTTTTTTTTTTTATTAAGAAGCTTGCTATTTCTGGTAATGCTAAATAGTTCTGTTTTGCTTTCCATGAAGGTCTTGCTTTACTTTAATACTCTTAATTTCATATAATAACCATGTCAAAAAATCATTTGAAATGTACAGCAACCTTAGCTTACTTGGGTATACTAATTCCATTCATAAATTACTCTTAAAAATTTTTAATGGATAAATAAAACTTTTTAAGTTACTTTTTAAGTAAATTCTTGGTGGCCATGTTCTGAATTTTTCATAAGTTCTTTCTATATGCAATCTTCTCTTTCTTCTCGTTCATCTGCAAGTCTGAACCCTAAATACCCGTTTTCAATGGTATAGGTAGTTCCAGTGGAATATTATTCCGGTGACTAGCAGGGGATCATTTTGAAATCCACTTAGCTCTGGGTTAAGAGGATTTCAAGAAAGCAATCATAATAGAAGAGATACAGTGCTGTTAAATCTTTCTCTCTCGCTCTCTCTCTCCTACTAAAATGCTCCTCAATGTGCTAATAATCTCTCATTTCCAATACTGTAATCTTTGCTTTGCTAGCCTGTCTTCCTGTCAATTCTGTCTCTGTCACTTGAAAATTGCAATGTGAACATCGACTTTTATTGATGCCAATTCACAATTTGCGTGGTGTGTGCCTGTGTGTGTCTAAGAATGCCTTTCTGAGTGTGGATTTTGTGTAAGCTAAGCTATCCTTCCGTACTTATACATTGCTACCCATCCTCTCTATCTGCTTCCATTGGAATAGAGGAGGGCTTATCAATGGAAGCTTTATACCCAGTGAGTCCTGGCCAAGTTATACAATTGTATAGGTGGTGGCTTCTGGAAGAGACCTTGGTCATAAGGGTGAAGGGGACCCACCCAAATCCAACCCATGTGTCTCTTGTCAAGTGTTTCTCTGGGATATTTTGGCAGGAGTGTGTCTGTGTCTGAAAATACCCAACTAAAATCAGTACCTTTTTCTTCTAGTTTAGGCAAAGACACCATATGAGCTGGCAGTGTCCCTCAGTGAGGGCCAAAGATGAAATTCTGGATAGAGCAAGTTTTAAAAAGTTAAATTATTTCAAAGTTCCCTGGTTCCATTTGCATAATGATCCAGATATCCTGCCCTTTTATCCTACTGATAGGTATTTTTATGATGGAAATGCATTCATTTTTATTAGTTAATAACCTCATATAATTCATATTTTCATTTGATTTGCATTATTTATATGTTTCAACATAGACTATTAGAATTTGGTAAATAGATTGCATTAGCTAGAATAAACAAATAGCTATGTGTGACAGGCATGTAATTAGGGCATTATTCAGTTTTCATTTATGAAGATATTCCTCCTCTTTTGATGTCACCAAATGTAAGGATTACTTTATCCTTCCAAATATATTTTAAAAGATTATTTTATATTTCCAGACATGCCCTCAGTGCCCCTGGGGTCAGGCCAACCAAACTTAGTCTGTTAGCAGATCCCAAAATGACCCTGTGACTCAGCTCTAACGCTGTCTACCTGCAGTCCACAAGCAGTTCTGCCCATCCATAGGACCACCAGAAGACACAGCCATCCATGCCCCTAAAGGTAAGTTTAGCAAAGTTGGTCTGACAGCAGATCCTGAAACAACGCTATAATTCAGCTCCAGCCCTTCCCAGCCATGGTCAGGGAGCATTCCCAGCCAACCCAGGGACCTGACAGGAAACACACCTCAATCTAGACTGTGGACCCTAAAGCAGCCCTGGGATTCAGTTCCAGCTCCTGTAGGTCACATACTAGGGCTAGTCCTGCCCACCCAGGGATATACCCTGTGACCTGGCAGGAGTCTTTTGAGAGCTTAGTGGGAATCACACCTATCCATGAACCTGGGGACAGGCCTAAGACCCAACTGTGGAAACTTGCCCCAGTACCACCATACTAAACAAGGTCAGTACTTCCTACCCAATAGCCAGACAGGAATCTTGCTTGCCTAAGCCCCTGGTAACGGGCTCCCCGACAGCAAACATGACTGCAAGCCCAGCAAGAGCCTCATGACCCAGCTCCAACCCAGCACAACTTTGATCCCAGAGATGATCTCATTAGTCCAGGAACTGACCAAAGAAAGTTTTTACTTGCCAAAATTAGTCTGTAAAAACTGAAAGAGGTTTCCACCTTCATATGCATAGGCACAAACAGAAGTATACATAGATCACAAAGAATGAGGCAAATATGACACCAACAAAAGAATCAAACAAAGCTTCAGTAACTGACCTCAAAGATATGGAGAACTACAAATTGTCCGAGAAAGAATGCAAAATGACCAACTTAAAGAAGCTCCAAGAAATGCGGGAGAACACATATAAACACCTAAATGAAATGAGAGAAACAATGCATGAACAAAAGGGGAAGTTTAATAAATAAATACAAACCATAAAAAGAACCAAACAGAAATCCTAGAACTGAAGAATGCAATGACAGAACTGAAAAATTCAATAAAGAGCTTGAATGGCGGACTCAATTAGGCAGAAGAATTAGAAAACTTGAAGATCATTTGAAATTAGTCAGAGGAACAAAAAATAATAAAAAGGAGTGAAGAAAGCTTTTGTGAATTACTTGTGAATTATGGAATAACATCAGGTGAACAAACATTCACATCATGGAATTCCCAGAAGGATAAGAGAGAGAGGAAGGGTAAGAAACCTTATTTAAAAAGGAATAATAGCTGAAAAATTCCCAAATCTTGGGAAAGATGTAGACATCCAGGTACATGAAGCTCAAAGGACTTTAAGCAACATCAACCCAAAACAAGGTTACCACAATATACCTTATAATCAAAATGTTAAAAATCAAAGACAAAAAAAAATTTTTTTAAGATTTTATTTATTTGAGAGAGAGAGAGAATGAGAGACAGAGAGCACGAGAGGGACGAGGGCAGAGGGGGAAGCAGACCCCCAGCTGAGCAGGGAGCCTGACGTGGGACTCAATCCCAGGACTCCAGGATCATGACCCGAGCCGAAGGCAGTCGCTTAACCAACTGAGCCACCCAGATGCCCCCAAAAATTTTGAAAGAAGAAAAAAATGACTTGTCATACATAAAAGCCATTAGGCTCTCAGTGTATTTCTTAGAAAAGTCTTTGTAAGCCAAGAGGGAGTGGGAAGATATATTCAAAGCATTGGAACAAAAACAAAAAACAAACAAAAAACAAACAAAAACAAAAAAAACCTTCCACCAAGAATGCCATGCCTGGCAAGAGTATCCTGCAGAAATGGAAGGATAAATTCATTCCCATACAAAAGCTAAGGGAGTTCACCACTAGAAAGTTCACCACATTACAAGAAATGCTAAAGGAACTTCTTCAATTTGAAATGAACGGATACTAAAAAATAAAAACATATAAAAGTATAAACTCACTGGTAGAGATAAATATAGAAGTCAAATTCAGAAAACTCTAATACCCTAATGGTGGGGAGTATATCACTTATGTCTAGTATAAAAGTTAAAAGACAATAGCATTAAAAATAACTAACTACAATAGCTTGTTAATGGATGCAACATATAAAAAGATGTCACATGTGATGTCAGTAGCATAAAATATGAGTAGAGAAGCAGCAGAAGGGCAGAGTTTTGTGTATAATTGAAGGTAGATTGTTACCAGCTTAAAACAGACTATTATAAAATGTTTTATGTAAGCTTCATGGTAACTACAAGGAAAACAAAACAAAAAAACCCTTCCATTAGGTACACAAAAGATAATGGGAGATTGAAGCATACCACTACAAAAATGAATCACAAAGGAAGACAACAGAAAAAGGACTAGAAAAAATAATTAAGAAAGTGGCAATTGTAAGTCCTTAGCTATTCAACAATGACTTTAAGCATGAATCGATTAAATTATTCAATTAAAAAACAAAACAAAATCAATAATATGCTACCTTAAGAGACTCACATTAGCTTTAAGGACACACAGAGGGTGAAAATAAAGGGACGGAGAATAGCTTCCACGTAAATGGCAGCCAAAAAAGTACTTATATCAGGCAAATAAACTCTGTCAAAATGGTCATAAGAGATAAAGAAGGTTACTATACAATGATAAAGGGATACATTCACAGAAAAATATAAAAATTACAAACATACATGAATCCAACACCGGAGCACCTAACTATATAAAGCAAATAAAACTGAAGGGGGAAATCGACAGCAATACAATAATAGTAGGGACTTTAATACCACAAGTTCATTAATGGATAGACTATGCAGACCTCCCACTAAAAAAAGAAAAAATCAGTAAGGAAACACTGGACCTGAATTACATTTTAACATTTTAGACCATATGAACCTAACAGGCATATATAGAATACTGCTCCCCAAAACAGAATACACATTCTTCTCAAGTATACACGGAACATTCTTCAAGATAGATCATATGGTGAACCACAAAACAAGTCTTAACAAATTTGAGAAGATTTCAATCATATCGAGCATCTTTTCTGACCACAGTAGTATAAAACTAGAAATCAAAACATGAGAAAAGGTGGAAAATTCACAAATATGTGACATGCAATCTGTCAGCATTGAATCGTGAAGAAACAGAAAATCTGAACAGACCAATAGTAAGGCAATAGAAGCAGTAATCAAAACCCTCCCAACAAAGAAAATTCCAAAACCAGATGGTTTCACTGGTGAATTCTACCAAACATTTGAAGAAGAATTAATGCCAATCCTTCTCAAAGGCTTTCAAAAAACTGAAGATGGGGCAACACCCCCCAGGTATTTTTTTTACAAGGCCAGTATTCCTCCCCCGCCCCAACCAAAGCCAGATAAAAACACTTCAAAAGGAAAGAAAATTACATGCCAACATCCCTGATGGACATAGATGCAAAAATCCACAACAAAATGTTATCAAACCAAATTCAACAGCACAGTGAAAGGATCATACACTATGATCAAGTGGGATTTATCCTTGGGATGCAAGGATGATTCCACATCTGCAAATCAATAAAAATAATGCACCACATTTTAAAAAGTGAAGGATAAAAATCATATCATCTCAATAGATGCAGAAAATCATTTGATGAAATTTGCCATTCTTTCGTCATAAAAGTCCTCAGTGAATCAGGTCTAGAGGGAATGCACCTCAACATAATAAAGGCCACATATGATAAGTCCACAGCTAACATCATATACAATGGTAAAAGGTTAAAGCTTTCTTCTCTAAGATTAGGAAGAAGACAAGGGTGTCCAGCTAGTACTGGAAGTCCTAGCCAGAGGATGAAATGAAAAAGCAACCTATGTCATGGGAGAAAATATTTGCAAACCATGTATCTGATAATACTGATATTTTTTTTCCTTGTAATTGAAATTTTTATTGAGATAACTGTAGATTCACATTTAATTACAAGAAATAATACATTTTGCACAGTTTCCCCAATGATCACATTTTGCAAAACCTTAATACGTTATTTGAACTAAATATTAACATTGATACAATCCAATTTTAATACCCCAAATATATAAAGAGCTCATATAACTCAATAGTAAAAATAATAATTAAATGAGGAAAAACCTGAATAGACATTTTTTCCAAAGAACATACAATAGGCCAACAGATACATGAAAAGGTGTTCAACATCACTAATAACCAGAGAAATGAAAATGAAAATCACAACAAGAGATCACCTCACACTAGTTAGGATGGCTATTATCAAAAAGAAAAGAGATAAAAAGTGTTGGTGAGGATGTGGGGAAAAAGGAACCCTTGTAAACTACTGGTGGGAATGTAAATTGGTTGAGCCATTATGGAGAAAAGTAAGGAGATTCCTCAAAAAATTAAAAGTAAAACTACCATACAATCCAGCAATCCCACTACTGGATATAGATCCAAAGGAAATGCAACCAGTATCTTGAGAAGGTATTTGCACCCCTATGTTCACTGCAGCATTATTCACAATAGTCAACCTATAGAAGCAACGTAAGTGCTATGTGTCTGTCAGTGGATTAACGGATAAAGAAAATGTGGTGTGTATATATACACACATACACAGGAGTATTATTCAGCCATTAAAAAGGATATCCTACCATTTGTGACAACATGGGTAAAACTAGAAGAAACGATGCTAAGTGAAATAAGCCAGACATAGAAAGACAAATACTGTATCATCTCACTGATATGTGGAATCTATAAGTCAAATCCCTAGAACCAGAAAATAAACTGAGAGTTACCAGGGTCTGGGGAGTGAGGAAAATGGGTAGTTGTTGGTCAAAGGATGTAAACTCTGGGTTATAAGATAAACAAATGCTGGGGAGCTAACATACAGCATGGTGACTATAGTTAATAATACTATGTTGTATACTTGAAATTTGCTAAGAGAGTATATCTTAAAGTGTTTTAACTACACACACACACACACACCTACACACACACAAGGCAACTAAGTGAGGTGATAGGTATGTTAATTACCTTGACAGGGTAATCATTTCACAATGAATATGCATATCAAATAATCATGTGGTACACCTTAAACACATACAATTTTTATTTGTACCAATTTGTATCAATTATACCTCAATAAAGCTGGAAATTTTTTTTTTAAAGATTTTATTTATTTGAGACAGAGAGAATGAGAGAGAGCACACGAGAGGGGGGAGGGTCAGAGGAAGAAGCAGACTCCCTGCCGAGCAGGGAGCCCGATGCGGGACTCGATCCAGGGACTCCAGGATCATGACCTGAGCCGAAGGCAGTCACTTAACTAACTGAGCCACCCAGGTGCCCTGGAAATTTTTTTTAATTAAAAATTAATTTAATCTATAACAAACAAATCTTGCCTCAGACTTCAGATTCAGGTTCAGCCTTTTGTTAGTTGTGCGATGTGGCTTACTTAACCTCACCAAGCCTGCTTTTCATCATTTAGAAAATGGAGTTTAAAACAGAATTCCTACTTTATGCTAAGAGCTTTAGGACATAATGCATATGACTGTGTACCACATGTCATAGATGTTTAATAAATGAAGCTATTAATTTGGAAAGTTTTTATTTTCCAAAACCTAGTTTACATTTACGATGGACAGATTTAGCAAATATAAGTGGAGGATATAGGAGGGAAAGAATGAAGGGGGTGGAAATCGGAGGGGGAGACAAACCATGAGAGACGATGGACTCTGAGAAACAAACTGAGGGTTCTAGAGGGGAGGGGGGTGGGAGGATGGGTTAGCCTGGTGATGGGTATTAAAGAGGGCACGTTCTGCATGGAGCACTGTTATATGCAAACAATGAATCATGGAACACTACATCAAAAACTAATGATGTAATGTATGGTGATTAACATAACATAATAAAAAAAAGAAAAAAAAAGACAGACAACAGATTTTTAGTATAAGGAAGTCATTGTGGTATGGAACATGTCTACACTAAAACATCATTCATTTGATTTGAATTTCAAATTTAATTGTGCCTCCTATATTTTATCTGGCAACCCTACATATATTTTATGTCCTCCATGAGACCTTTTCAGATCCAAAATTAATGAAATTGGCAATATCAATTCCTTCTTTCTTCCCTTCTAGCTATGCTTGCACTTACCCAGAACATTTTATGGTGCTTTTCCTAGGAGCATAGGTATGTCTACCTCCTTGTTTACTTTGTGAACCACTGATGGATAAATCTGATGCCATATTCATTATCATCCCTCCTTAGCATGAGCAAGTTCCCTTTATACTACTAGCTGCTCAGACTGTGTGATTGATGCCAAGGTAATGAATTAATATCCATTCACTTTTTCTTGCATAAGTGAATTATTTTTTAAAACAGATTCTGGAAAGACATTCATTTTTGAGTATGGACACACTGACTCTGCTAGTTAAAAACTTTGTAAATCTGAATTTACAAAACACATGTTATGAGTTGTAACTTGCACTACAAAAGGCTTCTTTCCATTATAAAAATATCCCTTTAAAATGCTATTGCCTGGCCAATTTAAAATTGTTCCATTTATTAAAATTCAATATGCTCTCACTTTCCAAGTTCAGAATAAAGTGAAGTACAGCTAGAATACTTTCCTTTGCCCAACGATGATTTATTTGCAACATCCACCAAAAAACATCTGGATGCTTTTCAGTCCAAAAAACAAAAACAAAAACATCTCTAAAGATTTTCAGAGCAAAAAAACCCAAAATATATTAGGATGCTTCTCTAACTGAGGTATATTTTTAATTTTTTGTTTTGTTTTGTTTGAATTCCTTAGTGTGCCCTTCTCTTAAAATTTTAAAGAAGTATAAGGCAACACATCCCTGTCTGTACTAATTCCTCAACAGTCTGACTTCATTCTCTTCCTTTTCTCCATGTACAGACTGAAGTTATCTTTCCAGGTATAAAAGCGAAGCAATATCACAGAACTTTTCAATGATTCTTTATTACCTATCCTAAGCTGCTCAATGCTAAAACAGAGGAGGGTGACCAAACAATTTATTCTCAAAACTATGACATTCTGAGAATGAAAAGGGTCATAACAATTAAAATGATGTACTTACTAAATCATTATGTTGTATACCAATATACATGTCAGTTACATCTCAATTAAAAAAAAAGATGTAATTCTTGATAAATTGGTGTTATTTTATTGGTGAACATAAAAAAATAGCTCTATTCAAATTATATTTTCAAACTAAATAATAAATGTACCCATGATAAAGCAAATTAAACAACTTTCCATTATTTAGATCATAGTAGTAATAGAAGAATAATCATCTTGGAACATGTTCAACATACTGTAATCAGTTTCTCAGTCACATCAGTCATTATTAATGGCATGTTATTGGTATCTTATTGAGCAAGACACATTTTTTTCTATATGGTTTTAGTATTGTAAGCATTTTTCATAATATTGCAATCTTCTTGGAAGTTGCACTTAATTGAAAAAATAATTTTTTTCCTCCTTCAGCTTACTCTTTTCTGCAGATCATACTCGTTTAAGATTTTATTTATTTATTTGAGAGAGAGAGAGAGGGAGGGAGGGAGGACAAGCAGGGGGGGTGGTAGAGGCAGAGGGAGAAGCAGACTCTCCTGCTGAGCAAGGAGCCCAATGTGGGACTCAATCCCAGGACCCTGGGATCACGACCTGAGCCAAAGGCAGACATTCAACCAACTGAACCACCCAGGCGTCCCTGCAGATCATACTCCTAACTGAGAAAATATTATTCATGTAAGTGCTGAGATCATTGGTAAGTTCAAAGCATATATTAAAAGAAGATATTCCTCAGTTCCATTACTTTATAAAAAATGTATATTTAGTTCCTAAGATGTTCATGAGAACAATACTTTTACTTCTATTCAGTGTATCTTTCTTTGAAATATACTTTTATAAAACAGAGCTTGAAATTAGTTGTATCTATGAGTTTTTAAACATCTTACCGAATTATATGTTGAAAAATCATTGGGTTTTTCAATTTCATTTTACACCTATACAGAATATAAACTTAACTATTAGGAACTAGAGTTCTGTCAGAAGATTCTTTCCAAGTCAATACATTTCAAAATGCAATTATAGAATTCCAAAATGAAATCCTCCATATCATTTTGGCTCAGAAAATTAAATTTCTTCAACTTATTACTTGCTTTTGTAGAGAGAATTTTCAACGTCTTCTTGTTTGCAAGCTGTATTTTCTATAATTACAATTTAATAAAACCATAAAAACAAGTTTTTGGCTCCTCAGGTTGATGTAATTGAATTGCTTCTTAAAAAAATTCAGTTGCTCTCTAATTTTTTAGTGCTCATGAATCATTTTGTTGCTACTGTTTTTTGAGGGCTCTTCAAATTAACTCCCTAAACTTTATCTGACTTATAAGAAACAGCAAATATGAGTATGTATGATACAGTGAAAATAACTAGATAGCATTTTCTGCTGCCTCTCACAAATATAAATATGTTAAAGTTCATTTTCCCCCCACAAATCTAATTTTCCTCTATAACCCAATGAATACAATTAAGTAACAGAATTATATAAATTTATCAATTTTTTTGGTCTAAGGAATTTCAGGGATTGAGTAAAACTGAAATAGTTTTGTATGCACATAGATCATAACGGGACTTGAATCATGCTCATAATTTCACACTATGCTTAGAGCTGAAATTAATCATAAGGATCATCCAAATCCACACTTTATCAATGAGAATTTGTGTAGCTTAAAAGAGTTGATTCCTTCCTACCAACAAAATAAAGTTGGAAGGCCCATTTAATGCCCTATCTCTCAGGTCAAGGAATGGAAATTCTGCTCCTCTCTACTTTCTCCATTTTTTTTTTTTTAAGATTTATTTATTCATTTTAGGGAGAGAGGGAGCACACACAAGTGGGACGGGCAGGGAGAGGGAGAGAGAATCTTCAGCAGACTCTGTGCTGAGCACAGAGCCCGACATGGGGCTCAATCTCATGACCCTGAGATCACGACCTGGGCCAAAACCATGAGTCTGATGCTTAATTAACCAGCTGTGTCTCCCAGGCATCCCTCCCCATCCCTTTTTATGGGCTCAGTCCCAGTACCACTCAAACTCAAGCTGTAAAAACTCTGCTCTCTTCCTTTATTTTCCAAATACCATATTTGTGCTTTAACATGATTAAAACCTTTTGCCCTACACGGTCTTCCTCATTCTCTTGCAGCATGTCCATTCCTAACGTGCTGAGATTACAAGGATTATTCAAAGCGGTCTACTACTCTGACTGCATATCCGATGATTTACAATTTTTTTAATTACAAATTTGCTTGGGACTCCTTACTCCTGGAATAAAAGGACACTTCTTCCACAAAGTAGATCACAGCCTGTGCAGAGCTTGTCTGTTTCTTAAATAACTCTATAAATGAATTTGACGTAAACCCACTGTTCTACCCAGTATATCCCCATGTCTTATGGTTGCTTTTACTTTCCTTCTTTAGCTTTTCTTACTTTCATTTTTTGCTTCCCCTTTCACCAAAACACTTAAAATATCATATCTCCCCCTAAGACCCCACAGTCCTAGGCATCTCAAGAAAAATGAAATCTGTATAATCACACTGATTGTTGCCATTAAAAATCCATAGGCTTGGGGCGCCTGGGTGGCTCAGTCGTTAAGTGTCTGCCTTCGGCTCAGGTCATGGTCTCAGGGTCCTGGGATCGAGCCCCGCATCGGGCTCCCTGCTCAGCGGGAAGCCTGTTTCTCCCTCTCCCGCTCCCCCTGCTTGTGTTCCCTCTCTCGCTGTGTCTCTCTGTCAAATAAATAAAATCTTAAAAAAAAAAAAAAAAAAATCCATAGGCTTTCAGGGCACCTGGGTGGCTCAGTCGGTTAAGCGGCTGCCTTCGGCTCAGGTCATGATCCCAGGCTCCTGGGATCGAGCCCCGCATCGGGCTTCCTGCTCAGCAGAGAGGTTGCTTCTCCCTTTCCCTCTGCCTGCTGCTCTGCCAACTTGTGCTATCTCTCTGTCAAATAAATAAATTTAAAAAAAAATCTTAAAAAAAAAAATCTATAGGCTTTCTCAAACACTGACAGAGCGCCAACAGTCCATCTGTTTTCCTTTTCGGGTAAGTTGGCTCTTCTGTTCCCTCAACCTGCTTTCTTGGTTATTTAATCTCCACAAATGTCCTACCCAGCATGTTTCCTTTCTTTTATCATTAGACCTTTCTCCAATTTCCACACACCTAGCAGGGATTTCCACCTGCCTCTCCTCTCACCCAGCAGAGGGAAGGAGATCTAGTCTTCCCACCAAGACTGTGCTCTGGGTCCTCTGTTACCTCACCTTCACGAAAAACTTACTTTATCCATCATCTGCTCTATAAGCCTATTTCCTCTGCACCTCTCATTGTCCATTGTTTCTGATAGGCCTGTAGGGATCTTTTTCTTAAAACGTAGCCAGCTTTGAGAAAACCACCATGATACTTTGATTCAATGTCCCACTCCAGCTTCCATCCCATTCCTCCTTCACAAATTCTTAAATTTCTAGTGAATCTCTTCTCTTCAACTATCACAATAAACTCCATTTAAAATCCTTATTATAGGGGCACCTGGGTGGCTCAGTCAGTTAACCATCTGCCTTTGGCTGAGGTCATGATCCTGGGGTCCTGGGATGGAGCCCCGCATCGGGCTCCTTGCTCAGCGGGGAGCCTGCTTCTCCCTCTCCCCTGCCGCTCCCCCTGCTTGTCATTGCTCGTTCTCTGTCAAATAAATAAATAAAATCTTTAAAAAAATCCACATTATATTTTCCCTCAGTGGCATCTCACAGGCTGATTACCATCTCACTTTGGCTCCCATGAAGCCACCACCTCCAGGCTTTCCATTTAAAATCTGTATGTGCTTCCCACCTATTGTTTCAATCAAAGTTTGAGAACCCACGTTCTCAACTCTCACATCACTTTACTCTGATTAAGAGTCTGCCTGAGGGCACCTGAGTGCCACAGTCTGTTAAGTGACCAACTCCAGGTTTCAGCTCAGGTCTGATCTCAGGGTCATGAGATCAAGCCCTGTATTGGGCTCCACACTCAGCCCAGAACCTGCTTGAGTTTCTCTCTCTTTTCCTCTCCCCTCCCCGCTCTCTCTCAAATAAATAAATACATCTTTAAAAAAAAAGAGAGAGAGAGAGAGAAGGAGTCAAATGAGAGAATGCAATTTCTCTAAGGACAAAGACACACTTTACTTACATCTGTCTTAAGACAGTAACTAGCAGGCTAATACATTGTTAAGTGATCAATAAATGAGTGCTCCGGATACAATGAAGCAACCTTATTTACTATTTCTCTGTAATTTTCTTAAACTCTGTAGGTTTTTCCACCTATAAAGTTATTTGGACTGTTTAAATCCTTATGCATTTGCCATGAAGTTTCAGTAAAATTATTTATGACATGCATAGTGCTTGGCAAATATGAGAAACAGAACCGATCCTGTTCAGTGTGTGCAATTCCTTTACTCACGACTAAGAGCGGCACTGTCCCATGACATCCAGCTTCACAGACCTACTGGTCCACAGGAGGAGAAACAACCAGGCAGGGAAGGGAGGGGGTAATCTCTAAAGTGTAAGGAAGGTGGGAATTATTTGAGGCAGTCATCTTGACGTGTTTGCAAAAAACCCAAACCCACTCATATAAAAATAAAGTATATAAACTATCATTTCGTTTGTACGTGTATTGAGCAACTTTTCTTATGAAACCTCGCCTATTTTATGGAGCAATCTGGAAAGGACATTAAGTATTGATGAGGTATTTAGAAAGCCAGGCAGTTGAAAAAGTTGTTGCTGATAAAAGGTAGCAGTTGAGTACAATGGGTTTCTCCTTCAAGTCAATAAAAAAGCTCAATCACAGAACTCAAAAATCCAGATTGATTAGAACCAGACTCAATTTGAAGAAAAACAATCTTAGCAGGCTGAGCAGCTGCTCATTGTATATCTTCTTATGGAGCAAGACAGAGGAGGGGAAATAGCACTGTCGAGAAAGTGAGGAAATCAGCCCCTTGATTTCTCTGGGTCTGTCTTCTATTATGTAAAATACTGTGATTATACCACACAATTCCAAAGATGCCTTACAGCTCCGAAACCACAACTGTATTACTACAATTAACCCCTTCCCAACGTGAAACTTTTTTTTAAAGATTTTTATTTATTTATTGAGAGAGAGAGAGAATGATAGAGAGAGAGCATGAGAGGGTGGAGGGTCAGAGGGAGAAGCAGACTCCCTGCTGAGCAGGGAGCCCGATGCGGGACTCGATCCTGGGACTCCAAGATCATGACCTGAGCCGAAGACAGTCACTTAACCAACTGAGCCACCCAGGCGCCCAAAGTGAAACTCTTAGTAAGACTACTGTGATACTCTCACTTCACCTTACATCATTACCAAGGAAATCAATTACATGGAGCTATGTTTTGCTTAATATCAGAAAGAAGACACTTTATTATAAACATCAGGACATACAGCTTCTACATTACACTACCAATTAAGTGAGTACATGAACTATGTCTCTCCATATTTCAAATAATAATGTATTTTATACCTGAAATTTGTTAAGAGAGTAGATCTCAAGATCTCACCACACACAAAAACATTGTATAATGATTGTGGGAATCAACGTATACTTATATCAAAACATCGCATTGTTTAAATATATATAATTTTTATTAATCATACTCAAAAAAGATGGGGAAAAAAAAGAATGTACTGCACCCAGGGAAATATCGTCCCTTCTCATAAAGTTTTGCTTATAAACCAGCGCTTCACCCAAGGTCTCAATGGCCTTATCCAACTTTCTATTAGACTGGCAGCTTCTGTGTAGTATGCTTTGTAATATAACCTGTAGAATCCATGTTATGGGCCCACTTCCACACCTCTGTGGCTAGAAAATGCATCTTTGGACTATCACATACAGCTGGAAAAAAAGTTCTTTTTCTTTTTTTTTTTTTAAAGATTTTATCTATTTGACAGTGAGATATAGCGAGAGAGGGAACACAAGCAGGGGGAGTGGGAGAGGGAGAAGCAGGCTTCCCGCAGAGCAGGGAGCCTGATGCGGGGCTCGATCCCAGGACCCTGGGATCATGACCTGAGCCGAAGGCAGATGCCTAACGACTGAGCCACCCAGGTGCCCCAGAAAAAACGTTCTTTTAAGTCCTCAGATAGTGGTACCGAGTCCCTGAGGACGGGAAAAACAAAACCATGTCCAAAATACAGAAAAAGCTGGTTCTTCTAAGATAGAAAAATGCCCAAATGAATAACTTGTAGGAAACCTGTTGGTCTTTTTGAAAGATAATACCACAGTGGGGACCCAGACTTGTTCTCTGCTCCAGGCAGTTTGGGTATTTGCTGATACTGGTAGCTAATCGGTCTTGGTAAGCGGGAGCTCATAGTCTTGGACCCATACATAGCCTCTATCCCTGCCTCCATGGCTACTTAATATATAAGTGCATTGTACTAACACTGGAGTGGTCAAGACAGGCTAACTGAAGTCCAATAGCCATGTCATTTTATCTAGTTGGTGGTTGGGATCCCCTGATCTTATGACTTGGCTGGTTTCACAAAACCCTTCTATGACAGCCATCTACATCTGCATGGTCATTTGATGACTCACATTCAGACTCTCTTACTGAAAGCATGGGCCTGACTGCATGCCAAGAGCTATTTTTCAAATGTGTATCATCCCATGCACTTGTCACGGTCTTGCTCCAGAACGTTATGGCGTGCATTATGATTCTCCCATCCATGCTTATAATAAACTATTCAAAGCATCTTTTCCCATGAATGGTATTTGTAACATCATGGCATCTGCTGGATCACGTGGGCCAAGCATCAGGGCTATTTATACTACAGCTTGCATCTGCTACAAACCTTTTCCTCCTTTGAGCTTTCAAAGCTGGCAAATTTGTGTGTCAACCAGCAGGCAGGTCAAAACAGTATTCCCAGAGGTGAAATGTAATATTCTGCCTCAGAAATGGACACCAACTTACTAGAAACAGTGTCTCCTTCCTCCTTGTGAAATGTACAAGATACAAGTTGTCTTTTACCTTTGGAGGATATTCTAGCATGCCCCAGACCCCTGAACTCCCTTAAGATTCTATTTATGTGGTAGGCCCTTAAGTCTTTTCACTCTCACCCTTTAGAGGTCAAATGTCTTCCTGAGACTTCAACATGCTAGCCATTTCTTGCTCATTTGGTCCAAATATGTGATTTCATTGATAAGGTGCACCCCTTTGTTGTGTTAAGGAACCTCCAGATAGTCCAAATCTCTTGGGACTACATTGAGAGAGGACTCAGGAGGCTTAAACAGACCTCTGTAGCAAAACTTAAAATGTATGAGGCTGCCAGTTCCATGTGAATACAGATTTTTAATCTTCTTTTCTGATAGAGATGGAACTCATTTGCTACATCAATGGATGTAGTTCATGGATCACAGGTCACATTAATCTTTTCCAGCCAGTATGCTGCATCTGACACGGCAGCAGTAATTGGAGCTACTAACTACTTGGTTGTGTCTGCAGGAATCGTCTATTATTCTCCAGGTTCCATCAACCCCCCGCCTCCCAAGAGATTGTTGAAATTCATGGAGATATGAAAGAAAACAATTCTTGCATTTGTGAGATCTTTAAAGGGGATACTAATCCCTGCCACTTAACCTGAGATGTGAGGTTGTTTTTCATTTTTTATCTTGCTGAAAATAGGGAAGACCAGTGTAGAGGCTTCCCCTTGGCCTTAACCAAAATCACAGCTCTAAACCCAAAGACTAAGGAATGACTTTGGTGCTTGTGTTAATGAACAGGTACATCTATTTGGAAACTGTATAAATGACTAAAGGATGGGCCTAAAATTCAAATGGACCCAGATGACCCAAACATGGGGCAGGACTTCATTTATGACCTGATCTCAAAATGTTCCCTTTCTAATAGCATGACCCTGATGATATTTTGGTCAGCTTTCCTTCTGTGTTCAACAGTCCTGACAAGTTTGGAACACTCCTCTTGTGCCCGGTTAAGCAACTAAAATGCCATACTCCCTGTAGGCAAGGACTAGGAAGCAATGTGATGTACACGAGCAGTGTTTTAGGCTTTCTCCTCCTGGTGACCTGGTCTCTTCAATCTATCCATTCTTAGTCTGAAAGCTCCCTCAAATTTTGACACTGAGAAAGGAATATTAACTTTTCATTGGGAAGATGCCCTTCAGCCTCTTGACTCTCCACCCTTGATTTCTCTTGATTGTATAGACTGACTTGTATCTTTTTGATTGCCCATTTATTTTGTTCCTAGAGATGCCATATGAACCATCTCTAACACTGAAGGTCGGCTCACTCAGCTGCACCTGCAATTCTGCCACTCATTATGATTACTGTGACCGCCAGCCTTCTGATGGTGAGTGATACGTCCTGTCCTCTATTGCTGTGGGGGTCCCATCACATCCATTGCCAATAGTCATTCTATGGCAGGATCTCCTACCATCAGCCCTGGCATACAGAGCAAAACCACCGCTGAACTTCTAAGTGATGCTATTGACCTCTCACCAGAACATGAGATGTTGCTTTGGTAAATGCTATATTTTTTGCAACCTCCATGTGCCATTATGCAGACTCAGAGGATCCCAAGTAACCTGGGATTATATTATTTTCAGGGAAATCCCCCCTGGTGTTTCCATCCTGTAGGTCAAGACCCCGTTCCTTCTTAACCAGTTCCTTGACCTTGGCATAGCAAACCAGTCTGTATTAATAGTTGAAGCTTCTTTGGGGCTCACCTACTCTTAAGTTCTGGTCCTCAAGCTTTCTCTGTCCTATCACCACAGGAGATGAGGACTCCTTTTACATGTTATGAAGGAAGCCTTCTGAGTTTAAAACTTAGCTTTGAATTGCCAGTTAATTGATCAACTTTTCATTATCTTTTCTTCCCCCTTAGCAATAGTCATCAATTCCATTGCAATTTCAGTGGTATTCCACCCACATTCCTCAAATCCTTGATAAATCATACTAGCCAAAGGATTTCTTTCCATTGGTATGCCATGTCCATTCCCCAGTGAGGAAATTCAATAGTTACATTACCACATTGTGCCAAGGGTGACATGTGCTTTACTTACCACTTGCAGTGGTTACTCACTGGGTGGCAGATGATCCTGCCCCAAATTCCATCTCAGTGGCTGCTCTCATATGTCCTTCTTAGTTCCAACCACCAGAATTTGGGTTCCCTAGGAAACAGACCTCCTGCATATTAGAATGAAAGGGTGCCTTAGTCTATTCAGGCTGTCACAATGACATCAAACCTAGGTGGCTTGAACAATGGTAATGTATTGTCTCACAGTTCTGGAGACTAGAGAAGTCAAAGATCAAGGGTTCCAACATGATTCAAATTCTAGCGAGAAGTGAGAGTGCTCTTGCTGGCTTATAGAAGTCCACCTCGCTGGCTTATAGAAGTCCACCTCCTCCCGTTGTCCTCATATGGCAGAGAAAGAGTCAGTTCTATTGTCCATTCCTCTTTTACGAGGACAGCAGTTGTACCAGATCAGGGCTTTGCCCTTATAACCTCATTTTACCTCATTAACCACCTCCTTAGAGGCCCCATCTCCAATACAGATGTATGGGGGAGTTAAGGCTTTAGCATATAAATCAGATTATATTCAATTCCATATAAGACCATAAACAAAGGGTCAGGTTTTTATACCCCCACATCAGTTGATAACTGGATGTAGGCCACTTGGAATGTCTCATGGCCTTGGACAGATGGGTCCTCTTCAGTTGAGGTGATTTCCAAGGAAACTGGCAACTAACCGAGGGCTACCTACCATTGGCACTCTAAGCAGTACAAATCCTCTGCTCCCTAAGGGTAATTTCCCTCCACTGAGGAGAACCACCTCACAAAGGCCATGATTCCTTCCTAGAGACAGCCTGAATTCAATGACTGATTAAGGAAGATCTAAAGGGCTAGTCACCTTGCCCCAATTCCTCACAATTCTGCAGGGCTCTCTTAGCTCTAGTGTTCCTGTAGACTTTCCTGAATCCTTGCTAGTAATCCTTCACAGAGCCCTTCTCTTTCTGCCCAGAAAGAGTAGTAGTCTTTCCCTCCCTATTGCAGATGCTAATCCCTACAGTATACCCCAGTAGACTTTCTGCACACTCATCTCCATCTCAAGAGTTTGCTCCCCAAGGAACCTACCCATTGACATTGGAAATCAATAAATATATTTTAAAAATTGAGTTCTGAAGCAAGGACGTTTTCTTGATTTCACTTAGGTCTCTGCATAGCAGAAAATTGCATAAACCACCACAAAAAAAATAGTAGCCATAAGAAATATATCCACAAATATATATGAAGCAGGAACTCAAATTCCATAAATATATCATTATAATCACTATTTAATATGTATTGTGCAATGATATCATTTATGCAATAGTCTTTTTTTATGAACCACCACTTTACACCTGAAAATGCAAAGTCAGTAAATTGCAATTCAGTGAATCACAAGCTTAAAAACTGAAATTCAAATTAAGGAACCTCTTTATTCATAGCCATAAATTATCTATTTTTATTAGAAAAGAACAATTTAAGAAACACTTAAAATTATTTAACTTAATATTTGCAAATGTATATTTCTTAAACTTATATTCAGCTATATCTCTCATACTATATATAATTACAGTAAAGCTGTTTTACATGCCTTCCTAAATCTGATGATGAATAAGATATTAAAAATTGGTTAGACAAGATGATCAATTCTTTTGCAGGTTCCAAATTCTAGGAGGTCATTGTATACTATGAAAATATTTGAGTATTTTAAAATCTTCCCATTACATAGGAAGAAATGCAAATATAACTCAAGTCACTTAAATTCAGTGTTTAATTCTAGTTTAATTAAATCAGGTTTTTTTTTTTTTTTTTTTTTTTAGTAAGTAGTACTGTTCAGTTCTTATGAACTCAGAAATGTCAGAAATGAGATGTTGAATTTACACTTGTCACTTGCCAGTAGCCTCCAGTGACCAATTTATTAATTTCTTCTAAGCCTTTTATCAGAGTTGATAATAATGCCTATACCAAAGATGTTTTTAGAATAAAATGAGGTAATGGATGTAAGATTATTAGCCCAGTGCCTATCCTATAGCAAGCAGTCAAGAAAGTTGCTGTTAACATGCCTTTTACTGAACCTTTTTATAAATTAGGGATTATATATGAAAAGAGCTTCAGAAACATAAACATTATATATAATTAAGGGGTTGTTAAACTACCACCACCCAAGTTATAGCTCCATGACTAATAATGAAAGCCAGTCTGTCACTGTGCCAAGGACCAATATAATTAGTAATAATCTTCACTATAGCCTTAAAATTGGGCTTCATTTTCTCCTACATATGTGAGATTTGAAAATCAGGGGCAAAGGATTTGTCCAAAGTCAAACATCTGGCACATAATGGAAGCAAGTGTCAAATTCATATTGTTCTGAATTCAGTTTGCAGCTCCTTCCTGATACTGTATTAGCGCTCTAAAAAAAAAAAAAAAAAAAAAGGTGAAAATAATGGCAATTAATTGCATTAGTTATTCTCTAAAAGCTCTTTCAATGTCAACATTTAAAGATGTTTTAATTGGTGAATCTCTCATGCCCTACATTCTTAATCTCAGAAATTGTCCACAAATGGAAGTTATAACTCATTGGCTTTGTGAGTTTTTATGCAGTCAAATTTATAATGTTTGTGTTTTTAATCTCAAAATTACTGACAATTTTATGGCTCATAATAAGATACTAAACTGTCCGCTGGCAAAATACCAAAAATGATGAAACATTGGTATTCGTGGGTCTCTATTTTCAACGCAGACACTTGACATGGTTTTCTGGTAAAATAACAAATGAAAGGTTTTAAAATGGTCAGAAGGAAGTAGCACTTTCTTAGCCTTTTTTTGTGTGTGTGTTTTCATGATAAAGTAATTGGCTAGGGAGGAAGAACTAATAAATCAAATATACCTACTTTTTAAAAAAGAAGGCAGAGATAGGAAAGTGAAGAATAAACTTTTTTTTAAGAGGGGGGGCAAGGAGGGAGAGAAAGAACCTTAAACAGGCTCCATGCCCAATGCAAAGCAAAATGTGAGGCTCCATCTCACAACCCTGAGATCATTACTCTTCACTAGGTTCTAGGGCATTGGTTAGCAGTCAGTTATGTTTTTCTTGATTTTCATTCAAAAATGATCTTTTGTTGTCCTATTCTGGGTCTATACTACACGGTCTGTAGTTTTATGTAACATTTGGACTAAAGCTGTTTACTTCTTGCTGAAAACACTCGTTTCTTAGATTAAGTTTTATGGTCTCTAAAATTATTAGTCCACGTGTATAAAGTTCAAGCTTTTACTTTAGTTCAGTCACTATACTTCCAGATCCTGCTTTTTCCAGCTATTTCCACTGAAATCTGTATTTTGGGTTAAGCTCCATTCAGCTCCTGAATCATTCATGACTAAGGCATTCAGTATGTGAAGAATAGTGTATTCCACAGTGGCTGGATCCCAAATTATTGTTGTCTTAAGACTGAAAATGTGCCCACCTTGCCTTTATCCCTCTACTGTGCATTGCCCTTTTGGGAAGATGAATTGTCTTTTCTCTTGGTTACATGCATAGTCAGTCATTGCTTTCTTGGAATGTATCTTCTCATATTAGGGCTGACAACTAATTTCTGGCTTAGGTTTGCCCCTATAACCTAGAAAGGCAAATACCTATCTTTTATAATCCCAGTTATCATCGGCACTTTTGCTGCCAAATGATCCTTCACCCAGAGCCACCATGCAATTAATCTGTGTGAACTTGAATATCTGCCACTCTCTACATTTCTGCAGTCTCATCCTTCCTCATACAGCCTGTGGAATAGAGCATTTATTTTTTTTTTTAAGATTTTATTTGAGAAAGAGCAAGAGATCAAGAGAAAGAACATGAGCAGGGGGGAGGGGCAGAGAGAGAAGCAGGCTCCCCCCTGAGCAGGGAGCGTGATGCAGCGCTCCATCCCAGGACCCTGGGATCATGACCTGACTCAAAGGCAGACGCTTAACCCACTGAGCCACCCAGGCGCCCAAGCATTTATTTTTCAACGTGAGGTCAGATCATGGTTACACCAACATTTTTGTAAAACAAAGGTTTTAGGTTTCTGATTCTCATTTTGGTACTAATCCCAAATGCATGTTAAAGTTCACAAATTCTCTTTCAATTCATTCCAACTCCCCTCCTGGCCTCCAACTTTGGTAATTAGAACTAAGCTGCATAAAAGTTTCAAGACACCTCTTGAATAATTTTAGTATCAGGTCAAATTTAGTAGTGGAGCATAAGAATCTGCTTTGTCCTTCTCTCCTGCTCTGTCTCCAAGATCCATCTGGTTCTCTAATTCTTACTGCTTATTGGTGAAAGGATAGAGAGATGATGACAGGTAGACAGACAGTCAGACATAGACAGACAAAATTGTTTTCTCTGTACTTAGAAAATCAGTTCAGAAAACATAAATGAAGGCTCTGTTTGCCCTTGGTAACTATTTCAATAAGTCACCCTTTTATACCATAAACTCAATGGATATTCTTTATCCTTTCATTTTGCCTTTAGAGCACAAAAAAGATTCTTCCTAGGATGTAGTGATTGTCAGAACTTTGAAATTCTCCTGGAGAAATTCAAGTCAAAGTATTAAGAATGCAAAAAATTAAAAAAATTAAGAGAATGCAAAAAATAAGGTGTGCCCTGTTTTCAGGGAACTTAAGAACTATTGGAGTAGACAATAGTCAAAGTATGACTTTCTTCTAATGGCAGGTATACTTCAAATTTTTGTAAACTTTATTTCATCTACCCGTAAATTGATGTAAATTATCTTGTCTTTATCACACAAGGTTCAGGATGGATGTGACAAATGCCCCCTACAAAAGGAAGCTCAGCCCAGATTGGTGTCCAAGTAATGGAGCTCTATAGGGTGAGGTCTTGACTCAAAGTAGCTAGAAAAAACAAGAAAATAAAAAGAGAATCCAAGTCCCCAAAGATAGAGGAGAGTCAAACTGTGGAAAGTAAGAACATCTTCTAAAATCCAAGTTGTAAGTAGCTAAATGACAAGAGGCAATGAAAACATTCTGAAGAAAGGAAACACTGTAATAGACTGAAAAATCCATGTGACAGGTCAAAAAAATAAGTAAGGGCTCCAAGGAAATTACCTCCACAAAAGCCAGAGTGCCTTAGGGTTTCTTTAACTGGCCATTAGTTTCTAATCTAAGCAGTTCAAAGTTCAGACTACAGGTCAAAATTCGGCTTCTATTTTCTCCACACATCTTTGCCTTACATTTGCCAAGACAACTAATATACAAGTCTGTCCTATCCATGCCAAGAATACTGGAGTTAATTTCCAGATGGTTTAGAACCAACGGGTTTCTCATGTGTTGAAAGTTTAGGAGACCCTCAGGATGTAATTTAAAGGTGACCCATTCTACTCCCATACTACAGATACATTCCTATCTTGCCATTTGTGGATGAGTATGGAAAGAAATAGCCAAGTGTCTTAACTTCACAAAATCACAGATGACCAGAGTTAGAAAGGAACCTAAAACACTTATAATATTCAGTCCTTTAAAGAGTAAAGACTCCTGGATACAGGATTCTGAAGGACTTTTGGTTATCCAACTTCTATTTGCCCATCTTGAGGAGCAGGTGTAGCTAATCACTTCATCATATCAGCATTTGCTTACTATAATCTCTTCAAGTGAGATTTATGGGATGACACAACACACAGAATTTTCTTATCCACAGGACAGCCAGAGATTTGAAAGTGTATTTAATGTCTCCCACGAGTCAACAATCTACGCAGATATTCCAGTTCCTTCTATGATTCTACCTATCGGCGAGCTTCTCAATCACTTCCCCATCCTCGGCATTCCCTGGTAGTTCTTCAGTGTCCCTGCTCTTATAGTATGTCACTACTCCTTCATGCAGAAGATCTAATCACCAAGACTGATATTCAAGATCATGCACATCCTTTTCTTGGTGTTTGTTTTGATAGTGTAAAGAAACATGGAAACATTTGCTCTTGAGAGATAATGTCAGAAATGGATCTGTATGCCTTTCTCCAGATGGGCTCACTTTCTAATCCAACTCATTTATTATACAGAACATAGGGAGGCAGAAAAATAAAATTCTAACAGTTGTTGAAAAGGTGATGCTATCTTAAAGTAAAGATAATCTGCTTTAGTTCTAGCATACAATATGGAAGAAATTACTGTGGACTTCAGTGAATTGTGTCACAAACTGCACTTACTATTATGGCTTTATACCTACTGGTACTCTGTATTTTGTTGAGCTGTAATAACAGTCTATGACCTTTGAGTGCAGAGAAATGAGAACAGCATGAGTTTCAGAGTCCCAGGTAAGATTGAGTTTGAATCTCTACAAGAGCATTTTTTGGCTGCATGACATCAAACAAGCTAATTAATGTTTCTGAGATTCCCATATCTAAAGTAGAAAAATAGCACTTGCCCAATAAGATTAAAATGTATAGAGTTAATATTTACACGTCACACAAAAGATGGCACATAGAAGCCTGCTGATAAAAAAAGATTATTTTTATTTATCTGCATATGTTTGATCTACCTTTGACCATTCATATGTGAGTATATACAAACAGTTATACCTCATGCTAGCACACAGCATACATAGATGTAATAAAAGTCTAAAAATCGGTTAATAAGCCTTTACTTTAGAAATAAATTTGGAGTATATTAATTCACTAGTCATTACAATTTAAATAATTAACTTAAAAGCAGCAGCCATAACCATAAGAAGGAACCAAGTTATACCAGTGACAAAATTATTCAGTTATAATTTGATGGCATTCAATGAAGAGGTGAATATGGTAAATGAAGAAGTGAGAAAAATATGGCACAATGTAATAAATATAAGGCTTAGAAGTAAAATTTCCTCAGTCAAAGGAGTGTTTCCTGCTTTTAAGAGCTGATCACACTTTTAAATAGTTCTACATTAAGACAGAAACCACTTCTTCAGGGGAACTGAGTGCAGGGATGACAAATGTTTCAGTCAGAGCTCATGCATATGAATTACATTCCCAATTCAGTCACTTAATTCAGTATAATCTTGGACAAGTAACTACACTGCGATGATCCTTAATTTCCGCAGCTATTTTAAGAAGATGATAAACCTGCTAGGACAACACCTCACTTAAATTTACTTAAAGCATATAACAAAATAATAAAGGAGTATTGTGGCTTTAAATTGGCTATAAAATATCAGGTACCAGTGTAATGAGAATAGCATATCCAATAATGTGCTCTGATGATTGCTTATTCTTATGGGAAAAAAAAATCATCTGAGATTCCTGCCTCATATCATTAACAAAAATAAATTTTAGTAATGTTAAAACTTAAGGCAAAAGGGAAAAGAAAACTTTGAAATTTCATTATACTAAAAGGAGTGTAGACTTCCACTTTCAGGCAAGATAAAGAGAATAGGGATCTAATTTAACCACTTAGAAAAATACACAAAGACAAAATATAAGACACAGTAGTTTTCAAGATGCTGGCAAGTGAGCAATACAAAACACTGATCTCTGGAAGACGGGAAACAAACTAAGTCAGTTGTATAAATGCCTTAGCTTAAGGCCTTAAGAGTTACTGCACTCTTATAGTGTAGAAGAGGAACCCAGGCAGAATCCAACTGACTCCCAGAGTTGAAGAAATAAAGCCCAAGAGAATTGCAATGGCTAGGTTTTGACAACCTCAAGAATTTTCAAAGGCAGGCAAAAAATATCCAGCACTCTATTTGCAATGCATAATTTACAATGTGTATGGATCCAGTTAAAAAATATCAAGCATGCAAAAAACGTAGGAAAATGTGAATTGCAATAATGAGAAAAATCAATTGATTAAAAAGGCCCGATATCCAGCACATGTTAGATATAGTGGGCAAAGAAATTAAAACTATTATAACTGTATTCCGTATGTTTAAGAAGTTAAGTAGATATATAAATGTTAGAGATAAAAAAGATAAAAATTAAACTTCGAGAGATGAAAACGAAAGTGGGTGAGATTAAAAAAAAAACAAAAACAAAAACGGCAGGATTAAAAGTAGCCTAGACATCACTGAAAAACAAACCAAACAAATTAAAGGCTTGAAGGCATAGCAATCAAAACTATATTTAGGGAAAAACTCAGAAAAAAAAGTCACAAAAAGACTAGTGAACTATGGAAAATCCTCAAGCATTCTAGAAGAGAAAGGTGAAGGAAATAGAACATATTTTTAAAAAGGCTATATGTGTATTAAATTCAGTATAAAAAAACCTATGAATGCATTGATTCAAGATAATCCATGATTTCCAAATATAAGATTCCACAGAGAACCAAAGTGTTCTATGCTCAAGTGATACTATGATATTACAGTATATAAAACTGCATATACAAATTTTACCATGTACTTAAAACTCTTTAAAAGTTAATCAAGTCTTAAAAATAATAATTCTTTAGGGAGGGCTACATAATATATATAAAAGTTAAGTGTATGTCAGCAATAATACAAAGTCTGGAATGAAGGGAAATAAATTATTGTAAGTTTCTTACACTATAAGTAAACATATACATCATTTGAACATAGGCTGTCATAAGTAAAATAGAAGTTAAACTCCTATCAACTACCTAAAATTAATAAAACACAAAAATAAGGGATTATAACCAATAAGCCCCCCCAAAAAAGATAAAATAATTTTTAAAAAGCATCATTAATTCAAAAGAAAGCAGAAGGAGAAGAAAGCGTGAAGTAAGAACAAATGGGCCCAACAGAAAATAGAAAGATGATAGATTTAAGCGAAGGCGTATCAATAACCACAGTAAATGTTAACTACCTAAACATCTCAATTAAAAGACATTTTCACTGATTATAAAACAGGCAAAACAAAGGAGAGCCACTCTATACTTCTTAAAGCATAGCCACTTTAAATATGAAGCCACAAGTCATTTGAAAGGAAGGATAAAATATACCATACTGAGAGAGGCAGATCCCCCAACCACCCATGATTCCCACCCTCTAATTATTCAAATACTGATCTAGATGCTACTATGAGAGATTTGCCAATCAGCTGACCTTAAAACAGAGAAATACAATGGATATCAGTGTGGGCCCAATGTAGTCTCATGAGTCCCTTGTCAGTACAAAAGAGATAGAGTGGAAAAGGGAGAAAAGATATGTGGAGGGGTGGTCAGAGAGACTCAAAGCTGAGAAATCAACTTTCAATTGCTGTCTGTTAAGATGGAAGAAGAAAGCAACAAGCCAAAAAATGCAGGCACCTCTAGGGGTGAGAACAATCCATCAACAACTAGAATGGAAAAGAGGACCTCAGTCCGCCAATCACATGGAATTGAATTTTGCCAAGAGTTTAAATGCCCTTAGAAGCAGATTCATCTCCAGAGTCTTCAAAAGGAACACAGTTCAGCTGATGCCTTGACTTTGACCTAGCGAAACCCAAGCAAAAAACCAGCTGAGCCAGGTTATGTCTCAACTGCTGACCTAGAGAACTGTGAAATAGACGGGTGTTGCATTAAAGCTAAAGTTGTGGTAATTTAAGGTAGCAATAGAAAATACACATATTAACACAAATCAAGAGAAAGCTGGAGTTTCCTTTATTAATATTACACACACAAAATGATTTTAAATCAAAGGATATTACCAGGAGAAAATAAGATCATTTGCTAATGATAAAGTGTGTCATTTCATTAAGAGTAATAATCTTAAACTTGTGATCACCTAAAAAAAGGCCTTTGGTGGAGTCTCTTCTATTCCCACTGTTTTTCTACTTGTTCTGTTATTGAAGAAATGTTTAATATGATTATAAATTTTGTCTACCTCTCCTTAAAGTCCTCTCAGTTTTTGGTTCATTTTGAAGATCTGTTTTTAATCGAAGGCCCTTTTTTTTTTTTTTTTTTTTGGACCGATATTAGGTCCTCTAAGTATTTATTATTTGAGAAAAAAGGCTTGGAAAACAATACAACAACAACAACAACCCAAATTGTTTTTATGAGCTTTGCATAACTTTTTTTTTTTATTATTAAGATTTTATTTGTCAGAGACAGACAGAAAGAGATTGAGCACAAGCAGTGGGGGGAGTGGCAGGCGGAGGGAGAAGCAGGCTCCCTGCTGAGCAAGAAGCCTGATGCAGGACTTGATCCCAGGATCCTGGAAACATGACCTGAGCTGAAGGCAGATGCTTAACTGACTGAGTCACCCAGGTGTCCCAAGCTTTGCATAACTTGAAACCAGAAAACTCTTAGCCAGTAGCAGAAAGGAAAATGGCAGACTATTATTCATGAACATCAGAATAAATAATAGATATAATCAGAATAAAATATTAGCAAACTGGATTCAGCAGCATAAAATGGATCAAATACTTCTTGATCTGCCTGTACCCTGAAAATATTAACACTATGTATATTAACACTATATATATTCTATATATAGATGTGTACATCTATATATAGAACATATATATTCTCTCTCTATATATTCTCCATATTAAAGAAAAAACGTAAGCTTTTCTCAAACACAGAAAAGTCAACAATTAATACTAAAGATCCATTTATGATTTAAAAAAAAGTCTCAAACCTAGGAAGAGAAGATAATTCCTTAATCTGATAAAAGTTATTTATAAAAATGTATAGCAAGCATATTTAATGATTAATTGTTAACTTTTCTTATGAGAAAAAAAGACAAAGATATCTGGTGCCATGAGTTCTATTTCATATTGCCTTAGAATACCTAGTTGGCATAAAAGGTTGTAATTAAAAAGGATGGGAAAGGGGGCACCTGGATGGCTCAGCCGGTTAAGTGCCTTACTCTTGATTTCAGCTCAGGTCATGATCTCAGGGTCATGAGATGGAACCACATGTGGGGATCCATGCTGAGCATGGAGCCTGCTTAAGATTCTCTCTCCCTCTCCCTCTGCCGCATACATGTGCTCTCCTTCTCCCTCTTAAAAAGAAAAAAAAAAAAAAAAAAGATGGGAAAGGTAAAAAAAAAAAAACTGATTTGCAGGTGATATGGTTATTATATATAGAAAATCTATAAGATCTTACAGATATATTTTTTTTACAGTTAAGAACAGTAAGATTTTTTTAGTAACAATCCATGCATAAAAATCATTGCCTTTTGATGCATTAGAAATAAGTTAGAAAATAAAGATTAAATATACTTCTAAAAAATACCAAAATTTATGAAGTACCTAGGAAACCAAAGATTCACAAGATACATGAAGAAAATGTATTATGAAAATTTATTTTTAAATGAATGAGAGGTAAAATATGTTCTGTTTGGAGAAGTCAATATATGTTAGATGCAGTTCTCCCAGTATAGATTTACAGATTCAACGCAATTCCAGGTTTTAAGGTATAATTTTACAATTAATATGGAAGTGAAAATAAGAAAAAAACTAGCACAACATTCTAGGAAAGGACCAAAGAGGGAGGCCTTAAGAATTTATGAAGTCTTATTGTAAAGCTCTGAATAATTAAGACAGTGTGGTATTGGAAAAGGTATGTACAAACTGACAAATTGAATATAACATAGAGGCTTCCAAGATTACCCAAACATACATGACATACAGAAATGGGAGTGTGGATAATCAAGAAGTGGGTGGTGGTAGGGCAACTGAGGGGAAATAAAAAGTAATAGAATCCTACTTTGTAGCATTAAAAAACTATTTTAAATGGATTACAGAGATAGTATAACTATAAAGCTTTTATAAATTAATGTAACTGAATGATTATCTCCATATCCTTAAATTACAAAAATTATCAACCATAAAAGAAAAGATCTATAACTGACCACATTTCAGTTCATCAAAAGTTACCAAAAAAGTGAAAGTCAAAGTGAAGTTATGTGCAACATACATAATCGACAAAGTTCAAGTTTCCAGGACCTATAAATTCAAACAAATAAGGCTTTAAAAAAACAACAGGAAATTGGGAAAATTAAATGTAATCACTTCATAATAGAAAAATGGCCAAATATGAATGTATTCTCAAATACAGGGCTGTCATATTTCATAACTCTGAAAGATACCGTTTACAATGTTAGTTCAAAGGACAGCCTCCCTATGTGATCACCTTCCATATCTGATCAAATTCCTCAACCCCCACCACTATCCAGGTTCTATGGGATCACCCTGGCCTGCCTTTAGCAAGAACCCCTTGATGGCTGCTCCTAGTAATTTTCCATCCACTACTCCCTCATTCTGCTAGTTGGCTCTAAATCCCTACTTGCTCTTCTTGTATTCATAGTTGAGCCCCATCTCTTTGCTTTCATCTGACCATTCTGAGTAAAGTCTGTCTTACCATCAACATGACTTTTTTTCTAACAGTTGCAACCATGAATTTCACATGCATGTATCCTTTGCCACACTTCTTATATTTGAAATCAACTCAGAAACTCAACTCCTCAACTGTGCCTCCCAAACAGACACCTACGAGGGGACTGAGCACTGCAGCACTGAGCACTGAGACTGTCTCCAAGAAGTCATCATTCATGTATCTGTGATTAGTTACATCACTCTTGAGACAAAGGATTGCTGGATGACAAGGGATCTAAGTGATGTAGACTGCCTATTAGAAAGTTAGACTTACATCCCAGTTTATTTAACCAAGAATCTAGAGATGCAGCTTAATCTGTATGGCCACAGAGAACAGAAACGTATTTGGCTTATCCCAGTTCAGTTTCCCAAAGTTCCTGAGAGTCCCTAATGGAACTGTATAGCTGGTCTTAGTCTACTCTGTGCAGGGGTGATCTTGCTGATCCTGACATGCTTAGTTTTTTTGCTGTGCCACAGTCCTGTTATGCTTTAGCTTATATCATCATTCAGGAAGGATTTATACAAGCTAACTATGCAGTTCTTTTTTCTATTTAAGGAAATATGTACAAATAGCCAATCTCAAAATCAGCAAAATCACATTCTTTGCTCAAGTAAAAGGCAGCCACTAATCTGATATGCCCAAATCTAATTAGTTATTGGCTGTTTCCTACAATATTGGCTTTCTGCTCCCCTGTTCCTATTACATTGACTGGAGAGCCTGGGAACATTTGACAAAGCTAGTCAAAAAGGAAATCTAAAACTGAAATTCTATGCTGATTTCAGTAAGTATAGCTAAAAGAAGATAATTTATACAATTATATAAAAACAGTAAAACAATGACACACTAGGTAAGGCCAAATAAAGTTCAAGTGATAATATTTATGTTATAGAAACATAAGTAAAAGAATATGAAATAGCATGACCTGGGTCAATCTACATTATATTGACAATTTATCTAATACACAATTGATACCTGAACAATATTCAGGATTTTTTTTTTTTGCAATAATCTAGTAAAAGGTAAGAAGTGTCCAAAAGCCCAGCTGACTTTGGAAATATTAACATGTCCCTCTTAGTTGTTGACATTTCAAGCAGAAAATGCATAGATTTTTTTTTTTCTTTAATGGAGAGACCCTTACATGTAAAAACAGACCACCACCAGGAATGTCTTGACATGAAGGAAAAAGAAACTGTAAGCCTGGGGAGACTATTTATGAAGGATGAAAAACTGGTCAGGAAATCAGATGCCAGATTTTAGCAACATATATGGAGGTTTAAAAGAAAAAACTATGTTCTAAGAATTTTACACGCTGCCAAGTTGTCAGTCATTTTTCTGAAGGCAACAAAAAGACATTCACTGCTTTCTATGGGCTTAAACAATTTTCCTAATGTCTGCTTTTTAAACGATAGAACACATGCTAGATTTACTCATTTCTAACTAAAAGCCAAAAAAATAACAGAAAAGTTATTTTACATGTTAGCGAATATTTAGCAGCTATCAAATAGATGAAAGATAATTTTTGTGGTCAAGATGCAGTATGGACACCCAGAGAAACTATAAAAGATACCACAGACCCATATAATTCTACTTGGGAAGCCAAAGTTCACTGACCATTATAAAAGAGCAACAAGCAAAATATTTATATTTTTAGAAATTAAATACAAATTTCTAAACAATGTGCTAAAAAGGAAATAAAAAAAGGAAAATGAAAAATATTTAAAACTAAACAATACTGATCATTTACATCTCAAAGTTATGGAATGAAGCCAAAATGGTACACCAGGAGCATCAAGGAAAATGTATTCTCTCCCATGAACTTACTATAAGAGAGTATAGGGTGCCTGGGTGGCTCAGTTGGTTAAGCGACTGCCTTCGGCTCAGGTCATGATCCTGGAGTCCCGGGATCGAGTCCTGCATCGGGCTCCCTGCTCGGCGGGGAGTCTGCTTCTCCCTCTGACCCTCCCCCCTCTCATGTGCTCTCTCTCATTCTCTCTCTCTCAAATAAATAAATAAAATCTTTAAAAAAAAGAGAGTATACTGGGGCCGGAATTTATATATATTAGTTCATGTGTATAAAAACATAGCTTTCTTGGTCTTCTCCATCTTCCTGTGTGTCACTGTCCTCTCTGAGGTAATTAAGTATTGGACTTGGGAGCCATCTGCCCAATTTTGCACCCAGGCTCTGCCATTTCTTAATGGTATAAATTGAGAAATTTCCCTGTGCCTCAGTCTCATTTGCAAAAGGATAATTGCAGTCACCTACCTTCTGTGACAATTGTTGGGATGAATGCATTATAGTGTAGGTAATATTTAGAATCATATTGGGTCCAAAGTAAGTGCTATGTAATGGTTAGCTACTAAATCTTTTTACAATGGGGGCTAACTATTCTGAAATTTTCCATTTAAATATAGGAAAGCCTTTCTGTTTTTAAGAAATGGTCTTTGGGACAATTATGTGGTCACTTCAAAGATCACATTCCCTATTAAAATTATTCTATCACCGGGGCGCCTGGGTGGCTCAGATGGTTAAGCGTCTGCCTTCGGCTCGGGTCATGATCCCAGTGTCCTGGGATCGAGCCCCGCATCGGGCTTCCTGCTCAGCGGGGAGCCTGCTTCTCCCTCTCCCTCTCTCCCTGCTCATGCTCTCTCCCTCTCTCTCTCTCTCTCTCTGTATCTCTGTGTCTCAAATGAATAAATAAAAAAAAAAATATTTAAAAAAAAATTATTCTATCACCTTGGGGTTTAGGTGTCAATGTCCAAGTTTTTCAGGGATACAAACATTCAGACCATAGTAGTTCACCAGTGAGACCTTCTGATTCTCAAGCTTTCTTTTTCGGAAGGCTTCTAATTATTGATTCATAGATTTATATTTTTTCAAACCATAGAATTTATGAGCACAATTTTGTTCATAGTATTCCTTCATTTTCTTTTGTTACCTCGAGGATTCATTTACTGCCCAAGAAATCAACAAAAATGCCCAGTCTTTCATTTCTGATATCGGTCATCTTTTTGGAGGACTGGGGTGGTTAGCCTAGAGATTTATCACTTTCATTGATATTTTCAAAGAAGCAGATTTTGTTTCCATTGTTTGTTTTTTTCCCTATTACTTTCCTGTTATACCATTCAGATATTAAAATTTTATAAAAGTATCTTTTCATTTCTACATTTGTACATGGTTGCTTTTAAAAATCCATTTTGTTATTTAACAGTTTCTTGCATTGTCATGTTTTTATCTTTGTATTTTATTTAACTATTTTAGTTATTATTTTAATCAGTTTCTGATTATTCCAAACTCTAATGCCCTTTGCTTACCAAAATTATTGGTCATTTGTTTTCAATTTTGTTTTATTTCCCTAAATACCTTGGCCTGTTTAAATAGGTTATTCAATATAAATTTAAACATAAGATCTCTTTCTCTAATATGTGGGCAACACTGTCACAACTGAACTGAAGCATTTTATTCTTTTCCAGTGTCCCTGGATTAATTTGGGATTTTCAGCTATAGCTACTATAATTTATAGCTAAAGACATAGTGTACAGATTATAATGCTAACAATAATCATTTGTTTCCAGCCCAGCTCCCTGACTTCATACATGCTTACTCATTTCAGTTTCAACTCGATTGTCACTGAAGATTCCCTTTATGTCTTGCAAGCTTAAAAAAAAAGTATTGAAAAATGTGTGTAGGGTACCTCAAAGAATTTTCTCTCCCATAATTCCATAAGAAAAATTTCCATTTAAAAAATATAAACTGCAGAAAATAAAGCTAAAAAAATATTTTAATAGATTGAGAGACTAAACAGTTAGAAAATAGAACAGAGAATAATTTATAAAGATGGCATGTTTACTAGATTCATGTCACAGGTATTTTTTATCTATACTCAACAAATTGCTAAAATATAGATTTTATAATTGCATGTCACAAACATTACTTATAAAATTTAAATCATTTTAAACATGAATATAACATTATTGCTACTATAATGTAATTCAAAAATGGGACCTGAGCTCTGTATTTTGCTTTGTTGTTCTTAGATATTCTCTTTTCTTCCATTTTTGAGAACGTGTTCAATAAGATCATGCAAACTAGAAGCCAAAAAATGTTAAGATCAGGTCATTTACATTTGGCCTAACACCACAAAGAATTGGTATTATACATACATACAGATTATTTACATATTTACATAATTAATATGTAAATAATTATTTACCTATTACATACACATTATTACATATATATATTTTGTGGAAGAATGACTGAATTTTTGAGAATGGAAAGACTAGGTCTGTCTCCTTGATTATATTCTATTATAGTGACTTGCACATAAAAGGATCTTAAAATTATTAATAAAGAAACAAATACCTTCATGTTTTACTGCTCTAGAAATTGAGCAGAATGCACTGTCATAATTTCTCATTTGTTCCTTTTTGGTTGGCTTGTACTCAATTAGTTGAATTGAATAGGTCAAAAAAAAAAATCAAGAAAAATTAAGTATATCTTCCTGTATTGTAAAGAGTGATGTGCAGATTCTTTAGTGTGATCAATGTCTAGTATATGTCATGCAGTGATATCATGTAGAATTCTCAGATTAAAAGGCATTTGTGTAGGGGCGCCTGGGTGGCTCAGTCGTTAAGCATCTGCCTTCGGCTCAGGTCATGATCCCAGGGTCCTGGGATCCAGCCCCGCATCGGGCTCCCTGCTCCGCGGGAAGCCTGCTTCTCCCTCTCCCTTTCCCCCTGCTTGTATTCCCTCTCTCACTGTGTCTCTCTGTCAAATAAATAAATAAAATCTTAAAAAAAAAAAAAGGCATTTGTGTAAAATATCAAGAAAACATCAAAAAGTGGAGATTTTCTGCACAGTAAAATTTCTATATCATAGATTATATAAAATGAGAACATATTATCAAATTATTAAAAAGGATGGAGTTCCTATGATAATCCCAAATAATAACCTTACATCAATTAAGAAAATAACATTTGCATTCTGTGTGATATCAAAATTAAGAAAAAGGAGAAGACCTTCCACAACAGTAATTTTCCCAATCCCAAAGTAAGCTATGGAATTTACAGTTTAAAGGAATATATTGAAACATGTTTGGAAAAACTTTTAAAATCTCTTTTGTAAAAATCTAGATATGAAATAAATTTGAGACATTTGCACTGAAAATTTGTTAGAAGAAATGTTATTTTATTTAAAAAAAATGGGGGTTAATACCAAAGTTGATTTCAACTTTTAAGCTGTATCCTATTGTTTTGTTGTTTTTGTTGTTGTTGTTTGGGTTTTTTTGTTTTGACCTGAATTAGAGGAAAAGAATGACTGAGGTGGGGGGGGCCCTCCATAATTCTGGGATCGATCATCTTTGTCACGGGAAAATTCTGTAGGATGTATGGTATCATTTTTTAAAAAAGAATCACCAGCTCAATGTAAGAAAGTACCAAACAGAAGCCACAGAGCTGAAGAATGTAATAACTGAGCTGTAAACTCACTAGAGGGATTCAACACCAGACTAGATGAAGAAAGGATTGTGACAACATATGATATTATAATAACTAAGCACCCTCATGATTTTTGACATCCAGAGATGCCATATTAGATAAGTCTCATTGTCTACTAACCAAATATTTTCTGAAAAGAACTAAGGGCCAATTTGGGGGATAATCATTTTTAATTCATCCACTTCAACTTCATTATTAAGTATACAAGGAATATATAATTTGTAGGTCAAAGATTTTAAAACGCATTATAAATTCAACTGTAAAATTCAACTGTATACAAAATATATATACAAAAATAATTTAATGGAGTTCTATTATGTATGAGAAACTGGTCCCAATTTGAGGAACATGGAAATGATCACATATGAGCCTTTCCTTAGAGAAACACAAGGTCTCAGCCCTTCACCAGATGTTGACAGGGTGTTACTGCTCACGATAAGGGCAGCCGCAGCCCATACACAACACACTCTAGTACACAGCAAACGTGTAGAGACAGACAATGCTATGAAAATCTGGAAGAGGGACAGATTACTCCCAATGGAAAGGTATATATGTACATAGGTATGACTGTGGGATGGAAGAGGTGACTATCGAGCTGTGTCTTAAAGAATAAGGAGTACATATGTATAGAGGTAGCTTTCGGAAAGATGCCAAGACAGTCCAAAAGAATTTTATGAGGGGATAAACAGCAAAGTATGGATAATAGTGATGACCTCAAAGATTAATATTGAAAATAATCCTTACATATTACAAAACAAATGTAAGTTTATTTTAAAATGAATGTGAAACATTTTATGCATAGAATTTGTGCATATACCAAACTATAGACAGTAATACATTCACGTAGTAGGTACAAAATAATTATTGAATAAAATAATGAATAAATTGATTCTAAAACACTCTGTGACTCTATTGTCTTGAGCTTTAAAGACCATGTACTTTTTAGGCAGGGACAGGGATTTATTCACTTTGTATCCCTAGCAACTAATACTGTCCCTGAAACATGAGTCAAATCAACGTTTGTTTAAAGTTGTTAAATGGATTAAACCTTGGTGTTTGACTTAGTATGTAAGCTAAAGTAGTGTAGCTAAAGCAACATAAAATATTCACTGATTAAACTTTATGTAAATAAATCTATAAATCGTTTGTAAATATTGCTGAAGCAAATATTCACTGTGTCCTAGAACTTTTTTTGCTTTTCAAAATAACAGTTTTTGCATAAAATATCATTACATCCTTAATCACAATGCGTTGGAGAGAAGGCATTTCCATGATGGACTCGTGGGAAAGTGGGTAGATTATGTCTATCGGCAGAATATGGAAGCATGACTCCTAGCACCCTCTTATTTCTCTGATCTTATCTACAGTCTACATTCCTCTTGCCTCTGTGGTTTTATACATGTGAATTGAGTCTACATTGCTTGGGCTATAATTGCTCATCCCTGCCATAATTACTTTATTAGTTTAGCTATACCACTGGGAAGATCATTTCCCATTGTGGTTATCCAGATTTGTTTTACAAGCCTCTATAACTAGAATTTAAATTATGCTGCTGTGGGTAAAAATAATAACAAGTATTTTTTTATGGATTCCTTCAGAGATCAGCTAAAAGGATGAATCAGTGTGCCCAAGGAAATAAGATAAAGTTTGCCCTTCAGAATTTTTGTATGAAATCCTCAACCACTTCAAGGGTTTGCCTCCTTATAGGAGGATAACTAGAGAAAGACTTAAAAATAATTCACTATTGTGGATTTGGTTTCTAAGTACTATTAATGCAGCCATCAAGTACTGGAGGCTTTCAGATAGAGGGAATAATAGCATCTAAAGAATAAAAATAGTAAGTTCATGGTGCTTTTATTCGACAGAACAAATCTTTTTGGTTGGATGCAGGACTAAACAACTGAATGTATTAAAATTTAGATGAGACATACCTTCAAGGGAGAGAATAAAGTTTGGCAAGATTGTTTTGTACTGATGAAAACTAACAAAACCACAAAAACAAAACCTGAATGACAGCTCTGGGTTTCCCCAACTCACTTCACTACCACTTTAGACATTTTTATTTAAATACTTGACCCCATTTAAAGATAGGATTTCTTTTGGGATGTTTGCCTAAGACACGTTCTGAAATACTGGGGGTAGAGAGGACAGGGGGCAGGAAGAGGGCTGACTGGTGGTGGTAGCAATGATGAGGAAAGGAACATAATCAATAGACTAATGAAGAATACATATTCCAAATGGAAGTAATCTGGGAAACAAAGGAAAAAGTCAACAAACACTCCCTCATGGTTGTAAGGAAATGAAAGATAATTTTATACTGATTTAAACTGGAAGAAAAAAAGATAAGGTTTAAAACAAGTATCAGACAAGGCCCTGCCCTCTCTTGAGGAAAGGGGATTACTTACTACATGTAGACTAGGGGCAGGAATCTTGCAGGTCATTTTAGAATTCTGACTACCACACATGGAAAGATAATAAATCAAGAAAGTTGTGTTTCTCAAGTTTGTAAGTTTGAAAATAGCAGAACAAAATAAGAGTATCCGACCTTAAGATGGCAGAGAACTTTGTGCCTTTTTCTGTCCTCAAAAAGCATAGAAAACAGTAAGATACCAGGTGCCTAGGTGGCTCAGTCATTAAGCGTCTGCCTTCGGCTCAGGTCATAATCCCAGCGTCCTGGGATCCAGGCCCGCTTTGGGCTCTCTGCTCAGTGGGGAGTCGGCTTCTCCCTCTCACTCTCCCTGTGTGTTCTCGCTCGCTCTCTCTTTCTCTCAAATAAAATCTTAAAAAAAAAAAAAAAAAAAAGACAACACAGCAAGGAGACAGCTGAAGACAATCTCTAATTTATGAGGCAAACCCTGATGAGAAAATCTTTAGTGGATCCGAAGGGCCAATTGGAAATGTCTACGGTTACCAGAAAGAACAAGGAGTGAGCCCTGCAAAACCAACAAAGCTTAGGAGTGAGGCATTAGCACTTTTGCATCTGGGGGTGCATGGTGGGAAAGTCCACCTAAAGGGCAGAAAGATCTTCCATTTTCCATCCACGTCCCAGGAAGTCAAGTGCCTATTCCTTGCAGAACCACGTATAGGATATTTATTCTCCAGAGGAATTTAATAAGGAAAGTTCAAGGCTTGACGACACAATTCAAACAGCACAAGAGTAGACACCAGTCTGCAAAGCAGAAGGGTGTACTCCATTCTGACACTAATTGTATTCCACCCTCATAACTTCCATTTACTGGCGATAAGCATTAGACCTCCATGCTCGAGCTGAAATGCCAAAAACCTAACATTTATGGTTACTAAATTTTAAAACCATCTAGAAACTTCTCCACAGAGAAATTTACCAACAGACGTATCACCTCCCACACATGGCGCCTCCAACAAGCAGTGTGGTTCTCGTCTCCTAAATATGAATAGACACACAAGATTTGACAATGCCTTTAATTATTCATAAGTTCATAATAAAGATGCACTGTAAGGAGGGAACAGAAGAAAATTTCAGAAAATGATGTGCAGTTATCTTCAGAGAGAAAATACATGGCGTCATATACAGCTCAAAGGTAGAGGAAGCGATAAAAAATAAGAGTTTTTGAAAATTAAGAAATACAATTGTTAACAGAAAATATTCAGTAAGAAGAGTTGGAAGTCTAGTATATTCTTAGAAGAAACAGTCAAAGTTGTTGCCTCTGGGGTGGACTCTCCCCAGCAACACTCAATACCAAAAGGCAAGGAGGCAATGAGTACAATTCTGAAAGAAATGGGACCCTAGAATTCTGAAACCAGCCATGTGTTCTTGCAAATGTAATGGAATAAAACACCCAGGAGGTTTACTTTTATACCTTACTGAATGATGAAAACTAGTCAAGCCAGACAGAAATTAAAAGACCAAAGAATGTGAAGATTTAGTAAAAATGAATGATGCCAGGAACTCTATAAATATGGAAATAAAATTAAAACAGAACTTTGTGTAAATTATAGTTAAAGAGAGAATAATGTTTTAAAGCATTGACAATATAAGCTTAATAACATAACCAAAACTATCAATCCATGTGGAGAAAGGAGGTAAAAATATCCTATCTTCTATTAAATAGGGATTTGAGGAGATGCATTTAAAGTTAAACCACAGGGAAAAAAAAAAAGTCAAAATCTTACCTTATCTTTATCATCTTATATTTTTGTTGTTCTTAATTTAGAAATCTGTTTTTGGACAAAAATCTCTCTTGACAGAATATTAACATTTACTTACCCTATCACTTAATTTCTGGTTCATTTTATTCCATTAAATATTCTAAAAACAAAAAAACAGTGTAGTATGATATAGAATCCAATTTCTGTAATCATTTGTATCAGTTTGTTCTATTTACATACCTAAGTCTAAGAAATATCTGGAATAGCATTTACAAGGAATAAAAATGTTTCCATTTTTGCTCTATTTCTGGAGGAGGTCATTGAGAGGATGTGAACACTGGTTGACTGACCCTGAAGCTGGACTCCCAGTAATTCAGGCTCCTCCCCCCAACTCTCTGTCCTTAGAATGCATATTCTACCTGCCATTCCCACAGCTGGAGCTGATTCAAGGACATGGCTTTGAGAGACTAAGGTGTTGTTGAGACCATCTTAATGGACTGAATCCCATTAAGGCCTCTATATAAATTTTTAAGATTCTGGCAGGGAGGTGTAGAGATCTACTCATTTTGCGGCATTCAAGACAAGCCTCCTATAGAAGTTCCCTTGCTTATTAAACCTCTCGCCTACCAATCTGGTGTGGTCTGCCTCTTTCTTTGAGCTCTCCCTGCCCTCTGTGCACTGGGGCCACCAGGGGAACTCCTGAAGTCACAAACTAATGATTGGCAAGCCAGGCAAGAGACCAAAGAAATGGGTCTTGGGAAAGAGGCATCTGTGGAAGGAATCCTGATTTGGCCATCTAACCTCTGTTAGATGCTTGTGGACTGCTACGTGAGTACGGGGATGCCTTGAAAATGCCAGCTAGTCTAACATGCTTGTTTGAGGAACTGCACAGAGCACATTGCAGCAGAGAAGGGTTGCTACAGTGGGCTAGTTTCTACTGTGGGCAGTCAGCTGGCCACTGATGCAGATCAGAGGCTCGGGTTAGAAAACTGGAAGAGCTGAGTTTAGTTTTGGGGCTGGCAGACAAGGTGGGAGAGCAGAATAGTAAGTTGGAGACCCTAATGTGCCATTTTGCAAACCTAGGAGGGCTCAAGCTGCCATGAATTCAGTTGTAAGAGCTTGTGACAAAGCCCGAATGAGACACAAAGAGGTGTAATCCCTGGGAAAGTGAAAACTGAGGGCTTTTAGGGTTGGTCTTTTATTGAAGGCTAACCAGGGAACTTAAATCCTGAGTGCTTTTTCTGTATCCTTACTTAATAAAACTATCGCTTTACTCACTCTCCTGTTTGTGAGATTCATTCTTCGACTCTGAGACAAGAACCTCGCTCTCCCACTTCAACATCGTAGTTCCAGTTTTTAATATGGAATTGAACTTCGTCAAAAATCCAAAAAAAGTGAAAAAAAATCATAAGATAGCATGACATAGAAGAATATGCAGGGCCTGAACATGAATCTTCCTTTTTCCAAAAACAAAGATCAAACACTGACAGACCTCCCATATATCCACTTTACTCTGCAAATATTTATGGAACCAGGTCATATAATTCCCATTTTATTAACAGCTGATACTCAAAATTTGATAACTTCCAGATATCCTTCAGTCAGTGGACTGGGGAGTTAATATCTGTATCCAGAAATTTTGATACAAAGCTTATTCCTCTAGTCAATTTCTTGGGAAGATGGTTATAAAAGGACATACAAAGGAAGCTTTGACTTTTCATCTTTGGGAATATTTTTAGAACTACATGGAAGTGTTGTGGTTACCTCAACTAATTTGGAGATCAAATGATGGCTTAGTAACTATTTGTTCTATCCCATTAAAATGATTAAAAGTCATTAGATTACAATAACATGATATTTTCATTGCAATCAACATGATTTCATGCATTAGTAAAAACAGGCCTGTGAGGGGAGGTTTATCTCTTGTCCTCCAGCACCTAACCTATAAAATGTCTTTCTATATATGGTTTTGCCACTTCTAAAGAATGTTTAATATCTTAAAATTGGAGTCTTAAGAACCAAGGGCAGGATATATTTTCACTTTTTAAATGATCACTATCAAATTCTGGGATAAAAACCTATTTCAAGGAATTTCTGGATTATAGCTTGCTAGTCATTATTCTCAATTTTCTCTAGGTTGCAAACTCTTGCAGGTTCCCATGCAGGGGAGTGGTTTGAATGTTTATGTCCTCCCTAAAATCATGTTGAAATCCTAATCTTCAAAGGTGATAGAATTAATAGGTGGGGCCTTTGGAAAGTAATTAGGTCGTAAGGGTGGTGTCTTCATGAATGGAATCAGTGCTCTTATAAAAGTTCCCACAAAGCTCCCAGCCCCTTCCCGCCAGGTGAGGATGCAACCAGAAGTCTATGGCCAGGAAGAGGGCCCTCACTTGACCATGTAGGCACCCTGATACTGGACTCCCAGGATCCAGAACTAGGAGAATAAATTTGTTGTTTATAAACCACCTAGTCTGTCGTATTTTGTTATAGCAACCCAACTAACACAGGTAGCATCATTTTCAACAAATAATCTAGAAGGTGGAATAGTGGTTATATTGGAAAAAACATCTTACATGTTAGCATCTGACTATTAAGCCATGTGTAAGTATATGGACTGGTGAGATCTTAACATTGGTACAACTCCACTTAGAAACATTCAGCTAAATGAACTTTTATGGATATGAACTAAGACACCCCAAAATGCTAAATCTATCTTCCCATCATTCAAATATAACTGTGAGCAATATTATTTTGGATTGACAGAAATAGGATTTAAAAGCTTTTCAAGGGACACCTGGTGGCTCAGTCGGTTAAGCGTCTGCCTTCGGCACAGGTCACGTACCCAGGGTCCTGAAATCGAGTCCTGCATCGGGCTCCTTGCTCAGCAGGGAGTCTGCTTCTCCCTCTGCCTGCCACTCCCCCTGCTTGTGCTTTCTCTCTCTCTCTCTCCCTCTAATAAATAAATAAAATCTTAAAAAAAAAGACTTTTCAAAATTTAACTTGTTGATAGAACCATCACAATAATCAAATGATACCTAATTTTTTTCGTGAAATTACCTCCGTGGGTAGAAGAGTTAATGGCTAATCTCAAACAACGTTTTTTTTTGAAATCTCTAGTTAATCTTCCAAAAAGTATGTTACAGAACAAAATAAAAATTCGTATTAATGATCATTTCCATTAACTGTCCTAATTTTTTTAAATCATACAACTGTTGCTTTATGAAGATCAAACTGACTTATACAGTTGCTGCCTATGACAAAGCACACACTTCTCTGGGGATATACAAGCTAGTTTATTGGGAATTTTCTCCAAAGTCCTTTAAATTACCTGATGACTTCACCAGGTACTTAGGAAATCCAAGTGTTTTCAATATCTAGAAAACTAATTCAAGTTCCAAAACAACCTAAGAATATAAACCCTCATTTGTCAAAGGCTCTTGGGTGGATCTGCAGCCCAGGGTGCCCAGGCCATCGTCGGGACAGGGGTATGTGTATGAGGTTAAAAAAATAAAGCTTCCAATGTCAAAAAAAAAAACACAAAAAACAAAAAGAAGCCAGAGGTCAGAACAATAATGATCTGGCAGAAAGAAAGCAGATATGCATGCCTAGAATAATCAGAAAGATGCAGTGCCACACAGAATCTCTGGGGGTTAATGGATTAAACAGACAAATTTCCAGGGCACAAAATATCAGATGAAGACCTATTGCTTAAATGCTGAACCTTGGCCAAATGCACTGGTGTGAAAATAAAGAGTTTGAAAGACTCTGGAGCAAGATCTGGATATCCCAAGTGACAGAACAGGAGATGAGCCTATAGGAACCATACACAGAACAGAGCGAAATCAGCTCACCCAGCACAGAGCGATCCGCCAGCCACTCTGGGTAACAATCATTGTTGAAGTAGAAGAGCCAGGAATGGAGATCAAAACCCACTCCAGTCACTTTAATCATTTTCATATGAAATGTGAATGTAGTAAACTCCATGTAGCTCTCATTCCAGAGTGCAAATTCAACCATTCCCAACAAATCTTTTTGTTGTTTTAATGAAATTCTGAGTCAAGCAGCCCCTGCTGCTTTTTAATAGACAGATAACTCAGGTTTATGAAGTCTACCTGAGTGGTGCCCACAGTAGGCAAATGAGAAAAGTAGCCCAATTCAGAAACTATATTAACCAGAGCTTAACTGAGTGTTGCACATATCTTATTATTGCAAGGTATTTTTCCTTTGGAGGACTTTTTTTTTTTTTTTTTTTTTAAAGAATGGATCTGTATGTGGTCAATTCACTTCCCAACAATTCCTCCTCTAAGTGACAGGGCTGAAGTGATTTCACATTCAGGGAAAATGAGTTTTGCTGCTCTTCATAAATTGCTAATGAGCTTTTTGAACAATTGTAGCCCTTACCTGATTCACAAAAGAACCTTCTCAGATTTGCCATTAACATGTCTGTAACAATATCAGGAGAGAAAAATGCCAAGTAAGTTGATACCACTTGCTGAGAACTATTTTCCTCTCCTCGTTTCAGCCCATTAGATCATTTCTCCCCGTGACACTGCCAAGGAGCCTGGATTCAGTTTGACAGCTAAGCCTTCAGATGCCTCTACAGCAAGCCTAGCTCACTTTGTAAAGGGGAGAAAGCTTCAATGCTGTGTGGCAAGGAGGTCAGAACTAGATTTTATTTCCAGCCCTGCCACTTACCAGCTTGTGTGACACTGGGCAATTTATTCTTCTCCTTTGGAGTAGTTTCTAATATGTCAAATATGCGTAAAGTAGACCTGTTTCCAAAAGGCTAAAAGACCTCCCAAGTCCTTTTTATTATGAAGTTATCATGATGCTTGTAAACCATAGCTTCCGAAACTCTATCCTTTTGTTGTGTGCAGTGATTTCTCCCTGGGTGGTTTCCTGTTGCTTACTTCCATTTCTCTCAAACCAAGGACTCAGGAGGTGTTGCATTTAAATTAGAATACACAGAGACAAACTAGAGAAAAGGCTTAGTGGGTTCCCCTCCTTTTCCTTCTCTCCCTTTGTTTAGCATATGGACAAAATAAAGGCGGCAACTGATACTTTCTCTACTCTCCCTGGAAACTTTCTTAGCCAGATTCCTGAGCTCATTAGGTATATTTTCCATCTTCCAAGAACTGTGGGTGGCCGTTTTACTAATCTGATAGGATATCACTAAGGTCCCTTTTTCTCCAGCTGTCTTCTCAAGGTTCTTTAGCCCCATACCTGTTTCTTGATCCCAAAGCCAGAGCTTCATAGTTTGAGTTTGTTACTGCAGTACCAATTTCTATCCATTTTTATCTACTTCCATCTAACAAACTATCCTCAAAACTTAGTATGTTAAAATAGCAATCACTGGGCGCCTGGGTGGCTCAGTTGGTTAAGCGACTGCCTTCGGCTCAGGTCATGATCCTGGAGTCCCGGGATCGAGTCATGCATCGGGCTCCCTGCTCGGCAGAGAGTCTGCTTCTCCCTCTGACCCTCCCCCCTCTCATGTGCTCTCTCTCAAATAAATAAAATCTTTGAAAAAAAAAATAGCAATCACTTGATTGTTTATCCTGATTTCACAGAAGGCAGTAGACTTACCTATTCTCACCTTGATGGCTGAGAGAGCTGGAACATCTGCAATGGCTAGTTTAGTCCCGGTCTCATGTCTCTGCTAGGAAGGTTTGAAAAGTTGATGGCCAGCTAGAAGAGCTACACTGAAGTCCTGTGTGGATTTTCAGTTCTCCCTCAAGGAATCAGGGCCTCTTCCTCTCCACATAGGCTCTCCCTATTTTCTCTTAACATGATTTCATCTAGAATTGTGACATGATTCTAGAGCTCCTAAAGGTTCAGAAATGGAAGCTTTATGAAGGTATACCTTTTTTCTTTTAAGATTTGAGAGCTAGGGAGCGTGAGAGCGAGAACACAAGTGAGTCGTGGTGAGGGGTAGGGGGGGAGCAGAGGGAGAGGGAGAAGCAGACTCCCCAGACTCCCCACGACACAGGGCTTGATCCTAGGACCCCAGGATCATGACTCCAGCCAAAGGCAGATGCTTAACCGACTGAGACACCCAGGCACCCCCCCCCCCAACAAAGGTATATCTTCTCAAAATTTAGGCAAGAATTGGTACAGTAACATTTTTGCTATATTCTATTCTTAAAAGTGTCTTAATTCAGGCTGCTCTAACAGAATGCCATAGATTAGGTGGTTTATAAATAACAAATTTATTTATGATGGTTCTGGAGGTGGGAAATCAAGAATCAGGATGCCACCATGGTAGAATGTTGAAGATCCTTGTTTGGGTTGCAGAGGTCTTTTCTCATCCTCACATGAGGGAGGGGGAGAGGAGGCTCCCAGGGTCTTTTCTAATCCCCTTCCTGAAGGCTCCACCCTCAAGACCTAATTACCTCCCAAAGTTCCCTGCTTTATACCATCACACTGGGGGTTAGGATTTTAACACATAAATTTTAGGGAGAACACAAACATCCAGCCTGTAACAGTAAGTCATAAGACAAGATTGAACTTAAGAGGTGAGGACAAAAAATTATATATATATATATATATATAATAAATACCAAAAGAAGATTCAGTCAATACTCCCAATGCAACTGACTCCCATAGTGATAGAGAAAATTCACAAGACAAAGGATTCTTTTAAAGTTTAGGAAAGGGGCGCCTGGGTGGCTCAGTTGGTTAAGTGACTGCCTTCGGTTCAGGTCATGATTCTGGAGTCCCGGAATCGAGTCCCGCATCGGGCTCCCTGCTCAGCGGAGTGTCTGCTTCTCCCTCTGACCCTCCCCCCACCTCATGCTCTCTTTCTCTCTCATTCTCTCTCTCAAATAAATAAAAATTAAAAAAAAAATAAAGTTTAAGGAAATTGGTAAATCTCTTGTAAGTTAAATTTAAAATCAGATTTTTTTTAATGAAAGGATGGCAATGGAGTTGAAAAAAATGGATAGTTTTGCAAGGTCCTTAAGAAATACATTTTAAAAAAATTAATAAAAAATTAAAATAAAATTGATAGGGCTTGGCAATTTCCTGGATGTTAGAGTGAGGAAGAGAGGAGGTAAGGGCATATACAAAAAGCTAATGGTCAAGTCAATGGCATATAAACACATAAAACATGGAAAGTGAATTGGCTCCACTATCACACTTAAGTATTCCCTACATATGACTCAATATAATTCATCATATATTAATTAAAAAAAGATATTTTTGATATATTCAAAAAAGTATTTGATAAAATTACCCATTAATAGTTTCACAGCAATACAGAAGTAAATGGAAATTTATATAACAGCATTAAACAAAAACCTACTGTAAATTTTATATTTTAGTGAATTATCAGAAGTATTCCCTTTGAAATGATAAAGGTCATAAGCATCCCTGCTTTCACCACTTGTATTCACTATTTTACAAGAAGTCCTGGCCAGTGTAACAGAGCAAAAAGAAATGAAGAGCATAAAATTGAAGAGAAAGAACTAAAACTGTCATTATTCATAGATTACCTGATTACATATATAGAGAAAATCCAAAAGCATCTCCTGGCAAACTCCAGAAATTACTAAGTGAATTTAGCATTCTAGCTATATAAAATTAAAAAAAAAAAAAAGGCAACTTTACATGTATATACTAGCAATAAAAAATTAAAAAATGGAATTTCAAAATGGTTTTCATAATATTAATATCAAATAACTAAGAAGTACTTAAAACCTTGACACTAAAAACTGTAAAACATTAATATAATTAGAGATTAAAATATATATATACATTCCCATGTATGTACAAACATGTACAAATTCATCATATTCAATTTGATTGGGTAAAATACTTATTATAAAAATGGTGACTTGTGTAAGACTGTTGAATCACAGACCTGTACTTCTGAAACAAATAATACATCATATGTTTAAAAAAAAAAAAAAAAAGATAGTAGGAAGGGAAAAATGAAGGCAGGGAAATCGGAGGGGGAGATGAACCATGAGAGACTATGGACTCTGAGAAACAAACTGAGGGTTCTAGAGGGGAGAGGGGTGGGGGGATGGGTTAGCCTGGTGATGGGTATTAAAGAGGGCACACATTGAATGGAGCACTGGGTGTTATACACAAACAATGAATCACGGAACACTACATCAAAAACTAATGATGTAGGGCGCCTGGGTGGCTCAGTTGGTTAAGCGACTGCCTTTGGCTCAGGTCATGATCCCGGAGTCCTGGGATCGAGTCCCGCATCAGGCTCCCTGCTCAGCGAGGAGCCTGCTTCTCCCTCTGACCCTCCCCCCTCTCATGTACTCTCTCTCTCTCTCATTCTCGCGCTCTCAAAAATAAATAAATCTTTAAAAAAAAAATATTAAAAAAAAACCCTAATGATGTAATGTATGGTGATTAACATAATAAAAAATAAATAATGATTAAAAAAAGAAGCTGGAGAAAGAACAGCAAAATTAAACTCAAAAAAAGTAAGGGAAAAAAAATAACTATAAAAGCAGAAGTCAATTAGCTAGAAAATAAGCATACAACAGAAAACAAATCAACAAAACAAAAAACTTAAAAATATTAATATATTAGCATTATATATAGTTATATATTTTATATGTAATAAAAATAATATATACCAATAAAATAATATATCTTCTTTTTTAACATATAGTGTATTGTTTGTTTCAGAGGTACAGGTCTGTGATTCATCAGTCTTACACAATTCACAGTAGGAAGGGAAAAATGAAGGGGATGGAATCGGAGGGGGAGAGGATCCATAAGAAACTATGGACTCTGAGAAACAAACTGAGGATTCTAAAGGGGAGGGGCATGGGGGGATGTGTTAGCCCGGTGATGGGTATTAAGGAGGGCACATATTGGATGGAGCACTGGGTGTTATACACAAACAATAAATCATGGGACACTACATCAAAAACTAATGATGTAATGTATGGTGACTAACAAAATAAAATTTAAAAAAAAATATAAAAATGACATTTTTCCCAAATAAATTTGATTCAATTTTTTAAAATAAAAAAACTGGTATGATTTTTCTGTTGTATTTGTTGAAACTGGCATGCTCTTTCTAAAGTTAATTTAGAAATACAAAAGACAGGGTACCTGGGTTGTTCAGTGGGCTAAGCATCTGCCTTTGGCTCAGGTCATCATCCCAGAGTCTTGGGATCAAGCTGTGTGGGCCTCCATGCTCAGTGGGGAGCCTGCTTCTCCCTCTCCCTCTCATCCCCCGCCCCCACCTGTGCTCATTTTCTCTCTCTCAAATAAATAAAATAAAAATAGCAAAATGGCTGAGGCACCTGGGTGGCTCAGTCAGTTAAGCAACCAATGCTTGATTTTGGCTCAGGTCCTGATCTCAGCATCCTGAGACCCAGCCCCGCATAGGGCTCCATGCTCAGTGTAGAGTCTGCTTGGGATTCTCTCTCTTCCTCTCCCTTTGCCCCTCCCCCTGCTTGCACACACTCACTCTCAAATCTTAAAAATAATAAAATGGGGAAAAAAGAATAGTAAAATGGAAAATAACAAGTATTGGCCGAGAAGTGAAAAAATTAAAACTTTCATGTCTTGCTGATGGGAATGTAAAATAGTGCAACTTTTGTGGAAATAGTTTGGTGATTCCTCAAAAACCTCAACATAAAATTACCATACAACTCATTAATCCCACTCCTGGGTATATACTCCAGAAAATTTTAGAACATTGAATCAGATAGTTGTATACCAATGTTCATTGCAACATCATTAATAGCCAAAAGGTTGAAACAACCCAAGTGTCCATCAATAGAAGAATGTATAAACTAATGTGGTATACACACACACAATGAAACATTCAGCCCTGAAAAAGAATGAAGTTCTAATAGATGCCACAACATGACACTTGAAAACATTATGCTAAGTGATATGAGCCAGGCACAAAATGGAAAATACGGTAGCATTCCACTTATCTGTAATTATCTCAAATAGGTAAATTCGTGGAGATGGAAAGTATAACCAATACCAGAGGCTGAAGGGAGGGAAGAATGGAGAGTTACAGCTTAATGGGTACAGAGTTTATGTTCAGGTGATGGAAAGGTTTGGAAACAGATAATATTTGCCCAACATTGTGACTGTAATTAGTGCCACTGATTTGTAAGCAGAAAAGCAGTTGAAAAATCAAATCTTCTGTTGTATGTATTTTATCACATAAAAAATAATGTACTGGATGTCCACAATAGCCAAACTGTGGAAAGAGCCAAGATGTCCATCGACAGATGAATGGATAAAGAAGATGTGGTATATATATATATATACCATGGAATATTATGCAGCCATCAAAAGGAATGGGATCTTGCCATTTGCAACAACGTGGATGGAACTGGAGGGTATTGTGTTGAGCGAAATAAGTCAAACAGAGAAAGACATGTATCATATGATCTCACTGATATGAGGAACTCTTAATTGCAGGAAACAAACTGAGGGTTGCTGGAGTCGGGGGTGGGGTGGGAGGGATGGGGTGACTGGGTGATAGACACTGGGGAGGGTATGTGCTCTGGTAAGCACTGTGAATTGTGCAAGACTGTTGAATCTCAGATCTGTACCTCTGAAACAAATAATGCAATATATGTTAAGGAAAAAGAAAAGAAGAAGAAGGTAGCGGGAAGGGAAGAATGAAGCGGGGGAAATTGGAGGGGTAGACGAACCATGAGAGAAGATGGACTCTGAAAAACAAACTGAGGGTTCTAGAGGGGAGGGGGGTGGGAGGATGGGTTAGCCTGGTGGTGAGTATTGAGGAGGGCACATTCTGCATGGAGCACTGGGTGTTATGCACAAACAATGAATCATGGAACACTTCATCTAAAACTAATGATGTAATGTATGGGGATTAACATAAGAATAAAAAAAATAATGTACTGGAAGTTTAAATTTATAAAATCACTTTGGAACGCTGTTGGAAAATATCAAACATTCATACCATGACTCAGTATTTACACTCCTTCCGAACAATTGTGTACATACCTCCACCAAAAGACATTTTCTAAATTGTCACTCAAGAACTGTATACACAAGGAATACATGATATACAAATATGGTATATTTATACTCAACTGCAATGAAAATGAACAAAGCACAATATGCATATAAACTTGCAAAAAAACTCACAAACCTGCATCTGAATGAAAGAAGACACAGGCCCAATGCATGTTCTATGATCCCAGTAATGCATATTAAAGATAGGCAATGTTTATTTATGGTTTGAGGTAAGAATACGGTCATCCCTGGGATTGGGGTTAAGGGTTTCAAAGCATCATGGGTGGGGTTGGGGGTTTCTGGATCATGATAACATTCTGTGTTCTGACATAGTTGTGAATTTTTCCATATCCAGTTATGCTTCAATAAAAAAATTATGAAAGTGAATAAAAACAAAATGTACTTTGTAAGTGAACAAAACTATCAGTTTCGCTTATTTAAATGTTACACCAGAGAAGCAAATGGGACTACAGTGGCAACTACCAGCTATGTGAATTGCTTCCAGATTTCTTGGTAATGCTAGATTCAACTATTATAAGATTTCAAAATATGCTGACAAAAGAAAAATGGGATGATGAGAGATTAATAAACAGCTGGAGTTTATGGGCAGGCTGAAGGCATGAAAGATCTCTAACTAGCAACCCATTCATGGGCACCAGATTTATGATGAATTTGCCACTTCTTCCGTTATGACCTAGTGCACACTTCACCAAATCCTCTCAGAGTTTATGCCAAACTCATGGACAGCATCTTACTTACTGGATAACCATTTACTAATGTTTTTACACCTAAATAATATCCAGAAACACTTTGGGTCTTTAGGAAGTTTATTGTACAAATTTATTTCTCCAAGCTGTTCAGAAGATGACAGCCACTAGAAGTGGCTGAATTGTAAAGTGAATAAGTAGTGACATGATGGGCATTTTGCACTTTTCACTGCCTCATTGAGAGGCAAGTAGGACTGTTAACTCACATGATAACTTTGCATAGCACTTTGGTAATCTAAAGAGCCTTCAAACTGCTATTCTTTTTGATCCAATAATTCCTCTACTGCGAGTCAAATATAAAGAAACAGTATATGGAAAATAGTATGCACAAAGATCTCCATATTTGATATGAATCACAAAGGTGAAGAAAAGTATATTAAAGTTTCCAATAAGAGGGGGATGATTAAAAAAACCATGAAGTCACTTGATTATTAATGACAAAAGAAAATAATTTTAACTATAATGCCACTTTTTATTTGCCCATAATTAAAAACAAGTCAATAATATTAGGGCAGAATTCCAATTAGAAATTATATACATCTGAACAAATAACCCAATCAAGAAATGGGCAGAAGACATGAACAGACATTTTTCCAAAGAAGACATCCAAGTGGCCAACAGACACATGAAAAAGTGTTCAACATCACTCGGCATCAGGAAAATCCAAATCTAAACTTCAATGAGATATCACCTCACACCAGTCAGAATGGCTAAAATTAACAAGTCAGGAAACGACAGATGTTGGCGGGGATGCGGAGAAAGGGGAACCCTCCTACACTGTTGGTGGGAATGCAAGCTAGTGCAACCACTCCAGAAAACAGTATGGAAGTTCCTCAAAAAGTTGAAAATAGAGCTACCATATGATCCAGCAATTGCTCTACTGGGTATTTATCCCAAAGATACAAATGTAGGGATCCGAAGGGGTATGTGCACCCCGATGTTTATAGCAGCAATATCCACAATAGCCAAACTGTGAAAAGAGCCAAGATGTCCATCGACAGATGAATGGATAAAGAAGAAGTGGTATATATATACAATGGAATATTGTGCAGCCATGAAAAGGAATGAGATCTTGCCATTTGCAATGACGTGGATGGAACTGGAGAGTGTTATGCTGAGCGAAATAAGTCAATCAGAGAAAGACATGTATCATATGTCCTCAGTGATATGAGGAATTCTTAATCTCAGGAAACAAACTGAGGGTTGCTGGAGTGGTGGGGGGTAGGAGGGATGGGGGTGCTGGATGATAGACATTGGGGAGGGTATGTGCTATGGTGAGTGCTGTGAATTGTGCAAGACTGTTGATTCATAGATCTGTACCTCTGAAACAAATTATACAATATATGTTTAAAAAAAAAAAAAAGAAGATAGCAGGAGGGGAAGAATGAAGGGGAGGTAAATCAGGGGGAGAGGAACCACGAGAGACGATGGACTCTGAAAAACAAACTGAGGGTTCTAGAGGCGAGGGAGGTGGGAGGTTGGGTTAGCCTGTTGATGGGTATTAAAGAGGGCACGTTCTGCATGGAGCACTGGGTGTTATACACAAACAATGAATCATGGAACACTACATCAAAAACTAATGATGTAATGTATGTTGATTAACATAACAATAAAATTTAAAATAAATAAAAAATTACAGATGCAATTAATGCATCTGGATATTTAAAGCTTTAAATAAAGCTACATAAATAAAGTACCATATCAAAAGTTTAAATTTATAGTTTTAGAAACTACTTAAAGTGGACAAATTAGAACAATCATGCAAAAAAAAAAAAAAAAAGCAGAAATTGAACCAAAGATGATAGCCAAAACCAATGCAATAAATTGGTTCTTTGAAAAGATCAGAGTAAGTACCAAACCTTTAGCTAGACTGGCCAAGAAATAATGAGAAAAAGCATAAATAGCCAAAATCAAAACAGGAGAAATCTCTATTGATTCTATATAAATTAAGGGGATGTTTGTTATAAATTGTCAAGTAATTGGACAAGTTACATAAATAGACACATTGCGACCATTACAAACTATTGATACTTAGTATTTTTTAACATGAATAAGCCTATAAAAAGAAATTCAAATAGTAATTGAAAACTTCTCAAAAAAGAAAAACCTAGGCCCAGATAGCTTCATTGTGAATTCTATCAAGTTTTTTTTTTTTTTTTTTTTAAAAACAGAGTGAGCCCAGTTTATTATTCAAACCAGGACACTTTCGAGAGTGAACTGGAAATTATGCTGGGACTATTCCAGAGAGGCGGGCAGGAGGGTCGCCTGGGCAATTGATGATGTTCTGTAGTCAAACTCTCCTAAAGAACAGAAAATAGAGTTTTCTGAACAGAAGAACTTGCTAAACTCAAAATAGCTTAGGGCCAAGATGGCTTTATTTTAAAAGCCATTTGTGTTGTTGAAGAAAAGGCTATTCTCTTGGCCCATTTTGGCTATGGTGGGGGGCTGCTTGGGGAATTGCACTGAAGACTTGTATGCTCCTGGGCCAGGGGTTTTCGAACAAGTGGGCAGGAATCGAGGTACTTTGGATTGAGAACAGGAAGTAACAGAATTTACTGGTGGTATTTTCAAGTCATAACGACCCGGTCCTGGGCCTTCATGCTCTTAAGTGTAGCTCAGTACTGTTTATTCCTGCTGAGAGAGAAACCACGGCAGTCTGGGGTTCCTGGTAGGGGCCCGGGGAGCGGGCAATACTGAGTGATCACCAACCTGCCCACCATAAAAAGGCAGCTTTTGCAGGAATGCACCTGCTGGGGACCCCCAGGCAATTCAGCATTGCTGCAGGTGTTCACTGGCCCATCCTCCCTTTTCTGGATGACCCCGGGGCCCCACTAGCCTTAGAAATCTCAGGCGGTACTTGAGCACAGGAACTTCCTCAAGTATTTCAAAAAGAAATAGTTATCCTTCACAAATCCTTTCAGAAAATAGATAAGGGGAGAACACTTCTCCATTTATTCTAAAATGTTAGTATTGACACCAAAGCTAGACAAAAGTACTAGAAAACAAAACCAGATGCAAAAATCTTTAGCAAAATAGCAAAGTGAATCCAGCAACATTTATAAAGAAACATCATGACCATGGGTTTATTGCAGGAAAGCAAGATTGGTTTAATAGTTTTAAACAAGTAGATAAAGGACAGAAACCACATGTTCATCTCATCTGAAACAGGAAGAAAAAAAAATTCAACACCAGTTCAGGATAAGAAGAAAAGCTAACAACTTTTCATAATAAAACAAAAATGCATTAAAGAAGAACAGGGGACTTCCTCCATTGGCAGAGAACATCTTCTCCAAACCTACAGCTCATAACTGAAGAGTAAATGCTTTCCTCCTAAGATCAGCAACAAGCCAAGGACGTCCTGTTTGTTCAAAACCTCAGGAGTTCCTGGGGTGAAGTCTAAAACCGGCCCCTATACACAGAGGGCAAAGAGAGACCAGAGAAAGAGGCAAGCCACTCCAGACTGGTGTGTGGCAGTTTTAAGATGCAAGGTAAATTACACAGCTTGTTTTGGGTGTTGCAAGGCAAGTAGATTTCCTCAACTGTCTGCAAGAATCTTAGAAGTTGATAGAGAGGTCTTCACTGTGTTCGGTCACATACCATCTAGATGGTCTTACACTCTCAAGAATGCATTTTTGAAATGGTTGCTGGTATGGGAATAGTACGTTGAATGCACATTCCAAGGACAGGAGAGGGGTAAAAGAGCCTCCAATTGCTCATGCCCAGCTTGTGAGTCAACTTGTAGTCATGTCATATCAATGACCTCCTCCAACACATCCTCACTCTTCACTCCCACTAAATATTGTGCTGTTTGGTCTAGCCAGTATAATAAGGCACATCAGTTAATCAGAAAAAAAAAAAAAAAAAAAAGTCCTTCTACTAGGAATTAAAACAAAACCACCATTCTCTGAGGACATAATCTGGTAGAAAATCCTTAAGAATCCACATGAAAACTACTAGAAGTAAGAAAGTGATGTAGCAAGGTTGCCGGGTATCAGATCAATGTAAAGAATCGACTGCATGTCTATATACCAGCAGCAGATAATTCAATATGAAAAAAAGAAAATAGTTTATAATATCAGAAATAGAACAGGAATAGATTTAAAAAGTTTCAAGATCTGGGGTGCCTGGGTGGCTCAGTCGTTAGGCGTCTGCCTTCGGCTCGGGTCATGATTCCAGGGTCCTGGGATGGAGTCCCACATCAGGCTCCCTGCTCGGCGGGAAGCCTGCTTCTCCCTCTCACACTCCCCTTGCTTGTGTTCCCTCTTTCGCTGTCTCTCTCTCTGTCAAACAAATGAATAAAATCTTTAAAAAAAAAAAAAAAGTTTCAAGATCTGTCCAATTAAAGCTACAAAAAACGATGCCAAGATAAATTAAAATAGTTCCAAATAATTGGAAAGCCATTCCATTTTTATGGATTGGAAACTTAATATTGAGAAGATGGCAATTCATCCCCAAATTGATCTATAGAATCAATGTAATGTCTGTCAAAATTCCAGCATACATTTTTTTTTTTTTTTAAAGATGAGAGAGAGAAAGAGAAAATGTGAGGGAACACGCACTCACACACATGAGCAGGGGAAGGGGTAGAGGGAGAGGGAGAGAGAGAGAAGCAAGCAGACTCCACAGTGAGTGGAGAGCCCGATGCGGAGGGGGTGGGGCTCGATCTTGCATATCTGAGGTTATAACCTGAGCCAAAAACAAGAGTCGGTCACTCAACCAACTGAGCCACCCAGGTGTGCGCCTCCCCCAGCATATATTTTTGTTGAAATTCATAAACGCATTCAAATTTTATACGCAAATGCAAAGTCCCTTAAATATCAAAACTATTTTGAAAAGGAAAAACAGAGTGGGAAGACTTGTACTACCTGATTTCAAACTTAGCCATGAAGCAGAAATGATAGTGTGTTATTGGCATGAAAATAAGCATATTGATCAATAGCATAGAACTTAGAATCCAGAAATAAACCTTCACATTACGGTCAAGTGATTTTCAGAAAAGGAGTGAAGATATTCACTATGGAGAAGATGATCTTCAAAAATTTGGGCCAGGACATCAGATAAATCACTTCTAAGAAAACACATGTTTTTTGTTATCAGCCCCAAAATTCAAACTGGTGTTACATTAGTATAAAAGGTACTGATACAAGAGTCAGGGATACTGGACTCCCAAACTAGAAATGATCTATGTAGCTGAGCAATCTTGCAGGCACTAAATAAAGCAAGGGGTGAGGGTGGACATGGGAGAACCTGCACTTAATGACAGCAGTGTTAGCTTCCTGTGCATTTCCTATTACAAACATCTGATAGAGGTTTTTTGTCAATAGTACAAACTGACTGAAGGAAAGCATCACCTAGCTGACTCTTGACTCGATTTGTATTCCTAGCATGTGGCAATCAGTTTTATTTTTTAAGGACACACCTATATATTTGGAACCAGAAGGCTATGGGTGCTGATTCTACTACTTTCATGTGTTAACTTATGATAAATTATGTAGGGATTATAACCCTTACCATGCCAGGTTGTGAATTTTAAATTAGATGAAATATATAAACCAATTCCTGCCGTCAACACTGAACAAGTGTGTTTGGGTATGCACACGTGCACTCTTAAGCAGCATCTTACAGGGAAAATTTAACAAACACCGAATTCTCTCCAACGGTGGGGGTAGGAGTTCAAAGTCAATTGTTGGTGGCTGTCATACACAGGCAATACATCAGAAAAATGACGACAACCAGATTCCTAACTGGGTGAACCGAAAATGATTGTTTCCATGAAAGTATTCAGAGATGGATGCACAGTAAAATGAACTCCTCCCGGACACTTCCTACCCTAGGAGGCTGAGATTAAACCTCCTTAAGCTTGTTATTGTACGTCTTTACATGACTAATGCTCTGTTCTGCCTTTCTAACCCAGAGATGGCTCACCAACAGTGTGTCTGAATATAAGATGGTGGCAGTAATTGGGAATTCATGCTGCAGTGATAATTCCTTATACCTCATCAGTAACGAAATGGTGGAAGAATACAGGAATGCATCACAGAGTGATTCAGAGTTAATGAGGCTGAACAGATTCAGGTTTAAAATTCTACGAACTTTTAGGACAAAGGTCTATGGAGATATAAAAGCAAAATCTAAATAACAAAGTTGGGAAGAAAACTTACTGACCTGTACTATTGTGAGGCTTCACAAAGATTACACTTTCTGTGATCATGCACGGATTATGTGGCAGAGGTAGTATCCAAATTTATGTCTATCTAATGTGATAGCTCGTTTTAACAGATTTAATTTTTCTGAAACATCTTTAGATAATCTGGTTTAGAAGATTTTGAACAATCTAAAAAACCTAATACTGTGCTGGACCAAAATGAATCACCAGAGAGTAGGAAATAGGAGACAGAGTTACCAGAAAACCTACAAAAAAAAAAAAAAAAAAAAAAAAATCAACCAACCATCCAGGTCAATATCTATAGTTCATGCTTGAAAAGACACTCTTTGGAGATCACAATAAATGCCTACATTTTTCATGTTTGAAAAGGACTACACTATAGTAGTGTTAAACCAACATTCACATGCTAATAATTGTGGTATGACACTATCATTTTAAAGTGCTTTTGTATATAACTATATTAGGGATATTTAATTGATGTGAAAAGTGAAGTTCATGAAATTAAGAGAATGCATTTCATTGCCAGAGACTGGAAGAGCTGGTCTCAAATCCAGTTTTCCTAATTCTTATTATACCTATGGTATCTTATATAGCCATTATGAAAAAGAGGCATTGATAAGCATTAAAATCACACTTATGATAATAAAAACAGTACCATCAACATCCTGAAAACAGTAGAGAAAGCCTTGGAATATCTATTTTCCTATTCCCCTATTACTACTAGCTACTTCATCATATGCACATTTCTAAATATTATGAATTATGAATTAGTCTACAGTTTCCTTCTGGAGCAAATAACCCCAATGTATGCACTAAGAGGGTGCCATAAATCAGGAACTGCAGCAAATGATTGTTTTCTACTTTCTAATCAACACTGCCTAAATAATCCAGCCTCATTTTTCTTATGCAACAATCTCATAGAATCATTACTCCTTTTTAATTTTTTATTCAGCCTAGTGGAAGAAAGATTTATATTTTCTTACCATACACCTTGATACGGATATCATTCCCTGAGAAAAATGACATATGAGTGGTGATAGAATGCTCTGTGTGGCACTAAGATGACAGAGTTTATTTGTAAAATGCCAGTTTCAGAAACAAGACAATTCCATTTAAATAATAAGAATCCTGGGCGCCTGGGTGGCTCAGTTGGTTAAGCGACTGCCTTCGGCTCAGGTCATGATCCTGGAGTCCCGGGATCAAGTCCCGCATCGGGCTCCCTGCTCAGCGGGGAGTCTGCTTCTCCCTCTGACCCTCATCCCTCTCATGCTCTCTGTCTCTCATTCTCTCTCTCGCAAATAAATAAAAATTTAAAAAAATAATAAATAAATAAAATAAATAAAAAAAATAAAAAAATAAATAAATAAATAAGAGTCCTGAAGAGACAAGCCGTGGAATCAATTCAATGAAACCTCTTACTCTTCAGCCCAGGACTCTATGGAATACCGTTGTACCTGTAAGCCACCCTCCATAAGCTGGGCTGAGAAATAAGGAAGGGGCTCATTCAGCATGGACTATGGATCGGTATCCATTTATGTGGAGGAGACACAGAGATAGGATCTGAACTAGAGTTTCCACAATCATGATTAGGTTATGTTATTTTGTAAAATCAAAATAGAACAGAACTCAGATTTCTCATTTCATGAAAGGTAGAATCTGAGACCCAGTGAGTTGGAGGCACTCATGCAAAGTCACACAGGCAGGTGGTAGAACAGTACAGATGGATTCCCCTGGGTAATTTAGGCTATGGCTCACCTGGCTTGATTTGGAAGACCTCAAAGGTTTCACTCAGGCTCCTTACGTTCCAGTTTATACACAGACTAGGACTGATAAAGGACTGGATGCTATAGTCTGGACTTTAGACGGGTACAGCCCATCAGTAGGTATTTAAAGAGTCCTCCTATGGACAAGACATCGTGTGGGGTTTAGGGATAAATTGGTGAACTGCAACAACAGCAAGATATAATTTTTATTCCCACTGAACTTGAACTCTCATTGAACTCTCTTGCCAACTCCCCTAAGAGTACTGAAAGTCCTCCATTGGACACATTTTCCTGTAGGTTTACAGAAGCTTCCGCTCCAGTTAGCTTGGCTGCAAAGCATCTCGGAACACCTTCCTCACATTAACATCCCCACATATGTGCTGTAAATAACACGAACAGTAGGTATTACTTTATCGAGCTTGAATATGTGTCTTAGACATATTTACATAATAAATTCCCAGTGCTACCTTTCCTTTTACAGTTGAGCAAACGAAGGCAGAAAGGGTTTACACAGTGGACCGAAGCTGTCATGGTCTGGAGGTTGTGGAGCCAGGACTCAAAGCAGTCTGGCTCCAGAGCCCACACCTGCTGGCACCTGATGACGCTGCCTGAAACTGTTGGGCAGCACCCCCCTGCCTTCTACTGAACACAGTTTGATAAAGGCTGGAGTGCCCTGCCTTCCCCTGGACTCACATAGGTGAAACTTTCCCTTCATGCAAGGCCAACGTCAGTACTGAGGTCCTCCAGAAAGCTCATCAGAACTCTCGTTACTCGTTTAGTGCTTACACCTTACGACATTCACTACACAAAGTGATGATCTCCACTGCGGTACACCTATTTTATTCCAACTGTATACTGTGGCACATAGCAGATGATTGACATGTATTCTTTTTCATCTTCACAATACCCCTGTGAAATGCAGATCATCTCTAGAAACCAAACTATTTAGTAGCTTAGTGATTTGCCCAAGGTCACAAATGTCCTCTGCGAGCTAGGATTCCAGAGCCAACGAATTTCTAAACTCACTGTATTTTCACTAGATCATACTTCCTTAGATATTGAAAGACATTGCACATGACTTCATCCCTGTTAGAGGGAGAAAACCTAGCTATTCATATACAGAGGAAACAAAACCCCTTTTATTTATATTATGGTGTGTTAGTCTCTCCTATTGCAGCCATAGAGAATTAGCACAAACTCAAGGTTAAAAATTTGTGTTGTGTAATGCTCAACAGTTCTGGCGATCAGAAGTCGAAAACGGGCCTCACTGGGCTAAAAATCAAGGTGTTGGGAGGGCATCATTCCTTCTGTAGGCTTGGAGGTCAGTCTGCTTCCTTGCTTATTGCAGCTTCTAGAGGCTGTCTGTATTCCTTAGCTCCTGCCAACCTCCCATTTTCAAAGCCAGCACAGCCAGCCATGACTTTCTCACACTGAACCATTCTGACACTGACCTTCTTGCCACCACCTTTCACCTATAAGACCCTTGAAATTACATGGAGCCTAAGAAGAATTTTTCCCATCTCAAATTCAGGTGATGAGAACACTTAATTTCATCTGCAATATTATTTCTCCCTTGCCACGTGAACTAACATTTTCACAGTTCCTGAGGATGAAACTGTGGACGTGTGTGTGTGTGTGTGTGTGTGTGTTGGAGGGGAGGGGTTAGGGAATTGTTCTGCCTACCACAGTGCTGTAAACACAATCCATTCACCAGTCACCTCCATAAGCCAACAGCTGTGCTAAGTGCTAAGATAATGAGATAAGGAATAGAACCAGAATGAGAGAAAGTCAGGGAAGAAGTCCAGTAGGACAGGACTTTTGGCTTGAGGCTAAAACAATAAGCAGTGACCAGTCAGTATGCAATAGGGCAGTTGACATATAAGGCAAAAATGGAGAAAAGGTTAGTTAATGGGAAGAGCATTTTCACTTAATTCATATTATTGTTTACATTCTAATTACCATTTGCAATATGTTGTAAGAAGTTAGCACTGGCTTCTAGATTTAAAGCAATTTCATGGGTTTCCCAGTCTAAGCACTCAAGCTATAATATTTAATCCAACAGTTTACTTTTATTTGATTAAAAATATAGATTCTTAGATAAAAAAAATATCCTCAGGAATGATATGCTGTATATTATTCAGCCAAAAAGTTCCAGATGTTACTTGTTGGGGCTAAGAACTACATACAGCAAGTATTATTTATAAGAATGAACTCAGCATGTAGGGAAGAACACAAATGCAGTGACTTCAAATCATTAATGGACACCTGGTACGTTCCTGCTACCTCTTACAAGGATGGGCAAACGCTCAAAACTTTGGCTGTTGTTCCTCAGGTTTTCCCCAAGGAAGCATACAGAGTAGGGAGGACCAGCGAGCCTTGTAAATATAAAGCAGGGCTCAGGATATACATAATAAAATCAAGCAAAAATGAATGCAGCAGGAAAAGGGATTCTGTCTTCTAATTCCTTCAGACTCCACAAGATGGCTAGCTGATACTGCCCCAGATCTTTTCTGTAATCTCCCAGAAAGCCTGATAAATACACTGCAGATATAGCCATGCTTTAGAATTTGCAACATTCTTTTAAAAACATTATCTTGTTTCATAGTCATCACTTCCCTTTTTATGTACTTTATAAATTATTTATATTGTTCATTTCTTTTTTTTTTTTTTTTTTTGCCTGATCTTCACAAAAACACTGTCAAGAAAGCAGGAAAATATTTTTTTTTTTTCCCCAGTACTTGGAAAACTTCACATAGAAAATGTGAAATAAATATGCATTGTATAATGAAGTTTTCATAGATAAGTTCATGGCAACTCAAAATAGCTAGATGAGAGGGACGCCTGGGTGGCTCAGATGGTTAAGCATCTGCCTTCGGCTCAGGTCATGATCCCAGGGTCCTGGGATCAAGTCCCGCATCGGGCTCCCGGCTCAGCGGGGAGCCTGCTTCTCCCTCTGACCCTCTCCCCTCTGATGCTGTTTCTCTCTCACTCGCTCTCTAAAAAATAAATTAAAAAAAAATAGCTAGATGAGATTTCTCAAGTCCCATGGACACACATCTTGTACCTTATATTGTTTATATAGATCTATTCAAAATACTTTATTATAGTGAAATTACTCCCTGTTATCTCTTTCATTACTTTTAAGTCCTACAAAATCATTTTCCAACCAGAAACAAAGTCACCTACATTGCCTTTAATTTTTAAAACAAGGAGTAGCCAAGTGGGTGCATGCAACAGTTAGCATCCCAAAGGGAAATAGCTTTTACCTGATTATCAGGTACAGAGGGGAATCAGAATTGACATAAAACCTGTTGCCATATGGATATTCTGAGGTCAAGAGAATTCAGAGCTCTCTGCAGTTTCATTTTTTTTTTTAATCTTCTAATTTATGAGATTATAGTGGTGGTAGCAAACTTGGTCATAGTTGATAAACCGCAAGTCAAAAGTTGACCAAGCTAGTGCAACCAAAGACCATTCTCTTAGAATGGGCAAAAAACCCGAGATTCGATTTCTGGATATTTCTGGGTCATGTGGGTGGTTATTTACAGGGCCACATAAAAATCCACAGCTGTGAGAAAGAATGTAAAAAAAAAAAAAAAAAGTCAGACTTTCTGGATAGAACAAAGGAAAACAAAGAAAAGATGTTGGCCATTTTTCTAGTTGCTGGTTCCAGAAATCTCCTCAAGCCAATCTACACTCTGATCATTTGCTTCCTTTAGTTATCATCTGCTTCCTTTTCGAATGTCCCAGTTCCTGTTAACACTTGTCTACATCGGTATACATTTGCAATCACTTGAATGTGAAATCCATAGAGTTTTGTTGGTTTTGTCATTAGTGGGTCCCTTAGAACCTGAAAGAATGCTTGCACAAAGTCTTTCAACAAGTAGTTACTGAATACATGAATTGAAAGAACAAGAAGTATCTACACAGTGTCTTGCAGAATGTGGCTATTATTTCAAAGGCGTTTTAGTGAGGGGATGATAGGAATATAGAAAAAGGTATTTAAACTCTAAAATAATGAAGTATAAGCTCTGAACTCTCAGATAACACAAGTAACTCCTTCAAAATCTTGGCCAGTGAGCCCCTCACTGATGTGGTGTTTGGGCTAAATGCCAAAGGAGGTCATAAAAATAACCAAAGTGGTGATTCAGGTTGGATGTCACCCAATAAAAAGAAAAAACAAAACGCGAGGATTCCCAGAGGCAAAACACAAGGTTAAAGGTCCAGACAATATTCATTATGAATGACCTAGGATGTATAGGGAAGCCTGTTGGGGAGACTAGAGAGAACTAGGTAGGGAAATCACATCACCAGGGTTCTTGTGATCTTAAGAAGGAAGCTATTAATATTCACACAAAAGCACATTTTTCCAAAGAAGACATCCAAATGGCCAACAGACACATGAAAAAGTGCTCAATATTGCTTGGCATCAGGGAAATCCAAATCAAAACCTCCATGAGATACCACCTCACACCGGTCAGAATGGCTAAAATTAACAAGTCAGGAAATAGATGTTGGCGGGGATGTGGAGAAAGGGGAACCCTCCTACACTGTTGGTGGGAATGCAAGCTGGTACAGCCACTCTGGAAAACAGTATGGAGGGTCCTCAAAAAGTTGAAAATAGAGCTACCATATGATCCAGCAATTGCACTACTGGGTATTTACCCCAAAGATACAAAAGTACGTGCACCCCGATGTTTATAGCAGCAATGTCCACAATAGCCAAACTGTGGAAAGAGCCAAGATGTCCATCGACAGATGAATGGATAAAGAAGATGTGGTATATATACACAATGGAATATTATGCAGCCATCAAAAGGAATGAGATCTTGCCATTTGCAACGACGTGGATGGAACTGGAGGGTATTATGTTGAGTGAAATAAGTCAAACAGAGAAAGACATGTATCATATGATCTCACGGATATGAGGAATTCTTAATCGCAGGAAACAAACTGAGGGTTGCTGGAGTGGGAGGTGGGATGGGAGGGATGGGGTGACTGGGTGATAGACATTGGGGAGGGTATGTGCTCTGGTAAGCGCTGTGAATTGTGCAAGACTGTTGAATCCCAGATCTGTACCTCTGAAACAAATAATGCAATATATGTTAAGAAAAAAAAAAGGAGAAGAAGGTAGCGGGAGGGGAAGAATGAAGTGGGGGAAATCGGAAGGGTAGACGAACCACGAGAGACGATGGACTCTGAAAAACAAACTGAGGGTTCTAGAGGGGAGGGGGGTGGGAGGATGGGTTAGCCTGGTGATGGGTATTGAGGAGGGCACATTCTGCATGGAGCACTGGGTGTTATGCACAAACAATGAATCATGGAACACTACATCTAAAACTAATGATGTAATGTATGGGGATTAACATAAGAATAAAAAAAAAGCACAAAAAATATTCACACAAAAGCAACAGTGATAGAATCTCCCAATATTGTGATTTGTTCATGTCTTGCCCACTCAACCTCTTGTGTGCATCTCACCACCCCTGCTTTTGAATGACAGAGAAGTTAAATAGCTTACATTTTCAGTTGTTCAGTCCATTATTTTCTTCATGGTACATTGCTTGGCTGATATATTTTCCTATAGTATTTCAAAATTCAAATTTTAGTCATTTATGATTTAAAGCCGAATAAAATGTCTCATTCTAGCACATAGATTTAAAATGGAAACTAAGTGTATTTTTTAGTTTAAAAAAACTGGAAAAAATATATTGCAGTTAAAGAAATTTGACTTCTCAAGTGAAATTAGACTTTCACAGATAAACTGCAAAAGGGCAGAGATGATTTGGCTGAAATTGGCATGAGCTGTACCCCATGTTTGTCATCTCTTTGAAAGGCACCATGATCACACCAGACTGCATCAGATTGGGAACAAAAACCATTTTTGTGGACTGGAACTCTTGTTTCATTCCAACAGCTAGACTTGGAATTTTCCATAGAAGCTATATAAAAGCAAGCCATTTGTCTGATGTCCCATAAAACTACCTCTACACATTCCATAAATACCTGATCTAATCATTTGCTATATTCCAAATATTTCAATTTGTTTAATTCCTTCTCCTAATGAAAAAAAAAATCAGTAGAAAGCAGGGCTGGTCCATTAGAGGCAGTGGAGCAGAACAGATATGAACACAAGATTTGAAGTCAGAACAAGTGTGTTTAATCCAGGATGGAGTGGTTTTGTTTTGTTTTGTTTTGTAAGATTTTATTTAAATATCTGAGAGAGAGAGAACACAGTGGGGAGAGGCAGAGGGAGAAGCAGACTCCCCACCAAGCAGATAGCCTGACCTGGAGCTCAACCCCAGGACCCTGGGATCATGACCTGAGCTGAAGGCAAATGCTTAACGACTGAGCCACCCAGGTGCCCTGAGACCCTTAGGTTATGTAAGGATGAGGTGGCAGAGCCTCACAATCATGAGATCATGAGTGCAGAGCACCAAGCCGTATCTTGTATCTAGGGAAGGTACGGAATCCAAGGAAGAGAACATTGCCAAAATAGGGTTCTGGGCTTTGATAGCAGGGGAACACCATAGAGGGCTTTAAGTTTTATAATATACATTTATCTGATATATATTCTTTCAGAAGATATACACAAAAAGAAAACACCAATTGTGGTGGTTACTTTTAGGATTTCACTAGACCACGGTCAGTGGCCAATATTTGGTCAATTATTCTGGGTACATGTGTTAGGGTATATTTTGAGGGGGGAAGGACAGGGAAATTCCTCCTGCCTTACAACAGCTGGGACATTAGTCTTCTCCTGCCTTCAGACTTGAACTGAAATATTGGCTCCTCTGTGGTCTCAAGCCTGCCAGCTTTTGGACTGGAATTTCACCATTGTCTACACACACACACACACACACACACACACCTCCCACAGTCATTGTTTCTTTGGAGAACTCTGGCTGATACATCAATAGAAAGAAGGTACACTAATATTGGGCTCCAGACAGGAATCCTGAAGTCAAGGGAAGGCAAACATAACCATCCTATACCCAGTACCCGTGCAGGAATTATACCTGCCCCTCACATAGGGTTAGAGTCCATTCTCATTATTCATGGAGTCCATACTTTCAAATTAGTGCAGAAGCTAAAATTTGTACCCCCAAAATACCCAGGGTACTTTCCGTTCATGGACATATGCAGAGCTGCAAAACACTTGAGTCACCCAGCATGTGCATTCCCAGCTGATGTCAAACCAGGATGACCAATCTTATTTTAGCTCTTAGACTATAAACAAGTGTCTTTCATGATTTCGTACCTTTCTTCCATGTTTGCACCTGTTACTGTGATTTCACGGTTTAGACCAGTCTCGCTCAACCATAGCGCTAAAGTGCTGCATTGTGTTACCAAGCACAAGGATGGGGTGATGTGCCTCATGGGGAAAATACATGTACTAGAGAAGTTTCATTCAGGCATGAGTTAGTGTTGTGGGCTGTGAGTTCAATGTTAATAAAACATTATAATTAGCTATCACGGAAACACAGAAGACAAAGTTATGTATTGATCAGTTGATCAAAATGTGATCAGAGGCTTGCAGAAACTTAAAACCCTGTATTTCTAGTAAGAATGATTCCTCAATATCCTCACTAATCCAGTGTTCCCAGCGGCCTTAGACCTGAAACAATATTCACAATTATTCAGCAAACCATGGTTTACAAAGTATTTACCTCCCAGTACATAATATCATTTAATCTCTACCTGAGAGTAAGGGAAAACTTTGATGCCTGTTTTCCAGACACATGGATGGCTTCAGGAAAGGTCAGAGAAATGAAAATGGTTTGTTTAATGAGGACTCCCATAGTAAGTGACAGAGTCAGCATGAGAAAACTGTCCAGCTGTGATTTTTTTCATAAAATCAGACTCTTCGGAGCCATCAAATGCACCATCCTGGGCTGTTAAGTGGGGCCAACTTGCTGGCATAAAGTCAGGGCAGAGTCAGAGTGGCCACTAGACAAAGACCAAAGGCCAGGGCACCACAGTGACCAGCAGAGTACTGTCCATGGATAATTGATGAAGAACGAGGTTGTGGGCAAGACTGCAATTCAGAAAACTACCACCAAAGAAAATAACAGCCATTGCTTATTGATGACTTCATATTGTAAGGATCCTGTTCTAACACTTTGCAGTTTAAAAAAAAAAAAATGACAAGGCTTTGGAGTAAATTTTATTGTAAATGTGTTTTTCCTCCATTATTTTAACTTACTTTACATGGGAAACTTCCATTTTTCTTGTATGCAAACATATAAATGTGAAATTGTGTATTTTGTACCCAAACACATACCAACTTTTTTCACAGAACATGCTCTATGTTTCTTTTAATTCTTCTATATTCTTTCCACCCTTATTTCCCTTTAGAAGTTTGTTCTGTGTACTGCTATGTCGTCCTTCCTTAAAGGATCAGAGTCAACAAAGATTACCATTGATCATTTAGTGGGCAATTGCAGTACCACAAGAACAATTTTTGGTAATAGAGAGATATATTCCAATGTTGTACAGGATAAGTGGTTACAATTTAATGATCAATTTGTTGAATGTGGGGTGAAGAAAGATGTGAAATTATGCTGAGTAATGTAAGGATAATGTGGTCTTGGCAAGTAGCAGAGTTCAATTTGGGAAGATGCTCATAATGAAGTCTATTTCATTTATAGAGGGGAAGGAAGAGAAGGAATTATTGACCAGTGAGAAGGTTGAAAGTGATGTAATGGAACATGGGACATTACATGCAATGGTAAGATTGGAGGAAGCTTCCTGATAGCAGGAGATATGTTCACCATTGTACCATTGTTCCTGCAGTGCTCTCCAAAAAAATTATCCCATAGGGAGCAACATTTTATTCAGCTATCCACCCCTTCATATAGGACATATAGCAAAAGTGCCCAAGTTAACAGCTCCAGAATTAGACCCTGATTAGTTGATGAAAATTAAGTCTATCCTTTTCTTTTTAAGGTAATTAACTTAAAATGGCCTGAGCTTCAATGCTGGTCAATTGAATTCAAGAAGAATTCTATAATAGGCTCTCTTTTCTAAAAGACAAGAATCTTATCCCTCTACTTATTGACATTTTGGAAAAATATGGCCTGGAATTGCTATCACCCTGAGCAGGAAGCCAATACACAGAAAGTCCAAAGTCAAGAGAATCAAAAAGCAGCAGAGCAGAGACCTGAAATACCACAAGTAAAGAGATCTTCACTATTGATCTTATTCAATAAGAAGATCTAACACACTTTGAATTGCATTTCTATTACTTGCAGCAGAAAGCATCCCGGAAGAAAGGATCAGTTGGATCATACAGAATAAATGTCATATAACCAGTATCTAGCAAAAATGGTGCTGATGCATATAAAGTTTGGCAATCTTTTCTGACATTTGCATCTTGCAGGGTCATAATGGTAAAGGCTATTCTCCACGGTTTTTTACACAATGAGGTGATTTAGCCACATCTAATATTTCGTGGGAAAACAACATGTACAGACATACTTTTATGAATATTTTAAAAATCGGAGACAACATGGACACTACGAATTAAATTTTCCAAGTTAATCAGCATATATTCAAGTTATATACATTTCATATAATGCCCAGGCTTATAGTCCAATTTTATAGGTGACATCTAGTACATGCATGATAAGTATTTTTATTTATTCTATGATCAATAGCATATTCCCCTTTCCCTCTCAATGTGACATAGGAGTCTAGACAGGTTAGGCTCCAATTCAGAAGGCTATAAAAAATACAAATGAAGGTTTCTTCGTGGTGAATCACCCTGGTGATGGACCATCTCTAAAGATGCAACCAAATACTTCTGATCCTAGGGAACTTTTAATCTCTACTCAAATGGTCTTTATTACCCTTTGTTGTGGCTGGACTACTCGACATTGAAATGGATGAGGAGCATAAATCCACCCACACTGCAGCTCAATCATGCTTTCATAAGAAAGACTGAACTAGCTCATTAATATACTGTAGCCATTCATTGCTTTGGAATTCTATAGACTCACAGGAAATGTCATCCATTTGAAAAATGGGTTTTCTTAGTGTCTGCATCTCCCCACTTGGAGTCTGTGACAGTATGTATAAAGGAAAAGTCACATCCATATAGGTACTGTGTCAGTGAGAAGTAGTTGAATTATTTTGAGGTTTTAACATACATCCCTTTCATGTACTTAACAGAAATTAGAGGTAAAGGACATCAAATCCTTTAAATTATTTTTGGTCCTTATTTATCCTGGCATAAAGAGACTTTCTTTTGCTGTTCAAAGTTAGCCTAACTGGCTTCCTAATCCCATCCATTTTTCCTCCTGCCTTCCATAACTTCACACATGATCTTACAGAATACTGAATCTTGATCCTTTTCCACTGGCTCATTTTCCTTAGCATAGGAGTATGTTGATTTTTTAAAGAACACTTCTTAGATCTAAGATGTTTCCAGGGGCGCCAGGCTAGCTCAGTCTGTAGAGCATCTGACTGTTGATCTCAGGTTGTAAGTTCGAGCCCCACACTGGGTATAGAGAGAACTTAAAAAGAAAAAAGAAAAAAATCTTAATCTAAAGATGACTTCAGTGATCCTTCACAAAAAAAAAAATCGGAGACAACATGGACAAGAGATAATATCCTGATAAGGATATTATCTCTTGGCTTCCAATAAGACTAGAAGAACATTTATTGACCAAAATACTAGAGCAGGTTTTATTTTTCAAAGCATTATTTTGCTATAGTATCTCCATTTTATCCCATTATATCTTGTGTGGTAAGATGAAGTAATTGGAATATGGGGAGTGAGTTTTCTTAGTTTCCAAAGGAAAAAAGAAAGGTCTTGAAAACTAAAACAAAAAGTGGTTGGGGGTAGATGGATTAGTCCTTTTATTCTAAATATTTTTTTTTTATTCTTTGGCACTGGATTCATAGGGAGCCAATGTCATGTCGTGGGCATAAAAACAAAAACGTATTGCTCAGCAGGTTATTTTTGTAACCTTGACTCTTGTAGCTCAGGAATGGCTCTAAATGTCCTAGCCTAGCTCCACTGGAGACTGTCTTTGATTCACATGAACAGGTTTTTAGCTCTATGTGCACCGTCTTTCTCCCTAAGACAGTGCTGCGAGTAGATCAGGACTAAAGACCCCTCACCCAACCAATTGATGTTTCATACCAGTCACATTGCCTTTGATTCCAAATCTCTGCAGACCCCTTCAGGCTGTTTTTATCAACATGTCACTGAGAACTCTCACTGACATTAGCATTTTTCAGATCTAATTTAGTCTGATCTTTGGGGAAGCTTCTTTTCCAAATTACCTTTGTAAGTTACTTACTTTGTAAGTCCAGTATGCTACGTTCTTCTGGATGTTCTCCTACCTCATCAACTATTCCTTCTCTTTTCTCTTTTGGGCTGGCTAAATATTTGCTTACTTGGATTTTTGCCCTGGAATGATATTTTTTTTCCTCTTTCCTTTTCCTTCGTCTCCCTTTTCCCCCTCCTCCTCTTCCTATTTTAGGTGCTGTTCCCACATTAGGTGCCTAGTTTTAGTTTACTGATATCCCCTTAAGATTTTTTTTTAACTTCTAAGCATATGCTTTTCTGAACTTGACAATTTTTATTTTTTCCCTGAAGTGCAGCTTTGGTAGACAACATATTAAATACTTTTCTCACCAATTTGGGAGTATTAGTTAGTGAGGTTAACACTTCTATATATTCCAAGTACAGTTCTATTGGGACTCAAATTTACCATATGGTTTTCATCTGTTCAACCCAATGCATCCTGTTTTTGCTGCCTTTCCTAAATGTCGACATGTTTCTATCCACCCCCAGTGTTCATTATGCCTATAATGTGTAGGATTATCGTTCCCTAGTATTAGTCCTCTTAACTTTATATACTTTTCTATGGGTCTCATCCAACCCCAAACATTGACTCATCACATAAAGTGAATGCGCTGTGCATGTGTTAGAACCAATCTACACATTGATACTTAGTTTTAACTTGGAAAATTGACCTGGACATCAACCCTCCATATTGCCATGCAATTCAAATTTAAAGGGCCTCAAAGTGAAAACAGATGAAGGGGGGAAAAAAAAAATCCTAAAGTGCCTCAGTTTGAATCCTTTGCATTTCTCTATTTTTAAAGTACAGTGGACATTAGTTTCTGGTGTAGGACACAGTGATTCGAGATCTTTATTGACCAAGCTCCCCTCCCAGATTCAGGCTTCAGTCAGGCCCTAGGCTTTGTAGATAAACACTCCTCACCTCAGAAATCCTAACGTTTATCATCTTTTCCCTGAACTAATGGGGCAGATTATTAGCCTTCCAAATCAAGCTTTTAAAAGCTCTTATACATCATTCAGGTATAGAATGATTTAATAAAATCACATTGATAATTCCCAGTGCCAACAAATATTAATAAAATCCTTCTTTGGACAGGCTGGCCCCCTCTGCCCTACAGGCCACTCAACTCTTCTAAACCCATGTGCTTTATCAACTCCATTCCTTACCACTCCTAAATATGCCATATTCTTGAATGCCTGTTTATTTTCTTTGTTGTCTGGGATTTCTTTACTCTTTTTTCATTTAACAATTATATATCCTACTCTATCTAGACTAACGTCCCTTTCTCTGTTAAAACCACAAAGTACTTTTAAAAGCAGAATTATTAATTGTTCTTCCTTTTTGTCCTTGATACTTTGTTCTCACGACCCTTGGTTAACTTCATTACAATGTATTGTATTTAGTTATGTTTTAGTTTGTCTTCTGAAGCTACGTTATGAACCTCTTTAGGACAGGGACAATACCTTAGTTTTCCCTTATAGTGTCAATTTCAAGGTGGGATTTCTTGACTAAATTAAATGCTACACTGTGTTATTGTTCTGAAGAACAATGCATGCTAAAGTAACCTGAGCTGTTTGTGTTTATAGAGGTCAGTATGCAAAGTGACATAGTGGAAAAAAGACAGGTGACTCAGATCCAGACAGGTTTCCTTAAGTGTTTGTATTTACTGTTTAAATGGAAAATTCCCACAAACTAGACTCATTCAATATACATATTCATCACCTGTAATATGCTGTACTAAGAATAGTTATGAATAAAAAAAGAAAATCATAAAATACTGTTCTGAGTTCATACACTAGAAAGTGTTGATAGTATGGTATCTACTTCAGATTAAGTTCTCTGGGAAGTTGATCCAAAGACAAAGATTAGCACGCAAAAGATTTCTTAGGGAGCACTTTTGGGATAACACCCACGGGAAATAGAGTTAGCCATAAAAAATGTGCTAAAAGGCAGTCTCAATTAGGAAAAATAATAAAATAAAAACTTACCTGACTCCAAGGGAAGCTCTCGATCAGTCAGGGATGTCCTTTCAGAGTGGGGCCAAACTAGATGGAGGGTTACCCTGATGCTGACTACTTATTGGACGGAGGCTGCCCAGGAAGTGGACTTAAAGTTGGGGGAGATGACTGTCTCTAAGGGATGCTAACAGGTGAGCACTGTCTGCTGGTAGAACTCTAAACACCTGGGAGAATAAGTCCTTAAT
>NW_023270305.1:2980919-3010919 GCF_011800145.1 Mirounga leonina
AGGAAAGTTAATGGAAAAAATTATGTCCTCTAGCTGGTTTTAGAGCACAGCTGGTACTTATCATATTTATCCTCTTCTATTTTTTTTCTTCCTCAGCTAGCATCTCTGCTAACCTGGTGACATGACCCACATCCTAAGCCTCAAGGAACCTGAGCCAGTGGTCATCATGCCCTTCTTAGGCCATCACCATTGCCCTTGTCCTTTTACCATCAAAACTGGGCCAGAGGATACCAATATGCCTGAGTGAATCACTCGGGTGCAAACATCTTGCTTCCTGATGCCATTTAACGGCGGATTTACCACAGATCTACCACATGCTGCTCATCAGTCATCACACGGTACTACAGGTGCATGCCATTGGGGCTGCTATTTGGTTGAGTTTTCAGTACTCCATTCTCATCTTGAAAGAATCAGGGGCTAGACTGCTGGATTAAATGGACATACAATGGGGACCACCAAGCCTCTGCATGCGATACTGTATGTGGTTTAAGTTTTGGTCAGGGTAAGAGGCAGTTTCAAAAGCTTCTTTATATTTTACCTTCCCCACTATTTTAGCTCTTACTCCACAGGCATAAAAATCAATGTAGAGTTGTGGCAGCTACTGTGTCAATTCCAAGTATACAGGACAAAAATTAGGGATATAAGTACTGGTGAAGGAGGCATCCAGGACAAACAGTCCCACATAGGCTGACCTGTGACTAGACTCCATTTATTATCCAGCTTGGATATGCCCAGGATGATGCCTCAAGTTTCTGAGTATCACTTCTCAGACCCCCATGCACAAAAGTCCTTCAAATGTTTGGTGCCCTTTCTTAAATATGTAGTTAGTTAAATGAAGTGCCCCAAATCCCTTTGAGGAAGGACTTGAGGGTGTCATTATTTGCATAGCGTTACAGGGTCCTTCTTCTTGGGACCCACCTTCTTCTTCATTCAAATGGCTCTCTGTCCAAAATTGGCTTTAGTACAGAAACTGGGAGAAGGGTGAGAGTTTTGTTTGGTTTTATTGAAATAGTTGCTCACAACCTCCTAATATCCATCCTTGGTATACCTGGTTATACAGATTAAGCATTAGCCTTATTGGCTGCCCATCAAACTTACATCTAAGGAAGCCATAGTCCATTAGCCATTCATAACTCTCAGCAAGTCAGATCCCCTCGGTGACTACTCCAGATTCTACTTTTATTGTGATAATCATATCCCCCTGGCTCCTCACAGTTAACTGATACCCCCATCTCTGTTGTTTTTAATGAGCCCAATTCTATAGTGACAAGTCGTATAGTCAGTCATGACCAACAGTGGAGACCTACCATTGAACTTCTTAGTGATGTTGGGGCCCATGTTATTAAGACTCTTAAGTGCACTCCAATGGAAGAGAGTAAATTCAGTGTTTCTAATTTTTCCAGTTTATGTATTATACCCACTCTAGCTTGCCCATATATTTCAGTCTTTTATGCCTCTTCTGCATAATCTAATGACAAGTCTAGCATTTCTACCTCACTGAGTATGGGTGAAAAACTGGTAGTTTTTCCATGCCTCAACTCTGTGTTTACCTTTTTTTCGAAGGGGACTGAACCCTTGGATAACACTTCAAAATTGATCAATATTCCCATATCTAACTTTATGTGCCCTACCCCACAATCCAGCCGTTGATGATCACATCATAATCTACTCTCCTGCTTCCTCTCCTGGCTATTGCTGGTAAGTGTTGGCTAAACATTTAAAGCCTTGCAGGTGTGGACATTTCACCCTCCTGTTAGGCCCAGCATGTCACCACATGGGTTATGTTGTGAGTTCACTCTGGTTACTGACCATCCTCAGGGTGGAATCTTTTGTCATGCAAGGGAGAGGTCTCCGTGTTATCCTAACGCAAAAGAGGCAGGCAGGTGTTATCTCTCAACAGGAGTGTGCTGAGCACTTCTGCAGGTGCAGAGGGAAAGACTCCAGGGGAATATGGGGGTACAATATTTTCAGATGCATTAACTCAGATATTCTCATTCCATGAAATAGAGTCCCATTCTTCCCAACTTGAGCTCTGATGATGTCATAGCAGACCTAGTTAGGTTGAGAAAATAACTTTCTTTGTAGCTCTGCTACTCTGTGACTGAGACCTTGGTCTGGTCTTCAACATTCTTTGCTCTAGCTGCAACAAATGAGATCCTTTTTTTAATATATTACAATATATCAACTTGCATTCATCCTTAGATTTTAAGACTAGATTAATCAGTCATATTTGTTTTCTTTTCCAGAGCATACATCAAGCTTAGCAAAGCTACTCAATTCTACTTTCTTTATAACTATTTTGCTCCCAATATTTCTCAAATATTTAACATCACATCACCTGGTGAACTCCCTTACACTGCTTTTCTGAATGTATACATATCAGTTCACCACCACTGAAATTTTTCTTTTCTTTTTTTTTTTTTGAGAGAGAAGGAGAGTGCAGTGGGGGGGGGGGGGGGCACAGAAGGAGAGAGAAAGAATCCAAGCAGTTTCCATGCTTAGCATGGAGGCTGACACAGGGCTCGATCCCACAACCCTGAGATCATGACCTGAATGAAACACTTAACTGACTGAGCCACCCAGACACCCCACCACTGAAAGTTTTAAGAACTACTCTCTAACTTGTACCAGGGGCTACCTGCATTCCACCTACCACCAGTAATGGGTCCCCTTTCCCTCTGAGCATTAAGAAATCCAACTGCAAAACATCTTTCTTAGACCAATCTGGATACCAGCCCTTTTTGTTCAGGTTCCCCAGGAAGAATGGCCTGATGTGGAGATCAGCATGCAGGAGTTTTATTAGGGAATTATTTATTCTGGGTACACCACTGTGCAAGGGAAGGACAGAAAACAAGATTAGGCACAGCAGAAATTTCCAAGTTCAATGAACACTTCCTCCAACTCATAGGGAGAACTAAATCTGGAGGGTCCCTCAAATCTGTTCTGAATCTGAGAAAGAAACGGGGCCTTTATTACCTGCATGGACCAGCTATTGGATACATGCTGCTCCAGAAGGGCAAAGGGACATTGAGCAGGATGATGTTCTTCATCTGAAGAACTCCATTGAGGACAGCAAGCTGAAAGCTCTCAGCTAGCAGTATTTCCAGCATGTGTGGAAAGGAATTGGAACCTGGGCAGCTTATCATTGTACACACTTCAGCAACACACACCATCATGTTATTAGCTCTGTGTTTAAAGGGGTAAGTAGTGGATTTAGTCAGTTGATGGTCCAGTTGCAAACGATGGATCTGGACCCAAGAGCTGATCGTTAGATCAATGGTTCTCAACTGAGAGTAATTTTGCCCATTAAAGAACATTTGGCAATGTCTGGAATGTCTTGATTTTTGGTTTCTGTTTTTTTCACTACTGATAGAAGGCGCTAACTGTATCTAATGGATGGACGACAGAGAGGCTCCTAAACATCTTACAATGAATGTGTAAGAACAACAAAGAATTACGTTTCATAAAGGCAGTGCTGAGGTTGAGAAACCCTGGTCTAGAATCCATGATGCTCTTTTTTTTTTTGTCTTTGTCAATGTATTGATTGTAAAAGTAACAATACAAGACAATTTCTTTTTAAAAAAAGGAAATTCATTAATTTTAACCAAAATGACCCACATTACCTCAGAAATTATATCATTTTCTTCTCTTATGATACTGATAATATCTTGGTTCTAGTCATTAGAAAATTAAATTTTCATCAGAAAATCATCAAAGTTTCCAATCTTCTACAAAACTAGGTAGTTTTTAGGCACAATAGTCCAGTCACTAATTCAATGGTTAGGCCAGGTATATAATGCGTATTTTCTCCCAGGTGACACCAAAAAGAAAAGGAATGCTGAATTTAGCTAATTACTGGATTTCACATATTTCCTATTTGGCTACAGGAGATTGGGAGTTAAATAAAGTTTGAAAGAAGAATACAGGCATTGTTTTAATCCTTTAAGTATCGTTCAATATCTCTTTAGGGTAAAACCCAGGGTGTTCCTCTCATTTCCTGTGACCCAACTTAGGAAAAAGAGATTAATTAGCACTGTTGTCATAAGTACTTAAAATGGCGATGACAGGCTGTTGTAGTGTATGTCTGAATGTGTGTGCCCTGCATTAGAAAGAGGCGCGGCCAACTACTACATGTCCATAATGAAAAGGCAGTAGAGAAAGAGCATGGGATGTGGTAACTCAGGTCTGAACTGCTCCTGAGTCCCTTGCAGGCTCTGTGTCCTTGGTCACGTCACCTGCTCACTGACCCATTTCCTCACTTTAATATGAGGATGATGCACACTTTCAGTGTTCACATGGGCACGTAGGTGTGTGTGTGCACGCCCAGGTCAGACGTTTAAGCACAATTACATGATTAAATGCACATGAAAATATCTAGCATTATGCCTGGCCCATGGTAGTTGCTCAAATGCCAGGTGAATCTTAATGACTAGCACTCAGCCCTACCTAAAAAGGCAAGAACATCTTGCAAGTAATTACTTCTGTCTTCTAAGATAACTGCCGCTGTTTGGCAACACAGTAGGAACTCTCGGTGTGAAGGAACCTTGTTCTCATTGCATCTGCTCCAGAGAAATCAAGAAATAATTACCTTTTTATTTGGAGACTTGATTGATGCAGCAACCTTCCCCGTGGCTGTGGGAAGATAAACTGGGCCAAGGAAAATAACCTGGGTTTTATTCTGCCCTGATTACTCCTGTTGCAGAGATAATTTGAGTTCAGGGTGCAGCGTACTGCAGCTGATTAAAGAGAAAACCTTGGGCACATCAACTCTCAGACATCTTGATTTCAGAAACTGGGGGCTCTCATGCCATGTTCATGAATACCAGGAGGACGTACCACCCTGCACTGCCAAGCCAGCTTCCTGCCTTCTATGAGTACAAGGAGAAAGCTAATTTAAGAGTGAGTGGCAATGTCAAAAGACCAGAATCCTAACAAAAGCAAGTATCTATTGTTCCCCTAATAGACACTTGTTTGCCCTAGGGGGACACCAGAGTAACAATTATGTTGAGTTGAAAACAGAAATTACCTCTGTTTTTATTGATCAAAATGAAATTCTTTTTAAAAGTGCCTATCTTATTTAAAAATGTATGCCTCTCTTAGAGAAAATGTTGGCTACGAGACTACCTAAAATTATCAACTGGAAATTAGCAATAAAAATACCTTCCACCCACATACTTTTTGGAATGGATTTTTTTTTTTTTTTAAGTCAAACTCCCGGAGATTATAAACATGTCAATCAAGCCTAAAGCTCTCATTAATTTGGCTAGCTTTTATATTTTAAAAAATACTTAAAAGATAAATGAAAGCTGTCTAAGCTCTGTACACATTAATCAGGTAAACAGGGGAGGTGGAATGAAGAGTGGAATGCTCTGGGCAGGGAGCTCAGTAAGGCTGGTAAATGTCAGTGAGATATAATGAGAGTAAGTCTCATCACAATTCAGAACACCCAGGTTCTAATCTTAACCGTCATACTCAGCTGCCTGGAGTTTTGCAAATCATTTTATTACTCTGAGTTTTCGTTTCCTGCTTGCAACTCTGGGATAACAAACGGGTCGATCCCTTAAACTTTTCTAGAAATTTACTTGTGACAGTAAACCTAATATGCTCGGTAGATTATTTTAAAGCACAATGAAAGTGTTTACCATTATCATTGACGGCGTTACCTAAAAATATAAGTAATTTACCAAGGAGTGACTAAAACGTGTAAAACACAGTGCGTGGACTGCAGCAGGTCTTCGGGGATGGTGACAGGCGAATGTGGGGTGTGGATAAAACTGAAAGGAGAGTACCACTCGTGAGCTGCATGGTGCTGAGCACACTGTTTAACCTCCGTCTCAGTTCCCTGATTAGCTAAATGCTGAATGATGATTAATCTATATGAAATACATAAACACACTTACATGGTCAAATGAACATGAAGAATGATAGATGGTACTGGCAATAATAAAATGTGTTCAATATTAATAGCAGTGACAGTATAAGTAGAATTAATAATGCAAGTATTTTGTGAAACATGGCAAATGAATGCCTTCTTATGAGGATGCAATTCAGCATTTGGACTGGCTCAGTCAAAAAATAATCTGGGATTTTTGTCTATCCTGGTTTATTAGCTATTCTGTGTTTTATGTGTATAAGAATATACACTCATACATATGATTCTGGGAGAGAAAAATCTTGATTTTATTCTTCTTGACTTCCCCTGCTGCAAAGAGACTGTGAGTTTAGGGTGCTGTGTGTATATTTGATTATAAGGTTCAAAGTCATTATGACAAGGTGAGGAAGAAAGATTATTGCATATATGCATATCATAGGTGTTATTATTATAAGTGTACAATTATTTTATGTATATATGATATATAGTTACCTATAAATGTCAATATGTATAAAAATCTTAAATATTGAAATATGACAAATGATTTAATACCATTTATATAGTTATATATGTATGTTTTCAATCTCCTTTACATTTCATTTTATCTTGAAAATTAATTATAATCTATTTACTACCAGACATCCCACCTCCCACAGGACAATCTATGCGATTCAAGGATAGCAAAGATACATTATATTTTATTTATTTCATTGGCAGGTGGGGCAACTGCTCAATATACAGAGTGGGCATTTGTCTGGGCCATGTTTAACATCAAGGTTCAGAATCAGGGGGAATTACCTAAGAGAGAAAGAAGTCTCAGAGGCTAGAACACTGTAATAGTATATATAGTATTTAATTTTATTAATATAAATTATATTATTATATTATATTATTAATATAATATAATAACTAAAACTGTTATTGATGTGTCACTAAATCTTAGAATGGAGCCTTTTCGCATAGTAGGTGCTGGTGAGTTGTTCTTTAATGAATGAACCGGTGTAAGATCCAAGGTAGCTGTTAAGAAAGAACAATTTCGCTCATGCACATTTTCTCATTTAATTCTCTCAAAACCCTGTCAGATAAGAAAGTATAAGTTAAAAGAAGAAAATGTGAGGAATAGTAGAGTCATCTCGTTTGATCTCTTTTTTCTCCTAGTAGAATTTCCATTACACCACAATTATCAGATGGTACTTACTACTCACAGATGATGTCTTTGTAATTTCCCATAGGGATTAAGACTTAGCTACATAGATCCTTCCACAATGCAAGTTATATTTGAGTTGTTTTATACTCATCTTTTAAGACCTGAGACAAATATAACCCACTCCAGGAAGACCTTCCTCAGTTCACATTCTGATTTAAGTGTCTCTCTTCTATGCTCATCTCTATTTTAGCCATTTCTACATTGTATTACGATCAAATATTCAAATATTTCTGGCCCTAATTTGAGTGAGAGCAACATGAGTTGGTAGAAAAATAACAAGTATCCATTAAGACAGGGTTGATTCTACATGCAAAAGCATAAACATGTAACTTACTAAAATAAAATGTGTTCATAACACATTTATGTCCTGAACTTATTTTTTTTGTTTGGTTTTCGGTTTTAATTTATTAAAATTAAATGCATAAATTTGTTGGCATTTTTCATCTAAAAATTTTTGTTTTCTTATTATGGACCTGCAGTAAGGATGATGCCTTCTATTTCTTTCTTTCTTTTTTTTCTCTAAAGATTTTATTTATTTATTTGAGACAGAGAGAATGAGAGACAGAGAGCATGAGAGGGAGGAGGGTCAGAGGGAGAAGCAGACTCCCCGCCAAGCAGGGAGCCCGATGCGGGACTCGATCCCGGGACTCCAGGATCATGAGCTGAGCCGAAGGCAGTCGCTTAACCAACTGAGCCACCCAGGCGCCCGATGCCTTCTATTTCATATCCCGTTTAATTTGTGACTACTTCGTAGATTCATTAATCTGAATTAAACTACTGATTTGAGCAAGTGCTTCATCAGTGACTTCTTTCTCACCTCTAGAAGAGTTTTTAATTAGAATAACCTTTCATAGTATTTTTAGTTTAATAACCACAAGCCTAATAATATATTCACTCCACATAAAAACACTTGTCAATAGAGTCCGTGGGATGATTGAACATGCAATACACACCTCTTGTCCTTCACGATGATGTGTATATAATACAGTCAGACCCACCTCTCTATTACTTTCAAAGAGCCATGTCCTTTTTAAAAACTACCACTTTGCGATCTTGATTTTCAAGGAGAAAGCCTTTATTTTCTCACATGTCTTCCAGTTTATCTTTAAAATTTTTCCACTGCTACATGCTCAAAATGTCATTACTGATAATTTAGTTCTGTCCTTAAGTGTCATTAATTATGATAATCACTTAATACTCTTATTTTTATGGTTTTCCAGATTGTTTTTTCTTATACTTACTTATCCAGGGGGCATTTGATATCTCTACTTATTTTATAAAAAATTCTTTATAAGATTTGTCTATGCTGATCATTCATAACATTTAAACTTTTATTGTGGTAAGAGATATATTTAGCACAAAATTGGCCATTTGAACCATTTTTAAATGTATAATTCAGAGGCATTTTAAAATCATTATGTTGTGCAACCATCACAACTATCTATTCCAAAGCCTTCCACCTCAACCGGACACTCTACTCATTACTCAATAACTCCCATTTTCCACTCCCCCAGTCCTTGGTAACCACACTATAAACTTGCCTATTCTGAATATTTCATGTAAGTGGAATCATACAATATTTATTCTTTTGTTCTGTTTTCATTTACTTAGCATAAGATACCCAAGGTTCATCTCTGTTGTAACATGTATCAGAACTACATTCCTTTTTATGGCTGAATAATATTCAATTTCATATATACAGGAAATTTATATGTGATATATGAAATATGTATCACATAATATATGCATAATATTATATACATGATAATCTCTGAATATTGTATACATAAAATATATAATACATATAATATGAAACATATGAAATACATATGTATTTTAAGATTTATTTATTTATTTTACAGAGAGAGCAAGTGCACATGAGTGGGGGGAGGGGGGGAGGGAGAAGGAGAGAGTCTCAAGCAGACTCCCTGCTAAGCACAGAGCCTGACATGGGCCTCAATCCCAGGACCCTGAGATCTTGACCTGAGCCAAAATCAAGAGTCTGCTGCTTAATCAACTGAGCCACCCAGGCACCCCTATATGAAACTTATATTATATGCATTATATATAGATCACATTTCATTTATCCATTCATCTGTTGATGGACAATTGCATTGTTTCCAATAATCCATAATTTTTCTTCCACATCTTTTTGAGTCCTCTCCATTTGAGCTTTGGTTTCCAATACCCTAGGAAAATTGATGTTATCAAGGTCCTCAGCTATCTCCATACTGCTAAATTAAATGGTCAATGTTTGATCATTAATGTCATTTCACAGAACTGACTACATTTATATCCATGAAATACCTTTTTTCATCAGGTTACAGGACACCATAATGAGATTTAGAGGACAGGAAGGGCTTCTTAAAGATTCAGTACAAAACCAGAGATATTTAAGGGTACCCTCACCTCTTAGAAGTACAGGAGGGTACTTTCACAGAAGCTTCGGTAAACTACTCCTGGTATCTTAATTGGTCTGTATTAGGTCACATGGCCATTCTTGATTCAAATATTGAAAAGGAACATATAGTTATTCTGATTTTCTCAAACTATTCAATGGAGCTGTTAATAGGCTCAATTGCTTTTGAATGAGATTCGCAAAGTTGTCGGAGATCTGAAGAACTCTGAGATTCTGTTGAGAAGGAGGAAGATGAGATGATATTGGATAAACAAGCAACAGTATCCACATATATACCCACTATATGTCTGAAAACACATCCATGGAATTATTTTTTTAAATATCATTTCTACCTCAACTACTGATATTAGCATCTATCATAAATCTACTTGTGTGCTTATTTAAACATTAAAGCAGTATAAAAAATAGAATATCCTCGAAATTTTCTCCATGAAGGATCAAAATAAATAGAAAAAAATATTTCCTTTTCCATTACAAAACAGAACTTCTTTAATGTTTGAACTCATTCCTCGAAATGCACTGCAAAACAAAAATGAGGTGTATTCTGCTTCATGAGGATTACAGATAAGATTTAACAGGTAGATATCCAAATAAGTCCTGCAGGTGGTAAGCAATAGTCCATGCATGAAACAAGCAGCTCAATTTTCAAAGGGCTATCAATTAAATGAGAAGGACGGTTGAACGGATCTGCTGCTCCCCAAATGTTAATTAAAACTGCAGTATTGCTCTGGGGCAGCCAAACATGCTTGCCACCCTTGGACAGCTGTGATGCTGCATCTCAGCACATTGTAATCACAATGATCTATTGCTTTGACAGCATCACTAAGAAACAGAGTATCATTCCAGTATATTTCAGATTACTCAAGGCCTAAGGCATGTTTTTGTTCCGTAACACTGTTAATTTTTTTTATTCTTTTAGCCCCTCTGTTTAGTCCATCTACCTTGTAACTGGCCCATGCACCTCTGATACTAGGTTACAGACACGTTTTCTTCCAGTATTGGCTTTGCGAATACACGATGCTGTTAGATGTCACAGCCATGGCTCACACCTGACTCCAAACTTGGTGCAGCTGTTTTCAGTCCTCTTTTCTTACATAAATACTAGGCTCTGCTTGGATTTTAATTTTTTTTAATGCCCCATCTTAGCATTTAGTCTTTCATCTGTAGGTTTTTGGTAAATGTTCTTCATCGATCTGAGGAAGTTCTCCATCCCTAATTTTCTGAGTTTTTATCATACATTGATCTTGATTTGGGGCACATTATTTTTATACATTAATAGATATGATTATGTGATTTTTTTTTCTCTTTAGTCTGTTGATATTATCGGTTATAATGCTTGATTTTGTCATGCTGAACCATCCCCTGCATCACTTGAATAAACTCCACTTAGTCACTGTGTACAATTACTTTCTATGTGTTCTTTTCAGTAGTACTTAGTAGTATCATTTTTAAATCCTTTGAGACTTCATCTTTGACCTGTGGATTCTTTAGAAATGTGCTACTTCCCACCTGTTTAGAAAAGCCTCTTGTTACTCTGTTAGCGTTGCTTTCCTTGTATTGTTTCTAGTTTGATCTTACTGTGGTCAGACAACACAGTTTGTGTCATTTCAATTCTTTGAAATTGTTAGGCTTGTCTTAGGGGCCACAGTGCAGTCTGTTTTGGTGAGGGCCCCATGGAAGTCTGGAAAAAAAAAATCCTACATTTTGTTACTATTGAATAAAGTGTTCTATATTTGACAGTTAGATCCTCTTAGTTGAATGTATTCTTCAAACATTCTAGATCCTTGCTGATTTTCTAATAGTCCTATCTATTATTGTAATGGCAGGTGCTCAAGCCTCCGACTGCAATTGTGCTTTTCTCCTTTCAACCCTATCAGTTTTTGTGTCGTGTATTTTTCAAATCTGTGCACATTTAGTGCACAGTGGATCCTTTTTCATTAGGTAATGACTTACGCAATTCTTTTATGTGAGCAGGCCTTCACACTGCCTTGTTTATCATGAGAGTCTAGTCCTACTTTGATGGGCTGTGATGGCAATTGTGGGTTGATTTCCAGGCTTTGCAGTGAGATTTTAGCGTCCTTGGTTAAGCTGGAGCTGGGGCTCCTTCTGGTCTCTACAGTACTGCCTTGGGGAAGCAGAAGGTTTCTCCACTGTAGGGGAGGAGTGTCTTTGGACTCTGTTGTGGTGCCAGTTGGCAGCTGGACTGGAAAGTCTTAGTCCTGTAGGACTTAGTCTTGCAGGTCTTCCATTTCCTTCAAGGTTGTCAGCTGGAGCTGGCTCTCTCCTGCAGGCTCTGCCCTCCACCCCAGGTATCTCTTGGTAGCAGAAAAGCAGACTCTCAGGTCAGGTGGTGAAGGAGAGTATTTCCCCTGTTTCAGGCTCATCTGGTGTTATCTGGACTACCGTGTGATCTGGGAAAATAATGAGCTTCGCCAGACCACCTTCTGCTGCACGTCACAGATGGGAAAATACGGGGTGTGGATGGCCTTTCTCTGTTACTTAGAAAGATGCAAGAGAACCTAGTGCAGTGCTATTGCTCAAACCCTGAGATCCATACAAGCTCTTTATTCTGACCACATTTCGGGGTTTGCCTTTACTGGTCCCCTGCACCATTTCCAGTGTTTATGTTTGTGCTTAGTGAGGGGAAGCAAGGAGAAATGGCAAGCCTTCTTCTCTGAGCAGCTGACAGTTCACGTAGATGTTTTTAATCTCTGTATCTCCTACATAATGATTAACTTCTAAAATTTCTGCATTATCTGCACATTCCCATAAACTTCATGAAGACAGATGCATATTTCATCTTTGTATGTTCTAATACCTTCCCTATACCTTACGCAGAGATGATGTTCGATGTTAAGTGAAAGGAGAATTAATTAACACAGATCATTTCTTTAGAAAATAGTACAAATTTCATTTATTTCTGCATTTGTCGTAAGTGGAGCTTCAACCTACTGGGTGCCTGGGTGGCTCAGTTGGTTAAGGGTCGGACTCTTGGTTTCAGCTTAGGTCATGATCTGAGAGTCCTGAGATCAAGCTCCACCTCTGAGCTTTGTGTGAAGAGTCTGCTTGGGATTCTCTCTCTCCCATCCCTTTGCTCCTTCCCCCAAAATAAATAAATCTTTTTTTTTTTTTTTAAAGTAGAGCTTCAACCTTTTACTATTATCTCAATAAATATAAAACTCTTGGAATGGTCAGTGTTGCCTACCTTGTATCTTGATATTTGGATAGGACCCATTTAAACTATCTAGAAAAAATGCCAAGATCAATTCCTTGTTTCACACATTCTTATTTTCAAGGGAATGGTTCTAGAGATTTCTATGAATAGATAGAAATATCTATATAAATATGTGTTCTGACTTGAAATATTCTATATATTATTTCCATTTTTTTTAACCTTTTAAAACTTTCTATTCTTTTATAAATGAAAACATGTTTTATGTTTTTGTTGTTTTCTGTTCCTTGTAGTGACATTAGGGGAAAGTTGTGGGCATTTGATTAAATGATCTTGATGTTTCTATCCAACACTATTATTCTTTTTAATTCTTAGCAAATGGTCTGTAATCTAACTATAATACTTCTGTATTATAGTAACTAATTTTTTTTAACAACAAGGTTATCTCATTTGGAATTTCCTAAATCAATACCAGGAGAGTCGACAGCAAGAAAATGAGCAGAACACAAAGTTATGTGATCTACATCAGAATTTAAAGAAAGTATTTCTAAACGAGAAATTCTAACTCAGGGAATCCTCTGGGTACCCTACAAAATTTTTGTGAATGTTGATGATAAATCATTTATAACCCAATTAAGCAAAAGGAAACAAATATAGTTTCCCTCTATCAAAAAGAGATCATTAATTTTTTTTTCATCTAATAACATTTTCCCTCCATAAGAATCTGTTAGAACTCTCTTCTAGCTATCTTTCAGGCTCTTAATATGTATTAAATTACCACAATGCATCATTAGATCCTATATCTGTGGACACTAGGTATTGGGATTTTAGCAAAAGTAGAAAAAAATCTGGCAATAAAAATGCATGTGAAATTTGACAGATGGACTGGCAAAGACATTTTCATTTTAAGTATACCTTGCTGAGTTCATCATTCATGGAATTTTCAGAATGAAGAATTATTTCCAAAATGCCATTCTACTTTCATTTTCTTCCCAAGGAGGGTCAGAATAACCTGCAAGTGGATTGTTGAACAAAGAAAGTACAGAACTTCAAATAGTCCCTCTAAGCAGCTTCAACTACAAACTTGGAACATTTTTTTAAAGATTTTTATTTATTTATTTGTCAGATAGAGAGTGGGGGGCGGGGAGAGAGAGAGAAAGAGCACAAGCAGGGAGAGTTGCAGGCAGAGGGAGAAGTAGGCTCCCCACTGAGCAAGGAGCCAGATGTGGGAATTGATCCTAGGACCCTGGGTTCATGACCTGAGCTGAAGGCAGATGCTTAACTGACTGAGCCACCCAGGCATCTCCAAACTTGGAACATTTTTATGCCATTTCAAAATGATTTGTGATCCCAACAGTACTGTTTAAAAGATGTAGCTTAAGTCAAAAACAAACTATAGGCCATACATTTAGGGGAGGAAACATTTAATTTCTTTTGTTTTTCCCATTTGACTTCTTAAAATCAACTATAGTTTTCTTTAATAGATATTGCTAAGACTATAATTTTAATAACTTCAATTCAAGCCATGATGAAAACTCTATGCCTCATGTATCCTAATTTGATAGTTTCCATAAGTTAAAACTTAATTCAACTTATTTGAGTGGAGAATCACTCAAAATTTATTGGCTTTTATAAAGAAAAAAAAAGATACAATTATACTAATTTTGCTATGAGACAAATCAACCTAGATATTGGATACCATATAATTAAAATGCCTCAAATAGTTTTCATGCTCTGTGGTTTGAGGTATTACCCCCATCTACAGAGACATCGATTCAGAAGAAATTAGCAAAGGAACTGGAAAGGAAGAAGTATTTTGGAAATACACCAGCCATTTAAGAAGAAAGCACATTCCTGCCCCTCTCAAAGCCTACTGCATTGCATTGGGGAGTATGTAATATCCCTGGTTTCTTTGAACTACACAGACATAAGCAAAGATTGTGACATGTTTGTCACAAGTCTACCATGTATGTATTGGTGTGATTACCTTTCCCTAAGGGAGGGTCTATTACTAACTTATGCTCTAATAAAGAGAGCTCAGACAGTTCTCATGAAAGCTTACATGACTGCATTTTGTAAAACATCAATGCCCACAAAGACTCCCAATATCTGATCATATGCTTGGAAGTCACTGCATATAAGGGATGCATAGAAGCCAGTAGATAATTTGGAATACCTAGCAATTCAAACCCTTACATTAAAGGAACAGAGATTTCCAAGGTCTTCAGGAATAGTCTGACTTTATGGACCCAGCCTTATGATTCCAACTCAACCTACCCCACTGTGACCCTTCAGATCCATGTTGAACTGGACCCTCTAATAAGATTTAGAATCTTCAGGATATTTGTAAAGACTATCCATAAATCTAAAATCTCTGGTGACATCGTTTTGTAAAAAAAAAAAAAAAAAAAAAAATTATTTGAGAGCGAGAGAGTGGGAGCAAGAGAGAGATTGAGAGAATGAGTGGGGGGAGGGGCAGAGGCAGAGAGAGAAGTAGACTCCCCACAGAGCAGGGAGCCGGATGCGGGACTCAATCCCAGGACCCTGGGATCATGACCTGAGCTGAAGGCAGACGCTTAACTGATTGAGCCACCCAGGAGCCCCGCTGGTAACATCCTTAAGAATAATATTTCCTTAATAAAATTACTCTATTTTAATGTGGCAGAAAGAACTACAGGCACTCAAACCAGACTCTGAAATGTCCTTTTGTTTACTCCCAACCTATGTGAACTTGGATAAATAATTTTACTTCTAGGACCATCAGTGTCCTTTAGCTCTTAAAGCTGTTAACCAGGTGATCTATTAAAATTGACCTAAGTAGTTTTGGGACAAAGCAGGCACTTTCCACTTCTGCATTTCTCTTTTCATTCACTCCTGATGCCTGTTCTTACACTGGCTGATCAAGGTGTTAGCAGGCTTCTCTCATCAACTGAAGATAGGAACAAAAATTAAAGTAAATAAGAGTTTTCCTCTATTCTTGATCTTTGGCAGGACCCATTTTAATAGCTTGTCTCATCAAATAATCATTACACGCAGTAAGTTGTGCAACACAGTAATGTAACACCCTAATGCAAAGATAAACGACTGTCATCCAGCTCTGGGCAGCCTTGGCCTGAATGATGACAGGTTGTGGCAGGATTCCCCTCTCATTTTATTAGTGAGACAACATTTCTAGTGAAATTATGCACTCATAAAATTGAGTTGGCCTGAAAACCGGAGAGTATTTTATGCTAATATTTTGAGGACCAGAAATATATCTAAAGAGAACAAAACAGAGATGTTTAGCAAAATTAACTTGACTCCTGAGGGGTTGATTCTAACTGGGAAAGATAGATCCCAGGACCCCAGTGCAGGAGCAATGACAATAATCCACCCAAGATACACAAAAAAATTTTAAGTTAATTTTAAATTTTATTTGAATAATTAGCAAGTGGCATAACTTCTTTGTATCTGAGTTTCCTCACTGGTAAAATGCCAATGTATAAACTAGGATGTTATTTTGTGTATGTGTATTTGAATTTTGTATTTTTTAAGATATTTTTTATCTATTCATTTGAGAAACAGAGAGACAGAGAGAGAGAGCATGAGCAGGGGAGAGAGGCAGAGGGAGAGGGAGAAGCAGGGCTCCATCCCAGGACCCTGAGATCATGACCTGAGCTGAAGGCAGATGCTTAACCATCTGAGCCACCCAGGGGCCCCTTGAATTTTGTATTTTCAACTCTATTGGAAATAATTTAAGTGTAGTTATATTAATTTTTTGTGTTGAAACTGACAAACTGAATACAATCATTTTAAGGAAATCTCATTAGGGGCGCCTGGGTGGCTCAGTCGGTTAAGTGTCTGCCTTCAGCTCAGGTCATGATCTCTGGGTCCTGGGATCAAGTCCTGTGATAGAGCCCAGCTTTGGGCTCCCTGCTCAGCAGGAAGTTGGCTTCTCCCTCTTCCTCTGCCTGCATCTTCATCCCCACCCCATACACCCTGCCCTACTCCTGCTCTCTCTCTTTTAAATAAATAAAATCTTCAAAAAAAAATGGAAGTCTCATTTAAAAAGCTGCATTGAGATAAGGCTTTAATCCCAATACATCAGCTAAATTAAATTTATAAAACAAAATACAACTAATTTAGAATAAATTCTGTAAGCTAAATGTTTTACCATTACAACCAGCATATCTTATATCAAATAGGGGATAAAATTTTCTACTTGTTACTTATACTATAAGTAATTCATATTCTGAAGCATGGCAAATTGGAAATTACACCAATGCAGCAATCAGGAAACGTTAATTACATTCCTAAATCAGATTGGCTGTTGGCCTTCAGCAAATTATTTTACTCCCTTTTATCAAAGTTTCCTCATTTGTCAAATGGGCAAAAAATATTTGACCTAATAATAGCAAATCATTCTAGAGTTATCCTATCACTTTTTATATAATGCATAGCATCAATTTTAAGATACACTTTTTTTTACACATTTGAACATCACTGAAATCAGGTGTCTCCTGAAATTGAATGTATCTTTTCATAAATATTAGCAGCATATACATTTTTTGTTCTTAGTGGTACAAACTAAGTGATTTATCATACAATTGATGGTGTATTAGATTTTATGAAATTTGGTATTAACAAAATTAATCCTCAGAGAAATTACATGAGTATAATTATTAATCACATTCAACAGATAAAAAGAGATTGAGGCAGAAAGAACTGAAGTAATTTGCTTAAGATGACAGAACCAAAACCTGGACTATTGATCCAAAGCCTAGGGTCTTTTTTTTTTAATTTTTTTATTGTTATGTTAATCACCATACATTACATCATTAGTTTTAGATGTAGTGTTCCTGATTCATTGTTTGTGCATAACACCCAGTGCTCCATGCAGAACATGCCCTCTTTAATACCCATCACCAGGCTAACCCATCCTCCCACCCCCCTCCCCTCTAGAACCCTCAGTTTGTTTTTCAGAGTCCATCGTCTCTCATGGTTTGTCTCCCCCTCTGATTTTCCCCCCTTCATTCTTCCCCTCCTGCTATCTTCTTCTTCTTTTTTTTTCCTTAACATATATTGCATTATTTGTTTCCGAGGTACAGATCTGTGATTCAACAGTCCTTGCACAATTCACAGTGCTCACCAGAGCACATACCCTCCCCAGTGTCTTTCACCCAGCCACCCCATCCCTCCCACCCCACCCCCCACTCCAGCAACCCTGTTTGTTTCCTGAGATTAAGAATTCCTCATATCAGTGAGGTCATATGATACATGTCTTTCTCTGATTGACTTATTTCACTCAGCATAATACCCTCCAGTTCCATCCACGTCGTCGCAAATGGCAAGATCTCATTCCTTTTGATGGCTGAATAATATTCCATTATATATATATATATATATATATATATATATATATATATATATATATATACCACATCTTCTTTATCCATTCATCTGTCGATGGACATCTTGGCTCTTTCCACAGTTTGGCTATTGTGGACGTTGCAAAGCCTAGGGTCTTATCCATAACATGCTATTGTCTTGACTATTAAGTACACATTAACATGATTTGAAAAGCACATTGTACAATATACATAAAAATAATTTAAACTGTTCACGATTTTTTTTTTTTTTTTGAGAGATTGAGAGTGTGTGAGCAGTGACGGGGAGGGGTGGGGGGAGGCTGGGAGGGTGAGGAGGTGGAGAGAGAATCTTAAGCAGGCTCCACACTCAACACAGAGCCTGACGCTGGGCTCAATCTCAGGACCCTGAGCCAAAATCAAGAGCCAGACACTTGGGGTGCCTGAGTGGCTCAGTTGGTTAAGTGTCTGCCTTAGAATTAGGTCATGATCTCGGGGTCCTGGGATCTGGGAACGAGCCCTGTGTTGGGCTCCCTGCTCAGCAGGGAGTCTGCTTCTCCCTCTCCCTCTGCCTCTCCCCCTGCTTCTGCTCCCTCTCTCACTCTCTCTCTCAAATAAATAAATAAAATCTTAAAAAAATATATTTAGACCAAGAGCCAGACACTTAACCAACTGAGCCATCTAGGCACCCAGTAAACAAGTCTTTTCCAATAGAAAGCATAAAATCTAATTCCTATTGAGATATGTACTTTCTAATGGAAAAATGCAGTGACAATATGTATGTATATATGAATATATGTATATGTGCATGTATTTATTCACAATGACAGAAATACATAGTAGTAAATATTTCCTTGGTTGAGGACCCTGTCACTGAATTGTATCTTTAAGTCAATTTATAAAGTCATTCACTAACATATCTTAGATATTGATATCTACAAATGGGTGCTTCTAATATCCTTTTCATAGTTTGATCCAAGAAACGTTAAGTACCTGACTTGCCTAAAATGCTTATTAAGACAAGGGCAGTCAGATGTCTGACCTCTCACATGTATGTGCACCTGGGCATGTACAAAGGGGTCAGAGATATGAGGTTACAGATCAGGATCTGCAAAATTTCAAAGGGGTTACCCCCCGCCCCCCAAATCAGGTGACTGCTGATTAAAATCATTGTAGGCATTATGGATGTGTGGCTACCCTGTGCTCAATGAGTCACAAATTCATTCATCAGGAATATTTATTGGGCGTAGCCAGTCCTATAATTAGATTTGTGTCAATGTCCCTACTCTTCTGGAAATCTCAAATTCTCTCAAATTAAAAGTTAAAATATAAAATTAAAATATAACCTCTCTCTCTCTCTTACAAACACACACATACACACACACACAGGTTCTGGCATAGATGGTAAATAACTAAAATTTAGAGCAAACACTTAAGTTTACAATCCAACATTCGTTTTTAGATAAAGTGTAAAAGTGATTGAGAAACTATTAATCCCATCAGCTCTACTAACCACACTCTTTGTACTTGTCTTTCCTTCTTAAGCAGAGATCAATATTTCTAGAAGCTTAGTATGCATAAGAATCACCTGTGGAGACTGACATGTTTCCAATTCTTGGCTACCTCTAGAGATTCCTAGGGTTGAGGAAACTTAATTTTTAACAAGAGAAACAGGTGATTTTGAGGCAGGTTTGCCACAAATACCTTTAAAGGGACATTAGAAGGGGAGGGACATGGAAAGGAAGGAAGGGAGAAAGGAAGAAGAGACAGGGAGGGAGGGAGAAAGGAAGACAGATGTAGGGAAAGAGGGAGAGGGGAAGGAGGGTGAGGAAGAGGAAGGAAGAAAGGAAGATGCATGTATATGTTATGATTATATATATACACATGTATTTATTTATATCTGTAAGTAAGTATGTATGTGTTTATATATATAAAATGTGTCTATATCTGTGTGTGTATATATGTATATGTACACACTGGAAGATGAAAGAATAATATACAAAATTGCTTCACAATGTTAAATATTTTATAGATACTATCAATCATGAATCTTATTAATAGAGTATTATTTTAGTGGGCACTAAATATTCTTCTTTTATATTATGAATTATAGCAAAAATTTCCAAACACATGCATTCATACATCCATTCCTGCCAGCAGGTCTGTGTGTGTGAGTTTTACATTTGAAACTGTTATCAATATTTAAAAGTCATAAAATTCCACATTGTGGTTCAGATAGCTCATCTCTTGAATGAAAGAACTGTCTGGCATCAGAAGACCTGCATTTCTATAAAGTAGTGATAGGCCCTGCCCCCACTGGATGGAACATGGATTTCCTATTGTCCATGGTCTCTGCCACAGTCTATTGTCCTTTTGACATTGAAGCTGATGATATTCCTCAGACCTGCTTCATAAATTTGTGGTATGGGCATTTGACTTTGTGACTCCTGTTAAATAGTATAATGAAACTTTTTCTTTTTTTCCCTGACTGTAGGTTGTGTTCCACTGAAAATAGTCTTTATTAGTGTTCATCCAACTAAAAGTGTACTCACCCATCAAGGTCTTTCCATGAGTATATCGCCTGCATTCTAAGTTATATGTTAATATGAGTTATAAATTGTTATGTGCTACACCCCATAGTGGTTATATGATGTTTAGAACTGTAGAACTTTGCAAAATCATCATTGTCCAAACCAGAGTTCCATATATGTAGGCTTTCCAGAGACCACCAAATTGAACTGTTAAGGCTGCATGCTGAATATATCAGACAATATGGTAGAATGAAAAGATCATGACTTGGGAATCAGAAACATTTGGTTTTGGATACTAACTCTACCTCAAAAGATCATGTCACTTGATTGTTTAAACCCCATATTCTTGATCTGTAAAATATAAGTAAAAATAACTCTAAGCCAAAGGAGTTAGAGGACAAGTAAAATTATGCCTTTGAAGGCCTTAGGCACAATGCTTGACAAATAATAAAATTCTCAATAAATAGCAGATATAATTAGTACTTTTATTATTACTCAACCATAAAAAAGAATGAGATCAGAAAAAAGAATGTCCATGGATGGACATAGAGGGTATTATGCTAAGTGAAATAAGTCAGATAAAAAAAGACAAATACCATATAATTTCACTTATACATGGCATCTACAAAACAAAACAAATGAACAAACAAAAAACAGAAACAGACTCATAAATAGAGAACAAACTTGTGGTTGCTAGAGGGGAGGAGTATGGGAGGATGGGTAAAACAAGTGAAGGAGATTAAGAAATACAAACTTCCAATTATAAAACAAGTAAGTCACAGGGATGAAATGTACAGCATAGGGAATAAGTCAATAATATTGTAATAATTTTTCATGGTGACAAAGAATAACTATACTTATCATATTGCATAATATATAGAATTGTTGAATCTACTATATTGTACACTTGAAACTAATATAACATTGTATGTCAACTATACTTCAGTAGTAAAAATTTTTAAAAAGAACTGATGCATAGTTGAATTATAAATTAAATTTATTAAATGGAAAATAAACATTTCATAAATTTATTTTTTACTTAAAAATTCCCAGTAAATATTAGATATAAATATTTTTTAATTAGCCAATTCCTTACCAAAGGTTCTCTATGGTCTCATACAGGTCAACTAAAATCTTAAATTTGAGGGCGCCTGGGTGGCTCAGATGGTTAAGCGTCTGCCTTCAGCTCAGGTCATGATCCCAGGGTCCTGGGATCGAGTCCCGCATCAGGCTCCTGGCTCAGCAGGGAGTCTGCTTCTCCCTCTCCCTCTGCCTCTCCCCCTGCTTGTTCTCTCTCTGCCTCTCTCGCAAATGAATAAATAAAATCTTTAAAAAATAAAATAAAATCTTAAATTCAAACAGTTTCTATATGTTAGAAATAAAGTGAAAAATTGTACATTCCAACAAAATATTCACAGATCAAACCCAAAAATATAAAAAAAAATTATACACCACCACCAAGTGAGATTTATTCCTGATCAACAAAGTTAGTTTACCATTTGAAACTCAAGGTGATCCACAGGCTGAAGAGAAAACAACAACAAGAACAACAACAACAACATATAATTATATAAGTTGATGCGTAAGAAGCATTTCACGCGATCAAAAATCCATCCACAAACAAACAAACAAAAACTCAGTGAACTAGGAATAAAGGGTAAAGTCCTCACTTTAATAAGGAACATCTAAAGTAAACCTACAACAGGCATCACAGTGAGTAGTGAGAAATTAAATGCCTTCCTCCTGAAAATGAGAACAAGGCAAGGATGTCCCCTTCTACTGCTCCTTTTCTACATCCTACTGGAAGTAAGAGCTAGTGCAAAAGTATAAGGACTGAGAAGAAAGCACTGAAACTATCTGTTCACAGATAACATGATCGTCTATGCAGAATATCCTGAAGAATTGACAGAAACACTCCTGGAACTAATATGCCAGAGATGATATAATTTGGTGTATTTCAGATATACAAAGGTATGTGTCTAAATTTTTATATTTAATGTCTTGGATGTATTAATAGAAGAATCCAAAATAATCACACAATTGCTTGATTTTGAAATATCTCCTCTCACTTGGGATCTCTGGAAATGTTTAGCCTTATAACATCATTTGTGCTCTAAAAACACAAAGTTAGCTGGGATGCCGGGGTGGCTCAGGCAGTTAAGCGTCTGACTCTTGGTTTCAGCTCAGGTCATGATCTCAGGGTCATGATCACAGGGTCCTGAGATTGAGCCCCTGTGAAGGGCTCTGGGCTCTGCACTCAGCAGGGAGTCAGCTTGGGATACTCTTCCTCTCTCTCTCCCTCTGACCCTCCTCTGCTTATTCTCTCTCTTTCTCAAAAATAAATAAATCTTTAAAAAAATAAAAACACAAAGCTAGCATTTCATGCAATTATTTGTGCTGAGTTTGTGTGGCAATTTTCAACAAGAAACTTTACATTGAGTTTCTAGTGTTAGGAATTGATTGGACAAGTCAGGGCCAGGGTCCCCAAAAAGAAAACATGGAGTCGGGACAGCTAAGACAAAACAGCACTAACATCCTGTTTTGCAGCTTCTGAAGAAATGACTTTTGCAAAACATCCTGAGATGAAGAAATTGACCATGAAACATTTGTCACTATCACGAGTTGAGGCAGTGAAGACGTAAGTCTCCAGATGTCAGCCCCAAAAGACCATCAGCACATGAACAATAACCTGATAGGTAAATTAGAGGATGATCAAAATCCTGATTGGCACACCTTAGCAGCCACTCTGCAGGGGGCCCTCACTCTGATTGCTTAAGATCCTTCTGCAAAAGAGGTTATAAGAACCCCTAGATTTAAACACCTAAACGGTAACCCTTTTGGGTCCCTCGCTCTTCAGGAGCTTTGTACTCTCACTCAATAAACTTTGCTTTGCTGCCTACCACTCTTTGTCTGGTCCACCTCTTCATTCTCTGAAGTGGTCTGAAATCACCAAAAAAGTCGAAACAAGGAGTATTCCTGAAACCCTAGGGTTCTTTTATTTTTTTTCTTTCTTTCTTTCTTTTTTTTTTTTTTTTAATAGGCTCTACACCCAGGGTGGGGCTTGAAGTCATGACCCCAGTATCAAGAGTTGCATGATCTACCGACTGAGCCAGCCAGGCGTACCTTTAATGCTAGTTCTTTAAAAAAATAAAAGAGGAAAGTGATATTCTCACACTTTTGCAACAACAAGGATTTTTTCTCCAACTTATGGTTTTAATAAAAATGATGGTGCTTCTACTATAATGCTGTAGAACTTATTAGATAGCAGACAAAATGCAGGTTGTTATGAATAGAGGGTATTTAATTCAGATATTGTGTTTAATATATAGAAGTATCTTGTGTGTGTGTTTATGTGTGTGCTTGAGGAGAGAAGTTGGTAACTAAATATTTTACTAACATGAACACTCTTGAAATGAGCATTGTTGGGTGACTAAACTTCCTTCAAGGTATTTGTCTGTGAGGCATTAATAGGCAATGAAATAGCGAGAGTATACAAGAGGATAAAAGTCAATGGACTGTTTGAAGAATTCTAGTAATTCTTAGGACTAGAGTGAAGTGTTTGTGACAGGAAGGAAATGATGACGAGGATGAAGAATTAGTTGAAGTCAGATCCTGTAAATACTTTAACACCATACTTAGGAAATGTATAGGATCTTAGCAGTTATACTTCCTTTGCCTAGAAAGATTGCCAGTTGAATCTGAACATTTTTAAAAGATTTTATTTATTTATTTCCAGAGAGAGAAAGCAAGTAGGGGGAGAGGCAGAGGGAGAGAGAGAAACTCAAGCAGACTCCCTGCTGAGTGAGGAGCCCAACACGGGGCGGGATCTCAGGACCCTGAGATCATGACCTGAGCTGAAAGCAAGAGTCCTTCGCTTAACCAAGTGAGCAACCCAGGCACCTCTTGAATTTGAACTTTTAATCAGTCAAGCTACCTGCTCAAAATCCTAAGGAAAAAAACGGTTTTACTTTCGTGCTGCATTTTACCAGTCATCACCTCTAACATACCTTGCAATTTTTTTCTTGAAAACTTTATGTTTATATATCTGCCCCAACCCCATTAGTCTCTGCCCCCTTATGGACAACAACTGTGTCTTAGTCATTTTCGCTTTCCTACTACATTGCCACAAATTCTGGCACATAGCTGCATATGTGTAGCGTGAACATTTCCTGTTAGAATCTGTTTTAAAAGAATGAATTAGTGTTTGGTTGATATATAGCACCTACAAATGGTAAAGACAATACCATTTCAATTACTCTTATTCTTTAAGGGATGAAATAGCAGCAGTAGCTTCTTAAGATTCTGATGTGTGTGAAAAGTAAAAGGGAAGACAATAGAAGAGTTCACACGCACTTTAGTTCTCTGGCCTGAAGAGTAACTGGGGGTATGAGAAAAATATTGTGAAAGGATAATAGCCATCTTTGATGTTTACACATCTCTTCCAGGCATAGAGTAGGCTCTATGTTTGATAAATGAATGTATAAATGAATGGATGGATGGATGGATAGATGAACAAATGGTGGATTGTCTTATTTCTTCAAAGAAATCCACTAATAATTAATTTTATTCTTCTAGATCTTTCCATAGAAATATCTTACTATTGAGTGCTGCATATATTCCTGTCATGCAGCTGTTATTTTCAGGAATAACATGTTTCATATACTTTTAATCTGTCCATTAAATTTTTTAATCATCTGCCTGCATTACTGAATTATCCCTATATTCTAAGTATGCCATATTTAAGTCTGAACTGATTGAACATCTACTTACTCTTTCCTAAATCAGTGAACAAAATATCCTATTTCAAGAACTTAAAACAAACAATATTTGTAGAATGCTCTATCATAAGAAAGTGCCAATATTCATCAAGTGTCCATTTAAATCATACAAATGCAGGACTCCCATAAAGCATACTAACACACTTCAGAAAAAGTGTTTGTATTAGAAAAATGTGACAGAGACTCTTAACAAAAATCATCCCATCAAAAATAGCCACAGCAAGGTCAAAATTCATCTAGCAGCCAATAAATACTAAGGAAAAACATGGGAGATTTCTGAAGCCAAACTCCTTGGGATGTTTCTAACTCTTGTTTAGACTTTTTAACCTATGTACTCAAATTTAACTTGATTTGAGACATGCCAGCCATATTTAGATACCCAGTCTGTTCCAAACATCATTCAGGCACTGTATATACCAATATGAATAAAGCTTAGTCTCTCTCCTCAAGAAAGTCACTGTCTTGTTGAAAAAAAGAAGCAAAAAGAAATAACACATTTTGATGCAATGAACACTCTTTAAAAGCCCACTTCAAGTGTCACCTTATTTGTAAAACATCTGTCTTTAATCCGCATCTAAATCATATACACATTGCACACATTGGCTTACCATTTATTACAGAGATACAAAGTAAAAGCTATGTATTCTCTTTTCTCTCCCTATTTACTTGTGAAGAAAGCACTTCTAAATGCTACAAGGACTTGAGAGGAAACTCCCTCTTGATGGACTATGATGAGAATCTAAGGGAAGAGCACAGTAATTTCCATGCTTTTTCTTTTTGATCTTCAATTTTCCCTTCTGTAAAATGAGGTGAAAGGGGGCCAGTAGACTTGCCTATCTGTTTAATTATACTTTAAAGAAAAAGATTAATTTTTATAATCTTAAAAATTACTTCTAGATGTTCCTCAGGGGTACTTACAGCTTTTAGTTCTGTGAATTTGCATCTTGGCTCCATTGAGTCCTGCTTCAACTCATCCTACTAGAGTACCCATTATCACCCACCATCAGGGATAAAGTCCTATGAAAATTATATCTTTAAATGAGCCAGAACAAACCCAAGCCATCAAATATAATTTCAATGATGAACCTCAACATTTTACATTTGAATACTTCCCCAAATGGTTGCAATTTATTAAAGTCAGATCAAAGGGCTCCATTCATTTTTCCTATTCAGTAAAAAGACAGTTAATGAACGATATGGGCTTGGCCAGGCTTCTAATGAATGATTCTGGAAGTGTGCATCCCTCAGTGTGAAGAGACTCAACGAATGCCAGCAGACTGTTGACATGCTTTTCATCTGTGCAGAATATGTCCCTTTATACAACTTTTGGCTAAGGAGATGGTAATTATGGCAGTAATAGGCTATGTCTTTCCCTAAGTTGCCATTCCATGAACTAATAAATGACCTCCTAGTTCCTTCACCTTCCTTATGGCTGCATTGCTGCAGAGAAATTTCCGTAACAAATGAAGGCACAATAAGAGCCAGTATCCATTCTGGAAACTTTGGAAAATAAAGAAGAGTATAAAAAATTAATTAATTTTTTAACTAATTAATTTTTTTTTAAGATTTTATTTATTTGACAGAGAGAGACACAGCGAGAGAGGGAACACAAGCAGGGGGGAGTGGGAGAGGGAGAAGCAGGCTTCCCACGGAGCAAGGAGCCTGATGCTCCCAGGACTCTGGGATCATGACCTGAGCCAAAGGCAGACGTTTAACGACTGAGCCACCCAGGCGCCCCCTAATTAATTTTTTAAAAACACCAGACACCTAACATTCATATTAGTACCACCAGTACTGATAAACACTTTGGTTTAGTTTATGACTTTGATCTAAATTTATCAATATTGATAAAGTTCAAAAAGTAATATAGAAAGATTTATGAAAAGTTATAAAACATGAAATGGTGTCATTGATATTTTATGCATGCACAGGCCTGAAAGCTTGCTTGGCAGTAGGCACACCAACTTTTCCATTGATGGTTAGCTCCTGGAAAGACTGGAGAGGATAAAGAAGTCGAGGGAAAAGACAGTCTCATGATAAAGTTTTTTAAAAATCACAGAGAGATAGAAGTAAGAACACAGTTGATTGAATTTGGTTTTCTTCTCAGAAAAATGCAACAGTAACCTAACATCAAGCTGCGATAAAATGTGGCAATTTGAGGCTAAACAACTACCCTAGCACATTAGGACACTAACTATAGTTGGTTCCATTTTCCCATCTAATGCGTTTCTCTTTTTAAATGTAATTTATCATTGTTATCAATGTGATACATGTACAATGGGATACAAATTAAACTACAAGCCTGATAATGAAGAACAGCAATAACCCGACCCACCTCTTCCTACTGACAATTCTTACTCCTTGAGAGCAACAGCTTTCAACACTTCCAGCTATTTATCTTGGCATTAATCCCGTATTTCTAAATAACATTTATATAAAAATTTCTTGCTTATTGGCTTCAGATATTATCTAAAGAAAATAATTTTGTAGAAAAACAAGAGATAGCTCTCTCCCTCTGTTGCTTTTCCTGGTAATTTTTGTTTGTTTTTGTTTCATTTTTGTCTTGGTACTCAGCATAATAATGACAATGGTAATATTGAAAATGATGAATATTTATTTAAATGATTGCTTTTAAACCAGGCATTGAGCTAGATATTTTTTGTATTTTTCTCCTCTTTACAATTCTCATAAAACCCCTTTGAAAAAAAATTGTTTCACAGATGAAGCAAATAGGATCAGAGATATTACCTTCCTGTTACTGATATAACTAGTAATTGATAGATTTGAAATTCAAATTCAGATTTGCCTATTCAATACCTATAGTCCTATATACTAGGTAAACTTCATTCTCATTGGGGTCCTGTAATTCTGCATCACTTTTTCATTTGACATAATGCCATCACTGCTTTAGGTCATTAGAAATTCTTTATAACCAATGTTATTTCGGATGCACAATATTCCAAGAGAGGAATGTATCACAATGTACTGAATCCCTCCAACTATTAAAGTGACTTTAAACGTTCCCCCCACCCCCAATTATTTGTTATCCTAAACAGAGATAAGATAAATATCCTTATGCACTATTTGTGTAACATTTTAAAGAATCCCTTTGTGTTTCAGGGAATTTCTTGGGGTTATGTTGCTACTAGTAGGCATGATTTTTAAAATAATCTGTGAAAAAATAATATGATGTGGATAATGGCCAGAAACATAAACCAAAATTACATGGAAGCAAAACTAAGTTTATGGTCTCTGCTAATTATGCATTTTATGGAAGATGGAAACCAGTTTCTCATGATCAGCTGTCAACATTAAAGTTAAAGATACTTGTCTTTAAGAACCTATAAAACAAAAGGTAAAAAGGGTCTTTCATGTAACAGAGACATTTAAACTCTGCTTTCACCTACTGATTTTTTGAAATTGTATACTCTTGGGGATAACAATTTCTTACAAACAGTGATTATATAATATATAAAATACAATGATAATAATTCATATAATTATTATGTGTGATATATTGTTGCATATATCATATAACATTTTATATTTTTATAAACTGTCGATTATATCTATTACAATATCCATATATTATATACAATTATAGATGATTATTTTATATTACTATATATAATAAAATCATAGTTTAAAACTTAGAATTCTGTAAAGTCTTGTGGTTTCCAGGGAACTTTAATAAATACATAATTGGATGGTATTAATGACCAATTTTGCAGGTGAAGAATGCAAAGCTTACAGATACTAGATGGTTTGTTTAATGTCTTGCACCTGTTAATGGCAAATCCAGTAGAATCAGGTTGCCTGACTCCTTTTCAATCACTCTTTCTACCACAAGGGTTACAGTGAAATGTTAGGTACAGCAGAGGTAAGTTTAAAGAAAGACAATTAGATGGAAGTTGTGCTTTCTCTCTGACTGTTAGAGAAATGGAACTATCTTAAAAAACCAGTCCCTAGAGCAGTAAGTTAATAGTAAGTAATTCTTTTGGAAAAAAAGAAAAATAGGTCCTGAGGTCTACGAGGTTTTCCACAGCTGTTGATGTGATTAATGAAATCTTCCACTGTTTAATGTTTATTTTCATCTCCATATGAAAATCTCCTGTTGTGTCCAAAAAGTATAGTCAGAAAAACAGTCGTAATATCCGTTGTAGAATAGTAATAAAACAGTTTATTGTTAATACTTTCTCTGGGTGATCTATATGGGAGACTGCTAGTTATAACTATTGTGTGACTATCCTCTTATGAGGCCAAGCTCAGAAATCATCCCTCATCAATAGCACAGCTGATGGAAGAAACCAGATCCCTTTACTCTTAAGCAATGCCTTCAGAGGTTTTCTTTGGTTTTAATTTTAAGTTAATTGATGCGTGCTTGTTTCAGATGTACAGAAAAGAATGCTCTGAAATTTAAAAGCCCTGGTATCTACATCCTCAGAATATCCCATATTCTGGGAACATTCTGGGAAAAGGGAAAACAGGAGGAAACCAAAAAACTAGGAGATCCTATGATAGGAGCCCACATTGTGTTTGTCAAAAACCTATAGTTAGATAATCCTACTTACTAGATATGTGACCTTAGGCTTCTCATTTACTAGCACTTATCCTCTGTGAGAATGGTTCTATTCAATGGTTCTACTGTAAGGTTCTATTCACATTAGTTTATGGTA
>NW_023270305.1:3013419-3117659 GCF_011800145.1 Mirounga leonina
ACTGAAAACACAGCACCTAACACATCCTATTTGTCTATAATTTATTTTAGAGTTGATGCAGGAACAAACAGCAATAACAAAATGATCTGTACAGTTTCCTGTCATCGAGGAAAAACATACCGCTTATATTAGGTTAACTTGGAGAATTCCATTTAACATACTTCTTTCATGATATATTATACTCCCTGGTAAGTCCATGGAAACTCTGCTGACATATATATAGGAACAAAGAAAATTGAATCACATATCACAGACAAACAGCCCAGGGCAGGAATCAGCAGAGGGATCTGGCAAATACCACTAATGCAGGTTTTCTAAACTAGAAGGCCACCAAAGCCGTAGTCTTGGGATTAGGTCCTAAAGACAGTATAATTTAAAATACAAATCAAATAATCTTTATGATTGTTCACTATCACTAAGCAAGAATAAACATACAATAAGAGTGAAAAAGTAACAGATGAAACCAAAACCAAATGAAAATGATAGCTTCTTAGAAATGATATCTATGCTACTCCTTAATATTAAAAAGATAACGTGAATTATATGATATTAAGTAAAACAACAACAAATATCTAAATAAATTGCACTCTAACCCTTAAAATAAAATCTATTTAGTTGTGTTCAGATATTTAAGTGCCACCTCCTTAATTCTGAATTGTATGAGCAACTGTCTTTCTCTTCTATTTTTCTTTTTTCTTTGCCTGTTTGTGTCTGTCATTCTCCCTCCCCTCTTCCCCCTCCCGTGTCCCTCTCCTCCCCCAACCCTCTCCTCCACCTCCTTCCCCCTCCCCTCTCCTTTTCCCTCTCCTATCATCCTTCCCTTAGCCATCTCTCCAGCAGAGCAGGCATAATTTTTATATGATCAAGTTCTGTAACAAACATTAGATCATTATTTTCTTTTTTTTTTTAAGATTTTATTTATTTATTTGTCAGAGAGAGAGACAGCGAGAGAGGGAACACAAGTAGGGGGAGTGGGAGAGGGAGAAGCAGGCTTCCCGCTGAGCAGGGAGCCTATGTGGGGCTCGATCCCAGAACCCTGGGATCATGACCTGAGCCTAAGGCAGATGCTCAACGACCAAGCCACCCAGGCGCCCCTGGATCATTATTTTCTATATTCAACCTTCACACTTTGTGCCAGGAGCATATTCTTATCTTAAACACAAATAGTTTTGTAAAAGTCTAATTAGATAAAACTAAAAAAAGGGGGGGGATTCAACAGTCACCTCATTATTTTTCAGTTTTAATGCACATTTCTACATTGACTGGATAACCTCCTTATATCCTCACACAGTCAGGTCTCTATTCTATTCAGATCCCATTGACTATGCAATCTCTGTAGCAGATGCATTGAGGCCTATGAATCATGGGAGGACAAATTTCTCATTTATGCGATTCTGGCGATGTCCCTTTTGGAGTTTCATGGCTTTCACCTCAAGCCTAAATGAAAGTTCCTTTCTGGCACAGCTAGCTTTCTTTTAAAGACACTCCTCTGGTCTTCATTCTTGTCCCACCCAGGCTAAGCAGACAACAGGCCAGGCCTGGGTATTCTCAGATAGCTGATGTACTGTAGGAGACCAATGTCTTTCGCTTTGGTAAATTAGTTAAGAGTGGGCTCAATGAGGATTATTGCGCCCTTTCTTTATCCAGGGACCCCTGAGATGTCTGAGGTGCCTGTGAGATATATAAAAAATTTATTTTCATAAGATAACTATCTATTAAGTTTATCCAAATAAATGTTCAGTGAAATAAAGAAAATAGATATTATACGGAATAAATTTGACACAGTCAGTGCTTTGTGGTGATATTTTTCAGTATTATATAATGTTCAGGATTTTCAAGATTATAAATTTATTTTGTTTTTGAACTGCTTTGTCAACCAGGTAAATAAAGAATGATTTAAATGTGACCATGTTATGTAATGAGGTATTACTCCAGAAATCAGAGAAAGTAGTCTAGAGAAATATATCAGATAATATTAGAATCACACATGAAACAATAGGCCATTACGGCATCGTGGAGACCTACCATAGCATACATTATGTACGCATGGAAGTCCTTCTGTAGATTTCTATTCAAGCGTTGGCTTAGCTCAGGTGGTTATAATAAATTGCCATGAATTGGGTGGCTTATCAACAACAGAAGTTTATCTGCCACAGTTCTGGATGCTAAGAGTCCAAGATCATGGTAGCAGCATGGTCAGGTCCTGGGGTGAGCTCTCTTCTGGGTTGCAGATGGCTGAATTTTCATTGTACCCTCATATGGTGTAAAGAGAGGGAGTTAGCTCTCTGGCCTCTTCCTATACAGGCACAAATCCCATTCATGAGCCCCCACACTCATGACTGAATCATGTCCCAAAGACTGCTCTTCCAAATATCATCACACTGAGGAATCAATGTCAACATATGAATTTTGCAGGGATGTGACCATTCAGTCCATAACAAGTATGGTTTTTCTTCTTTGACATCATTGCATTTATTTCTAATGCTTAACCTAATGTACCAAGTCACAACAGGAGACAGCAAGTCCTGCACAGCCTATGGGGTAATATGGAGAATGTGAAATAAGAATGCTGGGGGGTCACCAATATAATAGGTAAAATACTGTGGATAAAATAGTGGAAAATCATTAATTTTTGTAGAGGTTTCCTATGAGATACCCGCATGTGCGTGCCATATAGAAAATGTGGATACAGAGTTAGCCTGGGAAAGCGAGGCTCGAATGCTCACGATCCTGTTTTCACTATGTGTCGGGACTGTAGTACGTACTTTACATATATTATTTTATTGTTATATATCTGGTGCCAAGGAGAAGGCTGCCACGTGTGATATCACAGCTACCCACAAATAATGATGACAGCAACAACAATCACGGTGACCCTACCTACCATGGCAAAGCAATGAATGTACTGTGAGCTTTCTGCAAAATAGTTTTCTTAATCTTCACAATTAGTGTATAAGACATTATTTTTCCCATTTTGCAGATAGTCAACCTAAAATTGTTCATGAAGGAAAATGAGAGGTCAAGAGCAGGTCTTTCATTTTAATTTACAAAGAAATGGAGGGACAGAAATGCTAAGTGATTTACAGCCATGCAGAAAGCAACTAGCTGACTCTGGAAAACCAGTATAGCCCCGCTGACACCATTTAAAATTTTTTCTGCACAATGAGCCCTGGTTATATGATCTTAAAAGATGCTGTCTGGCTCTATGAATTCCCTGCACAGAACCTCATCATCGCTACTATCCCTTAAAATACTTGACATGTAACATTCCCTAAATGGCTGACGAATTTAAATGCATCACAAGGTACACTGAGATTCCCTCAAGAAGCCAGCTGCAAATTCCCTGCTTTGGGATCTGATAATGAACATTACACCTTTCCTCCTAATGTGAGATTAAGGACAGACAGCACTACTCTGCTGTCTGCAATTAGTAATATTAGTTAAGCAGGATTCTACTTGCAGGACAATTCAAAAAACTCTGTCATTTTGAAAAGGCATTAAAATGGTGGTTCTACAATGAAGGAAACTGATATTTCCTTTGGAGAGCCCCTGGAAATGTAAGAATGCAATGAATCTCAACGTTAGTGGCATCTTAAAGACCATGGCATGGATTCTATTAATTTTAGAGATAAAGCAAACAATGCTGAAAGGGAAGGAATGGCTGGTTCAAGTTAATAGACCTAGCTGAAAAAAATATATATATAAATTTATTCACTCGCTAGCCTGTGAATTCATTCAATGAGCATTTACTGAGTATGTTCTTCATGTCCAGAAAAGTGCTATGCCCTGGGGAGACAGAAAAGAAAAGCACAGAGGTGAACATGATGGAGTGGATACACTCCAAACTGTCATGTGGTTTAACGTGGGCAAGTTCCAGGTTCTGAACACATTAATGCAACATGATGAACTTTGGTCCCTCCAGGGCTTTGGCTCTGTCCAATAAGCTATTTTGCGTGCACATTGCATCTGGATATGACTCCTTATAAAATCTAATTCTTACAAGAAATGACCTTTTTGGGAATTTACTATGTGTCGGGACTGTAGTACATACTTTACATATATTATTTTATTGTTATTATGGAAGATTTCAGTGATGTGGAAATAGATAAAGCATATTCAACATAAAAATCATGAGAAAACAAATGCCACGTACCCAGTATGCTTCTTTTTAAACAAAGAGCATTGTCAAGACTGTTAAAATACCTCTAGGGGCGCCTGGGGGGCTCAGTCATTAAGCGTCTGCCTTCTGCTCGGGTCATGATCCCAGGGTCCTGGGATCGAGCCCCGCATCGGGCTACCTGCTCAGTGGGAAGCCTGCTTCTCCCTCTCCCGCTCCCCCTGCTTGTGTTCCCTCTCTCGCTGTGTCTCTCTCTGTCAAATAAATAAATAAAATCTTTTAAAAAAATACATAAATATGCTCACTGAAGCACAACTTTTATTAGTTGAAAGCAATACATATGCCCAGTAATTTGAACTATTAAGTAATTTATAATACACCAAGTAAAGACTTTTGCTTGTATTTAAAAAAATGGTGCTATGTAGGGTGCCTGGGTGGCTCAGTCGTTAAGCGTCTGCCTTCGGCTCAGGTCGTGATCCCAGAGTCCTGGGATCGAGCCCCGTATCGGGCTCCCTGCTCCACGGGAAGCCTGCTTCTCCCTCTCCCACTCTCCCTGCTTGTGTTCCTGCTCTCGCTATCTCTCTCTCTGTCAAATAAATTAAAAAAATCTTAAAAAAAAAAAAAAAAAAGACTGTTAAAATACCTCTATCTCTACCTGGCCCAACCCCTCACTAGAACCTAGATAGTACCATTAGCCTGAATCTTTAAAATAATTCCTTTGATTATACTTCTAGTTTGACTATATAGACACGTTATTAGTATGCATGTATTTATAGATGTGGGTTTTTTAATGCTTTTGAAATTTATAATAAAAGGAGATCTAGTATATATACCCTTTTGTAATTTTGTTTTTGTTATCATCTATTTGTGAGATCTCCCTGTATTGACACAGGGGTTCTAGTTCATTCCTTTCTAATGCTGTATTCCACAAAAGAATTCCTCATATCATAGTATGAATGAATCAGAATGCGTATACATTCTCTTTTCCATGGACATATTTATGTATTTCAGGATTTACATATTATCAAAAAAATCTGCTCTGAAGATTATTAAAAATTGCAATGTGGTCACATGTGTAAGTGCTACTCAGGGATATCTTTATTAATGGAAATATGGAAATGCTGGATTGCAGGGTCATTTACATATATGCATATGTATATATACATACATATGGTCATTTTTATATATACATATATACACATGTATGTACATATACATATATATATATTCCTATATGTATGTGTGTGTGTGTGTGTGTATATATATATACATATATATAGAGAGAGAGAGTGAGAGAGGCTAATATCTTTCACAAAATAGAACCCAAATGTATAATTTCTAATGGCTCTAACACCATAATGAATGTTGACTTTTCACTCACTTATGCATCCTAAAAGGCTGCCAGGCCAGTGGAGCAAGACAAGCAAGTTTGTAAAAGCACTGAATGAGGCTACCCAAGTGCTCACTTCATCTAGAAGCCCTTGCTGAACCTCCATGATCTTATTTCTGAAGTGGGTAAAGGGCTCTGTCCCTCTGCTCCCACAGAGTCCTGTGATCACCCTCACATATAAATCCTGACAGAGTTTTGTACCCTCTAGTTTACCAGAGGGGAGCATCAATTACTTGGCAGGGTCTTCAGGGGGCATAGAAAGCCCAGATGACCAAAATCCTCTTCTGTTACTAAAATATGCTTAACATTTCATCATTTAGACTCTACCATTTAGGAGCACCTGGGTGGCTCTGTCGGTTAAGTGTCTGCCTTCAGCTCAGTCATGATCCCGGGGTCCTGGGATGGAGCCCCACATCAGGCCCCTGCTCAGTGGGGAATCTGCTTCTCCCTCTCCCTCTGCCTCTCCCTCTGGCTTGTGCTCTCTCTCACTCGCTTTCTCTCTCTCTCTCGCCCTCAAATCAATCAATCAATCAATCAATCTTAAAAAAAGGATACTACCATTATTTGAAAAACTTTTATCATGTATAAATATAAATACCATGGGTGTGGAGGTCTTCTTTACATCAACATTTGTTTATAATCTATTGAAAAAGAAGAACCCAAGAAAACTCAGTTCTAAAAGGTGGATACGTGCGTGCATTGGTGGTCAGCAAGAGCCTGAGCTGGATAAGCAGTAAGTAATGCATATGTTTTCCCAGCAGCATCCTTGGGGTAAACTTTGAATTATTTAACATATATTAACTTAGGTATTTTATTTGATAATCACCTTGCTAGTGACTCTCTGTCTCTGTCTCTATAAATATATAAATAGAGAAAAAATATATATACATGTATGCTTTTAAAACTCATTCCATGGTATATATCTTATGTTACTTTCAATGAAATCCTGATGCAGGGATTACTTTCCTTTTTCCACAAATGAGGAAAACAGGTATAGTGGTTAGATGACTTTCATAAGGTAATGTAATTAAACAATCAAGACTTGCATTCATGTTTTTCTGATTACAAAGAGCCGTGTTCTTTGTTGCCTCATGGTGCATGCCTTTGGTGTAGACAAATATCACTGTTTCTAAAGAGGAGTTTTTCCTCAGTAAATCTACTGCCATCTTCATACACACACACACAATACACACATATACATAAAAACACACACATATACGCACACACACAAACACCCATATACAGATGTTAACACATCCCAACAACAGGGGATATAATTAGTTAAATAAATGGATATATGCATATATACACACACGTGGAGAGGAGCATATATCTAAGTTTGGTGTGTGTATGTGTGTGTGTGAGAGAGAGAGAAAGAGAGAGAGAGAGTAAACTCATAAGGCCCATCAACAGAGATTAATCATTTTCTAAGTTGCATTTTTCCCAACTACAATATCATTTTTTTCTAGATCTTGCTTATCATACCTGTCTCTTTGTTTTCAAAATACTCTAGTTAATTAACACAAAATATTCTATTATTTCTCTTAAGGAAAAGAAAAAAGACATCCATCAAGCTGAGAGACATTCGCAGTCAGGGCCATTGCCAAGTATAAACAGCTACACTAAATGCATATGTGAAAGTGGATGTGTCCATGAATGTATGCATCTATTAAGTAAACAATGATATCATGCAGAATAAAAAGTCATTGACCCAGGATTGAGAAACCAGGATTTTATTCCTGGCTCTGCTACCAACAAATTTTGTGACCATCTGAAACTGCAGACACTAAAATGTGTTTGACTACCTGTCCTAAAGTATCTTTAAGTTCTAACCTTTTATTTTTTTTTTTAAGATTTTATTTATTTATTTGAGAGAGAAAGAGAGAGAGCATGAGAGAGGGGAGGTCAGAGGGAGAAGGAGACTCCCTGCCGAGCAGGGAGCCCGATGCGGGACTCGATCCTGGGACTCCAGGATCATGACCTGAGCCGAAGGCAGTTGCCCAACCAACTGAGCCACCCAGGTGCCCCTAAGTTCTAACCTTTTAAAAATCAACTAAATGTTGTAGTCATGTAAGCTCTGGACACAGAACACTTATACTCTCATTATTACCTTGGCCAAACCAATCTCTCTAGGTATCTGACTGATTGAACATGACCTCTTCTGCAAAATGTTTATATTATATTAGTAGTAAGAGTTTCTGTGGATTATCATGATAATTACATGATCCAATTCACTTAGTGACTTAAAAAGTGCCTAACAAATAGTTTAATGGTTAATAAATGTTGATAAATTACATTCTCTAAAATATGTATCCCAACTACGGGATATAAAAATTAGCTCATAACTTAGTACAGGATAAAAGGTTAAAAAGATCACAACATACCATTCATTAAACATGGAAGAATTAACTAAAAGAAAAAAAAAAAGCATGGCATAATTATTAATATATGTAATTTGATCTTATTTGAAAAGGACTAATGCACATCAGAGATAGAAGTGAAAATGGCTTTTCTGGTTTCACAGCAAATGAGCAGTAAGTGCTTTTACAATTTCTCTCCTGCCATTGGGAAAGTTGTTGGCTCTCACCATCCATTGTCCTGTCACTGACATCTCCCTCATCTTAAATTGCACATTATGGTGGCTACTGTCTGGCTCTCCAAGGAAAGAACAAATTGCTTCTGTTTATTCCTGCCATCAATCAGGCAGGGCAATAGGCTATTTCCTCAAACCTCAGAAATGTGTCCAGCTCAATCCAAGCCCTAGTGGCTGGAAAGTGTCCAAAGTCAGAATAAAGGATGCAAGATTTGAAGGCCAGAGTTTATAAGAAGTAATTGTCCCCACCTGAAAATTTTAATCATGATCTGTCTTTCTGACTCCTGGCAAAACTTAACAGTTGTTTTGCAAAACAGCAAAAAAAAAATCCATTGGAATGGAGGTAAAAAGTCTTTGTTGTCTTACTGCTATTTCTGGAATAGCAGTGTAATATCTGACATGATCCCCTTCATTTCTTCCCTTCACTTATATATGGAATGATGATATAAAAATCTTCAGCACAGGGTCACCTGGCTGGCTCAGTCAGCAGAACATGCAATTCTTGATCTCAGGATCATGAGTTCAAGCCCCATGTTGGGTGTAGAGCTCACAAAAAAAAAAAAAAAAAAAAAAAAAAATCTTCAGCATAACGTTTGAAGCCTTGTAAGGCTGCACTGTTCAACAGGGAAACTCCCTCCCAACACACACATATAACATGGACCACATTTTCTTCATTTTTCATGCCTACCTTATACTAGGATGAATAACTGACTTAAAAATGTTTTCTCGAATGAATAGAGAAATGGAACTCCACTCCCTGTAAGTCAAGTGGGATTCCCAGGTTCACTTCAGCTATAAAAAATTAATTGATCTATGCATTCAAACACACCTACCCCAATGTGAACAGACAATGGACAAAAACTTATTTTCTTTATTTTGTAAGCAATTAACAAAATTTGAACTATATAATGGGTCACCTGGTGGAGATGAATGTGTAGGAAATTAGATAAATGGAAAAGGATTTAGAGAAGATCCAGTTACTAAGGTAACTAATCCACAAGTAAGAAACTGAGAAAATCCTAAGGCAGGCTTATTTAGTTATTTAAAGCAGGTATGTTTAAAAAGGAAAGACAAATGTAACATGTCAAGAGAATTTCCTTATAAGCAAAAGAGAAAAATTCATTCCCCTGAATCAGAGCACATGTGGGCCCCATGGGCACATAGCCCAGGATTATGTAAATGAAGTCACCAAAGTCAGTATTTTAAGTTAATAGACATGTATTTCTCAATAAACAATTTCAATTCCAATCACTAAGTAAAAATTAAAATATCTGAAATCTTAAACACTACTAAGAACTCAGATTAGTATATAATAATAATTCTTCTTCTTGGGGCACCTGGGTGGCCCAGTAGGTTAAGCGTCTGCCTTCAACTGAGGTTGTGATTCCAGGGTCCTGGGATGAGTCCTGCATCTAAGCTCCCTGCTCAGTGGGGAGCCTGCTTCTCCATCTCCCTCTGCCTACTGCTCTCCCTGCTTGTGCGTGTTCTTTCTCTCTCTCTCTCTCCATCTCTCTCTCTCTCTCTCAACTAAATAAAATCTTTAAAAAAAAATTTCTTCTTCTTGTTTTCAAAATGCTTTTGTTTTCATGTTGATGAAAACCTTTATGACTGTCCCAAAGCTGAGTTTCCAACCTCTTCCTTTATCCAGAAATTAGGGCTGCCAGATTTGACGCTCTATCTTGTCACATTATAGGTCTTAATTTGATTATTGTAAAGAGGTACCTTATTTTTTTGTCTTAATCTTTGTGATTACTATTGAGTTTCACAATCTCTTCATATGTTCAACATATATCTGGGTCTAAATTCTGAATTGAGAGGATTTTTTAAATTTCTTTTTGTTTTTCCATCTCAACAATTGTAACTTTTTTTTTCTTTAGATATTTTATTTATTTATTTGAGAGATTGAGAATGAGAGACAGAGAGCATGAGAGGGAGGAGGGTCAGAGGGAGAAGACTCCCTGCTGAGCAGGGAGCCGGATGCGGGACTCGATCCTGGGACTCCAGGATCATGACCTGAGCCGAAGGCCAGTCGCTTAACCAACTGAGCCACCCAGGCGCCCCAATTGTAACTTTCTAAAAGGTTTGGAGGCTTCCATTGCTATGGTGGTATTAGTCAGTCTAAGAAACATTTTTTTGTGAATAATCTATCCTTTCTTTCTGACAGGTTTTAAGATCTCCCTATTTCGTGTTCTGAAGAAGTTTCCCTAAAATATGTGGAATTATTTTTATTTATTTTACATGGAATCATTTGTGGCCCCAAGTTCTGAAGATTCATGCCTTTCTCCAATTCTAGAAATTTCTCAGCCATACTCTATTCGAATATTGCTACCCCCTCTTTCCTCTACTATCATACATATACTCATTGAAGGAGGAAGTGGAGTGAATTCCATGGGCAACAATCTGGTAAAAGAAGCAAGGCTGACATTTTTAAGTCAGTTCTGTCATTTGGGTCCAGCTGACTTAGAAGAAGCAGGAGCCCCTCCCTCCTGAAGCCTGGCTGGGTCACCCTGCACCGCTGTGACAAAGGGAGTCAAGTTTCCTAAGCCTGAGGATATATTTAAGGCTCATTTGACACTCAATCTTGCTTTATTTCTTAATGTGTTCTAAACATCATCAGTGAAAATGACACTGCTTTTTGGATGTTTCTTCCAGGCCCCAGCATTTCTGGTACATCAATTAGACGTGTAGCATATTGCTCTTATTAAGGATTGCCCATTCAGTCTCCTAAAAATCAGCTTAAGTTCTTATTTCATATCTTTATTACATTTAATTATTTAAGATTTTATGTTATGTTTTTTATTCCATTTCTAGCATTTATTTTAGATGCCTAGGAGTCTAATGCTGCCATTTCTAAAGTTGTAAAAAAAAAAAAAAAAAAAAGTGAGGTTTTGCTGATTTAGTGCCCCACTGTCCATCACCAGGCTTCTTGGTGGAAGAGACCACTTTGATGGCAGTCATGGAAAAAGAGCCAGCTTCTTGACTCTACCTTCTTTCTCTAGGATCATAGCTACATGTACACATCCTCAATCTCCCTGGTTTTGAGGGGCAGCAGAGTCTTAATTTTGGCAGAGACAAGCAGTGGCCTCGAGACATCATTCGCAGAAGGGGACAGCAATGAACTACTGTGGGACTCTTTCCTCGAGGCTCAGCCCAAAACTTGCTCTTTGGGTCTACTCTGGATTTTCACAGCACCTGGTCTTAGAGTAGTTCTACATAACTCTGATTTTTATGGGAATTCAGATTTCATTTCTGTTGACCTTCCTTGCCAGAAGTATAAAAACAAAGCAATGCATTCTAGAAGTTAGATACACATCTCCTCAAAAGAAATATTGTACTTATAAAACTTTTAACTCCTTATATCATGGTCGTTAGCCTCAAGATAGGAAATGACTAAGGTTAACAAAATATTAAATAGCAGCAAGGACGTCAAAACGAAGTACGATGGCTCCCCTTTCCATGACTCTCCACTTCCCCAAAGAAAATACATTTAATTATTTCTATGGTTAATTTTTCTCATGTATCTACCTCTAAGTGCTATAAATTTATTATTGTTGTGATTTATCAGCTTTAGTTTTTTATAAACATTTAGTTTTCATTGTTAATATTGATAATATTCTCATTTTATTCTAGAATGGTCAGGCTTTCATAGTTTGTGAACAAAAGCCACAAAGTAACACTAGTGAAAAAATGAGGACATTAGGACCACCAATTTGTTTGCTTAACAACCTAATAGTGTCTTACATTTAGATATTATTTCTTCTGTAGGTTTTGCTTAATGAGAAATTTCTAGGTACATTTGTTCCTTGCTATTGGGGTGTAGGAGCCCCAATACAGGCACACCTCATTTTATTGTACTTTTACTGTGTTTTTCAGGTAATGGTGCTTTTTATAAATTGAAGGTTTGTGGCAACCCTGCATCGAACACATCTATTAGCACCATTTTCCCAACAGTATTTGCTGACTTCGTGTCTCTGTGTCACATTTTCAATATTTCAAGTTATATCATTATATTTATTACAGTGCCTATGATCAGTGATTATACTCAGTGACAGCTCAACTCATGGTTAGCATTTGTTAGCAATAAAGTAGTTTTAATTAAGGTTGTATTTTTTTTTCCCCCACATAATGCTACTCCATACTTACTAGAACTTCTCTGCAATATTTTCCTACCATTTTCTGGAACCTGTATTTTCTTCTTTCTGGGTTTACTCTACATTTGTTTCTAGGTTTTTCCTTGTGTAACTTCCTAAGAAACAATGTAGGAGGTACACTAAATGGGGGTGGAGAGTAACACATTATCTGAGAAGAAACTGGCAGTTTATAAGAAAATTATCATTCACATACTTCAGGTTTCTCCAGGAGTGATAGCATGATAAAATTTCATCTTGAAGTCTTCTCAGTTGAAAATTTCTACTATATATACAGAGTTGACAGCCACACTTCTTGTCTTATTATTCTTGAATGTGATTGGAAAAAGGAAGGATCCAAAAATTATTGTGAAATAGGGTAACAGAAAAGGAAAAAATTAAGAGTAAGAAATCAAAACCAAAACTGACCCTAGATAAGACACAGTTCAAGAAGCAGAGAAGGATATAAAGACCCCTAGTGTGTAATTTCAAAGAATTCAGGAGATTGCACATGCCAAGGGGAGGGGGGAGAGAAATCTGATTAAATTCCTCCAGTGACTTACTGTCAAATTTGGAATTAAATCTAAAGTCTCCTGTAGCCCACATGACCTGACGTGACCAGGTCCTGCCTTACTCTCAAACCCATCGCCTGTCCCTTGCTTTCTCATTCGTTATTTTACTTTGACCACTCTGGTTCCACTGCTCTGCCTCAAGCACAGCTCAATCTCTGGGCCTTTGCACTTGCTCTTCTCAAAATGCTCTTCTGAGGTTTTTGTACAACTGGGTTATTTTTATCCTTTAGATCTCTGCTCAAAGCTTTCCTTCTCAGAGACCTTCCCTGGTTATCTTATCTAAAATACTTTCTAATACACATATATTCTCCCTAAAACTGACAAATATATTCTAGGAAATTACATATTTCCTAGAAGTTACAACATTATATTTCAATTATTTATTTCATATCTTCCCATTAGAATATTATGTCTTGTGTGGTAGGAATTGATTTGTTTGTTTACTGGCATTTCCCTAGATTCTTACAAAACTGTCTGGCATATATTGGATGTTAAATAAATATCTGTCCAATAAAAAAATGGCCATGTATCACACTTTATCAAGTATTTTATATTGTATATAACTTTATGGTTTGTTGACTATTTCTTTATATATTTATGTTAAGCAGTTGTGCTAAAACTAGAAATCAGACATCTCTTATCTAAAATCTATTCTTCCTATGTTAGAAATATGTGATGCTATTTAAAAGGTTAATAAACATTTTGATAACAGCTAGTATTCACTGAACTTCTTCATAACAAATGCTATTCTTTAGATACATCATTTCAATCTATACATAAAATGAGTATTTATATTATGTACTATTTTCTTCATTTTATAGAAATAGTAACTGAGGGCGCCTGGGTGGCTCAGTCTGTTAAGCATCTGCCTTCGGCTAAGGTCATGATCCCAGGGTCCTGGGATCGAGTCCTGCATCAGGCTCCCTGCTCAGCGGGGAGCCTGCTTCTCCCTCTCCCTCTGTTGCTCCCCCTGCTCGTGCTCTCTCTCTCTCTCTCCCCGCTCCTGTCAAATAAATAAATAAAATCTTAAAAAAAAAAAGAAATAGCAACTGAAACTGGATGAACTTAAATTATTTATCAATTATTTGACCACTTACCAGTGGTTATCCACATAAAGGTGGACCAACTAAGTACAATACAGGTCTATTTGACTCCAAAACCCATGCTATTTATATCAACTACCTTTTAGATCAGAGTCCTAATTTAACTTATCTATGTTAGTAACCACATAAATCACATCTACTTATAAAATTTTTATTTCGTTTTATTCCATTTTGATATTCCAACACATTCTTCCCTGTGTTTGATTGGTCTGAGTCTGACATTTATAAACTATAGGTGATTTATTTAAGTCAATTTAATTTGATGGTGTTCTTTGAAGGATTTGTATTTAATATCTATTTCCTATAAATGTTCATTATAGTCTGACATCTTCCCTGAACAGCATTGCTTATGGCTTGTGCAGAAGATCTCACAAATCTTATGGCTATGACACCTGGTTCTGCTCTTCTCTGTAAGGAGAGCACTTGTGTAGGCTTCCACAACTGCAAGATATGATGGGTATAGAATAGACTGACTGACAGCACTTGGAATACAGGGTGCTCCACTGTTGGGAAAGAATGGTCCTTTGGCTGCAAAGACGGTGTTTTCAGCTCCTACGAGAGGGGACTGGACCTTGTTGCACTCATCATCAACAATATAAATGTTCAGGGGTACATATTCAGCAGATATGTGAAATATGAAATCATGAGACCAAGAAATGTTATATTCTCGTCTTCCATTCTAGTCTCAAGTGTCATTGCCTGAGGTTGCAGGCAATGTGAGCCTTAATGATAGGGTTGAGATGCTTGCTTGTCATCTCACTCGGTCTAAAACTAAAAGAAGTATATTTATTGTTTGGGGCCATTTCAGTATGTCCCTGGTACCAGCATGGCTACCAAGAAACCTGAAATCTTCTGATGGCAACTGTGGCCCTTCACTTTTTTTTTTTTTTTTTAAAGAATTATTTTATTTGAGAGAGAGAGAGATCATGCGCAAGCACAGGGAGAGGGGCAGAGGCAGAGAGAGAGAAACTTAAGCAGACTGTGCTGAGCACAGAGTCCAATGTGGGGCTGATCTCACAACCGTGACATCATGACCTGAGCCAAAACCAAGAGTCAGACGCTTAACCAACTGGACCACCCAGGCGCCCCTGTGGCCCTTCACTTTGATTTTCATCTCCTACCAAACCTACTCACCTGGTACTTAACCCACACAGAACTTGTTATGTGCCATATCCCTGCCCCTCTAATTTATGTAACATATGCTGGCCCTCAGCCTAGAATATTCTTACCCTTTGGCAATGTTAATGGTAATATTTTCAATGACAGCCAAGGCCAGCTTCTTCTTCTTTGTGTGTATTGTAATATGTCTGTTTATCTAACTATCTCTCCATTTAGCAGTGAGCTCCTATAGGACAAGGAATTTATTTCTTTATATTCTTAATTTCTTAAATTTGAGAATAATGCATGCTATATAGAAGAAATACAGTAACTGATGAATGAATGAATGGGTGAATAAATGAATGGATTTCAAGCATTTAAATAAATCTAGGTTTCAAAATTAAAGTTGGGCATTTACAGGAAAAGTGAGCTCAGGAAGAGTGGACACTGTTTACTACCGAGTATGTTTCTATTGTCAAAAAGAGAATAAATCAGTTCAGTGGGTTATGGAATGGATTAGGAATGTGGATTCCTGTATATACGTTTCTGGGCTCCAATCCTTTCTTAATAGTCTCTTGCTCTGTGTCCTTGGCCAGCTACTGAACTTCTCTGAGTTTCAGTATCTTCAATTTAAAAATGAGGATATTGGGAGTCTCTACTATCAGCTGGATTCAAGTCAGACTAAAAGAGAGAATATGTAGATGTCTTTAGCAAAATTCTTAGCCCAAATTAAGGACTCAGAACTGTGAATGGCTCCGGTAATATGATATTGTCTTACTGTCTGGTGGTTGTTCTGTAGGAAAAATAGGTCTGGCCTATTGACTGTGAGCAAAAGTGTATTGTCTTAAATAATGGAAGATTCTAGTTCTTTCTAGCTAAGCCTGAGAGTGATGCTTTATGATAAGGCATTAGTTCTTGCATATTTGACATCATATCAATCCGAAGGTTGTTCAGCTTAATTAAAGACATATACATGTGCCTACCCTCACAGGCACTGTGCTGGGCATTGCAGATTTAGGGTATAACAGAAGACAGCCTTGACTGTGAAGAATTTATAGCATGGGGAGATTTTAAGGACTATTTAAAGTAGTCAGCAAAGTTTCCGCTTTCTGAAGGAGAGGCTAATCCAGCTTAGGTAAATTGTGGCATATTGGATAAGCACACTTGTTAATAGGCTGATTACTCATTTTTCCTGGACTTCTACTAAAGAAAGCTAGCAGGTCAGCATACAATTAAAAAAAGGGGGATTTGGACTCACCTGCTTAGTAATCTTCACAGACACAACAATCTTACCTGTGGGCTGACCTGGCATTTATTTAGAAAGTAAGAATGACTCTCTTCATCTCTATTACTTGCTTTCTGATTACTTTCATTTACTTGAAAAAGACTACCATTGCCAAATATTTTTGTTGTTACCATAGTCAAGTTGTGAGAACAAACAGTAGTAAATTAAACTTGAAAGACATGTATTTATATCAAGGATTAGATATCTATGTGCATTCTCATCTTTTCTCGTATATGAGCATGTGTGTGTGTGTGTGTGTGGAACCTGATCATGCTTTTCACCCCTCAATGATAGAACAAAAAAATTCATGGGAGTAAATAGGTACAATATCATACATTGGATAAAACGTAAGCAAAATAATCTGAACAAGCTGTTTTACTTGCTTTTCCCATAGTCATCATTAAAATATTCACAGTAACATTCAGGAAGTGTCACCTAGTATGAGTATTATTCTACGACATTGTGCTTAAATGTTCTTTTGTTAGAGACGATATGAAGGCAACAGAAGAGCCAAAACTGATTTAACCCACACTACGGCACGAGTGTACTTTACCATACAGAGAGCATGGGCATACGCATGGGCACACATGTACCCCATACACACACCCACACAGACCTGTGTGCATTCACACACACGCACATGCATACATGCGTGCCCACACATGCATGCCTGTGAGCTCTAAAGACCAAACATCAGTATTGTGTTTCACTCAAAGTGCCCAACTCCATCTTCTCTACACAGAGATACTTTATTTCCCCTCAATGATCCTAAGCTTTCAAACATCAGATCCTAGATAAAAGCTGAATCCATAACTTATGTTTTTGACCCCAAAACACAAATATTTCAGAAGCAATGGAACGAAAAAGGCACATCTCAACTGTTGGCAAGAAGAAAGGAAAAAGGTTTAACACCAAGAGCACAACACTTATCTTGATGAATTATCCAGCCCCCCACGGATCCAGTCAGAGACGGGCTCAAATTCTCTCCATTTAAAATTTCTTTAGGCAAAACATTTAACTGGATAAGCATCTCTCCTTGTCTTCAATATAAAAGTTATACTATGTATTAAATGATATAATTATATAAAGAGTTTTCTAAACTTTAAAGTGCCATGCAAATGTGAATTATTATTAGTTATTACTTGTTAACAGTTTTCCTATATGAAAATCCTAAATTTAAAGATGGAAACACTGGTCATCCACTGTCTTCAAAGTTCACTTTATATTAAATTGTTTATAATTTTGGGGCAGCTGGGTGGCTGAGTAGGTTAAACATCTGCCTTTGGCTCGGGTCATGATCCTGGTGATCAAGCCCCACATCAGGCTCCCTGCTCAGCGGGGAGTCTGCTTTTCCCTCTCCCTCTGCCACTACCCCCTGCTTGTGCTCTGTCTGTCAAATAAATGAATAAAATCTTTAAAAAAAACTGTTTACAATTTTATGATTCCCCTCATTCTCTGCATAGCTATGAAGTTCACCGTGACCAAGTGAACGTCTTGGAGCAACTAAAATACCCTCCCTCTACAGTTCTAGTTCAAGTTAAAATTACCAGAAAAGGGGCGCCTGGGTGGCTCAGTCGTTAAGCGTCTGCCTTCAGCTCAGGTCATGATCCCAGGGTCCTGGGATCGAGCCCCACATCGGGCTCCCTGCTCGGCGGGAAGCCTGCTTCTCCCTCTCCCACTCCCCCGCTTGTGCTCCTGCTCTCGCTATCTCTCTCTGTCAAATAAAAAATAAATAAATAAAAATAAATAAATAAAATTACCAGAAAACTCCAGAAAATCTTACTGCCTGTATTATTTTTTATTAATAAAATAAAATTCAATTTAGCTAAAATAAGTCACATAAATGTACATTCAGTAAATTTAGACAAATGTGTATACTTATGTAACCAACACCATAATCAAGATACAGAACATTATCATCACTCCCAAAATTCCCTTTGCCTCTTCTCAATTTCTCCCAACTAAGGCCCCAGGCAGCCAATGATCTATACTGTCTTTACATATTTTCGAGGCTTCCACATAAATGGAATCATACAGCATATATTCTTGTCATCTGGCTTCTTTAGAATAACAGTGTTTTAAGATTCATCTGTGTTGTTGCAAAAAGCAATAATTCATCCTTCTTTACTACTCAGTGGTATGTATATATCACAATTTGTTTATCCATTCACCTGCTGATGGACATTGGGTTGTTTTCATAGGCTTTTATGGATAAAGTTGCAATAAATATTTTTATCTTGGCTGCTATGCCCTGAATTGTGCCCCCCATTCATATATGTTAAAATACTAATCCTCAGTATGAGGGTATCTGGAGATAGGGATTTGGTGAAGTAATCAGGTTTAGATGAAGTCATGAGGGTAGGGCCCTCATGATGGGATTAGTGGTCCTGCAAGATGAGACACCACTCTCACTCTGTCTGCCCTCTGACAACAGTAGGAAAGTGGCCATCCGCAAGCCAGGAATAGGGGTCTCAGAAGAACAGGGCCATATTAGCATCCTGATATTGGACTTCTAGCTTCTAGAACTGTGAGGAATAGATTTCTGTTCTTATCACAAGGAAAGCTGATTGACGCTAGCCTTTGAACATGTGTTCTCAATTCTCTTGCATAAATTCATAGAAATGAATGGAATGATGGGTTTGGTAAGTATGTGTTAACTATGCTAACTGAATTGACAAACTGGTTTAAAATTGTCAGTCATCTTGCACTCCACTGTAACTTTTCCACTGTGTCAATATGAATGCCAGTTGCTATATGTTGTCCAAAAAATGTTGTTGTCATTTTTATCCTCTCATAATTAAGACAAAAAACAAACATAAAACAAAGTTGAAAAATGTGCTATGAACATCTGTATTCCACCACCTAGATTGTACCATTAAAATATTTTTTTCTCACAAATCCTCCTACATATGCATTAATCCAACTTATTTTTGGTGCATTTCAAAGTTAATTGCAGACACAGGTACATCCTTGCTGAATACTTCAACATTCAAATCATTAAACAGAATTCAGCATTTATATATTTTTATTTTTAGGTGAATTTTAAATACAATTAAATGCACAAATGTAAATGTACCCTTACTGCATTCTGAAAAATGCTTATATTGGGTGGACCATTCCCTGTAAAGAATGAAAACATTAAAATCATTCCAACGTTCTTTTTGGCCTTGACTTATAATGGAAATCAATATTCTGATTTTTTTTCCACTGTAAATGAGTTTTGTTCTTTGTTCTCAATCTTTATTTTCTTCATCCAGCATCACGCTGAAACGTACATACTGAATCATGCAGCATACACATTTTATAGAATGGGTGCATCCTTGGGCTAGCACAATCTCCTCCAGACAGTCAGTGATGCATCTGTCTTCCTAGGAGTTGCTGTTCCTGATTAGGAGTAGCTTATTGTTCAGCCAGTGTTTGGTCAGACTTGGTGCGTAAGTCCCTAGTCCCAGTGAGGAGCTATGTGTGGTTTATGGAATGTTCCCAAGTTTGTCCCAAGCCCTGTTTGACTGATGCAGCCTGGTACATGGTACATTACCTTGCTCACCTTTAGGGCTGACTGTAATTCCAGGAAGGCTCTTTTTGGCTTTCCTCTTTCCCTAATTATCTGTTAAATTTGGGGTTCCTCTGTCCTTTCACTTGCTGCCACTAGTATTATGGAGCCATGAAGGTCCTTCTCAGCACTCTCCAAAGGATCTCAAGGTTTTTTTGTTTGTTTGTTTTGTTTTGTTTTGTTTTAAGATTTTTATTGATTTATTTGACAGAGAGAAACACAGCGAGAGAGGGAACACAAGCAGGGGGAGTAGAAGAGGGAGAAGCAGGCTTCCCGCAGAGCAGGGAGCCCGATGCGAGGCTCCATCCCAAGACCCTGGGTTCATGACCTGAACCGAAGGCAGACGCTTAACGACTGAGCCACCCAGGCGCCCCTGTTTGTTTGTTTTTTAAACACCCTTTGGCATGGAATTCTCCATGCTTTGTTCCAAATAAGGTTTGTACCCTCAGGCAAAGCTTGATGGCTTCTGGCCAGAGAGTACTTCTCAACAGAACCTCTGTAACACTGCATCTGGGCAGAGTTCAACAGCAGTGGTCTATTACTTCCAGAGGGACATCACTGCTGTTTGAGTGGGTACTTGGGGGCAGTGGGGGTGGTAGCCCTTGCTCGCCTTGCCTTGTCCATTTAGACTTGGAAGCTCTACTTTCTAAATGAGCTGGAGCAGAGGTGACAGAGGTTCAGTATCCTCAGCCTGAAGTAGAATCTCCACCCAACAATCAGGGGATAGGTGGGGGAGAGGAGCTGTGTGTCAGTCCTCTAAGAGGTACCAGCTAGGAAAGGAGCCTTTGCAACATAGGGCTGTGAGAGAGGATAAATTCTAGAGGCCAGTTCTCCCACAGAGACAGCTCTGGGCTGGGAGCTTGAAGGAGGCAGACCCCGTCCCCAGCCATGTCTGGCCATTTTCTTGGTTACTCCCTCTTGGCATAGAGCCCCAAAGTTGTTTCTGTAAGATGGACCTTCAGTGTGGAGAGAGAAAGAGTTGTAGCTCAAACACCAATAACTTTTGCTGTTCTTACTGAGAATGATCAGAAAACTTGAAGGGATGTTTTTACATTTGCTGTACCCCGTTAGAAAAATTTCCATACACGTCAAATGATCATTTTTGATGACTTTCTCTAGTTAAATGCTTATTTTGTTGGGAGTATGCTGTATTTCTCACCCACAATTCCAGAAGTGGAGCCTGTGATGGAGCTTCTTCCATTGCGCAGATCAGTAATTTATGTTTTCTCTTTGATTTTCTTGATCAGCCCAGCTACAGGTCTATAAATATAGGTGAAATTAGTAAACAACCACCTTTTGTTTTCATTGGAATTTTTCTGCTGTTTGTGCATTTTTCTCTTTCATTTCTTTCTGCTCTCTTTTTTCTCCTCTGTTTCCTTTGCTTCTCTTTTTATAGCTTCTAAAAGGCAGAAGCTTAGGTCACTGGTTTCAGATCTTTCCTCTCTTCATACAATACCTGAAAGCACTAAATTTCCCTTTAATCACTTTTTTAGCTGCATCTTACAAATGTTCACTCTGTTCAAAATATTTTTCTTTAATTTTCCTTTTGATTTCTTTGACTTTCAGTTATTTATGTGTAATTTTCCAAATATTTGGAGATTTTACAGATATTAATTTGTTACTGATTTCCAGTTTAATTATTCTGCGGTATTAAAACAAGCTAAGTATGTTTTCAATCATTTTCAACTTATCAAGAATCCTTTTGTGCCCCAGTGTTATATTGATGACTGTTTCACTTTGATTTGAAAGTAAAATTCATTCCGCTGTTGGTAGTGGAGTTTTCTGCAGAATGTAAGGTGGTCAAATTGGTTAACAGTCAAGTTTTATTGTATCGGTTACTGAGAGCGGAATTGTTGATATCAGTAACTCAAATTCTGGATTTTCCATACATAGTTTGGTACATTCCCACTGCCTTCTGTGTTGCTTCTTATCACTGCATCCAAAGCTGCTCTTATTCAGAATATTGAGAAAGTCCATTTCCACATTTCCTCTGCAATAAGTAGTCCCTGCCTGCAGGTTTAGAACTCTGCTTTCTCCAACTTCATAAGCAAAACAAGCCATCGATTCATCGTACAATTTCCAAAATTTTCTTGCAATCTACTGTATCACACTATCTCCTATTCCATTCCCCTCTTCTTTTGTTTTGAGGTTATGCCTTTTTTATTCTTTTATTGTCAGTTTAGTGTAGATTCTGGAGAGCCAACTAAATACATCTACATATCCATCTTCTTTAACTGGGTATCAGTATTATAATGTTACCAGAGTGAAGTTTAAAAAAAAAAAAATCTTAATATTCAATATTTTTTTAAATAGCTTAGTAGTTTATGGTAATGTAGCTAATTAGAACAACATACCACAATTAAAATAATTTTTATAAAGACCACATACTTTTACGGAAAATGCTTACGATGTGGAAAGGATAATAATCTAGTTTACATTAATATGACTCCAATAATATTTTAAAATACTCATTAATTAGAAAACAATAAGAATTGAATGGTAAACTCCAAGATGTTAACAATGTATTGGAGTGATAAAACTATAAATCACTTCCAGTCTCTTCTCATTTCTGTATTCTCTAAGTCTACTGCAATGGGTGGATATTTTCATAAAAAAAAAAAAAATTGGACAATAGAAATACACACATGGAAAAATGCCTTCAATACATGAAAGCTTCATTTCTAAGTCTTGTAAAAATCAAAATGCCCCTCTCCATGCCTAGCTGACCAATTGTTTCTACCAGCTGGACACATTGGCAATCCACCAAGAGAGTGATCACACCTAATTTCCATAATTATGGAAATTGTTTAGCAGCTGCTTTGCTTTTCTTTTTTTACCTTTCTATAGAAATATGTATTTTGTAAAAGAATTGGAGAACAATAAGTCTATCTTTTTACCATTAGTATAGACACTGTAGACAGATGAAACAACCTGCCATTAACTAGCTACCTAAATCTAGGGGAAAAATATATCTTTTCTCAATATAAATATTTTTATCTGTTGAATAAAAGCTTGACTCCAATACACTTTATATAGATAACTGAGAAATCTCTTTGGAACGACTTACACTGGTTGTTTTTAAACTTGCTTAGTAAATGGTTCATTTAACATCTCACTAATCTTTTTTTTTTTTTTTTTATGGAACACCTTAGGCCAAAGAAGTCTCTAACAATTCCATTTATTCATTAAAATGTTTCAACTTAGTAAGTACTTATTATCCTAATAACTTAATAGAGTTTTGAACAAATAATTTATGTAAAATGAAATAAAAATAATTTCATTTTACTCTTACATTATCCCATTTACTGATACTAAAACTGATTTTTGGGCTCTACCACCTCTCAAACGTTGGGGTCAGACTGGACACCAACCATCATCTTCATTTCCTATTTTGCACTGATTCCCTTGCTTTATATTGGTACTTGCATTATTATGGCAACCAACAAAAACCCAGCTTCACAATGACATCATCGAAAGATACATAATGGGATCTAAGTTGAAACTGAAATATATCAAGCTAGTGTCTGTGATAGTTACTAACAGATATTGAATACTCTCCCTTTTTTTCAAAAAATTTAAACTGTCCCTCAGAGTCCTCTGTGTGGTTCTCCAGGATGCCTCAACATGAAGTTTTGGAATCATGGATTTATATAACATATCTAGAAATATTCAGAAAGCTAATATCTATTCAGCTGTTTTGGAGGCATGCTTAAAGACATTAGAAGATCCTTCCATAAAGTGTTGGTAAAAACCAGAACTAAAAGCCCTAAATTGTATCTAATTTAATTAACCTGCTTCATTGGTGAAACCGTTGGAATGAGCAGATTTACAAGATTAGGCTTGCTAAAGAACACAGAGCTAATGAATGGAATAATCACTATTATGTCACTTTTGATATTCTATTACAATATTCTATTGACTCACCAACTTTGATTATTGAATAACAAAAATCATGTCTGTTCAGGGATCAAGGTCTTTCAATTCCTAGTCTTGACAGGGGGCACTGTATGTGCTCAATAAATTTCTCCTTAACTTATTAAAAAGTTCAGATAGACACTCCTAAAAATTCAGGTCTTTTTTTTTTTTCATATCACGATACCTTTGAAAAAATAATTCTTATAGTCACATGACACAAAATACAAAATTTAATTTGTTCACTAGTTTGATAGAAAAACCAGTAGTCTTCTTGCCTCCTGATACCACATATTCATATTTCATTAGAATAGCTTTCAGAGGGACACCTGGGTGGCTCAGTTGGTTAAGTGTCAGATTCTTGGTTTTGGCTCAGGTCATGATCTTAGGGTTGTGAGATCGAGCCCCATATAGGGCTCCACACTGTGTGTGGAACCTGCTTGAGATTCTCTCGCTCCATCTCCTTCTCCCTCTGCCCCTCCCCTCCTAAATTAAAGAATAGCTTTCCGAGTATCAGCACTAATATCTATCCATCTTAACCTGATTAACCTTTGTCTTATTAAGCAACCTAAAAATCTGATTATTTCAAATGTACTCAGCTATCTGTTTTTATGACACTCAGCTACAAAAAAATCTAAGAAAAACCAAGGAATTGGTTATAAAAATAACTGACTATTAACTATCTCAAGATTAATATAGAACTGCAATATATTATTTCATTGATATGTTCCTTTATTCAGTCTACCAATTTAATTAAAATTCTCTTAATTGCCATATGCTGCTGTAGTCCCTGGGAATTCAAAGTAGCATAAAATGCTTATTGTCAGTAGTTTAAAATTTAGTAAATCCATTGAATTTAAACAACTAGCTGTAATAAAATGTGATGAATGTTATAGCAGATCAATCATGGTACTAAAGACAAAGAACAGATCATTCCATCTATACAGCTCAGAGAGTACTTCAGAGAGGAGGGTTAATGAAACCAATGAAGAAAGTCTGGCCAGGATGAAAGAAAAGTATGAGCATACGTAAAGAGTCATAAACTTTTAGGATGTTTTTAGGAGAGAACACACAGCTAGGTATGTCAAAGTTTGGAAAGGAGAAGAGATAAAGGCAGAATATTGCTCTGGGAAGGTATAGTTGAGGAAACGGGAGTCTCAGGGGGAGGGTAACTCATAGTACTGGGGGGACACAGCATCTTACACTCAGAATCCCATAACACTCTCCATAAAGGGTATGTTTCCTCCCAGTAAATGCTGAGCTTTGCTTCCAGTTCAGGTCTTCAGGCTACGTCACAGACACCACACTCACCTGTGACTGAGCTCAATCATCACCTAACCCTGTGATCCTATTTACTTTCTCAGGTCTTGTAGCTCCATCATAAAATGTGCATAATAGAGATCTTGAGATGTTTGTATGAAAATTAAATGAGAGGATGCATTTATATTGTCTAGTACAATGACTAGCCCACAGAAGTTGTTCAGAAGAAAAGAAAGAAAAGAAGAGAGAAGAAAAGTTAGATTATCCTTCCTGTTCAAAATCCATTAAACTGTACCACTTAACATTTCAACAGTAATGTTTTAGTCCACTTTTGACATTTTCCTTCAGGCAAGGTTAGCAAAATCCAATAACCATAGGAGGTGATAATTAACAGAGCTAAGAGAATATAACAAAATTTAAGTTGGTATGATTATATTGTACCTTTGGTAGAAACTAAAGAACTGGACAGCTCATGCCCAACCCAAAGAGATCTCCAATGTTAAGTCCAAGTTCAAGTGGAAAGACGTCATGTTGAAACGCAGGCATAGTTTTGTCAGATCTTCCAGTTTTTCAAGAGAAGTTAAAAATCTGGATTTTTAATGCAAAATTTTCAATACATAAATGTTTTCTTTCAGCATTAACCAAGTGCCTTCTGTACCCGCTGAATCAATAGGACCTCAATTCCATGGCTATTCTGAGCCAGTGTTTGAGGAACGTTTTATTTTTATGCCAAGTTATAGAAACTTTGCATAATTTTGCCAGTCTTTACTGCTTAGGTTCACATAAATGAACTGCCTTCTATTACGCCTGCTGGCTAGCTAAAATGACCTTGGGGAAATAGATGTTGTTCATACATCTTACCTGTGGGTATCAAAGGAAAAAGGGAAGCTGAACTGAGTTCACCCCCTTGAGTTGTTTTAGTCCTTCCAAATATAGTAAAAACAGGGTAAATTCTGGGGATAATGACCAATTTGCATAGTAATTAGTTTCTGAGATGACCAATGAGGTGAGAGTGCTCCCTTTCTGGCATTATAAACTTTCTGGGCTTCAGGCATCAGGTGGCCTGGTTGGCCAGGACCACAGCTAGAGACTGCAGTAATAAAGTAAGGGAGAAAGGAAGGAAGATTTCCCAAGAGGCAGATTTCCATGGAGAAAGCCGGAGGCATTTTGGGAAACAAATTATTCCTTGCATCTGGGGCAAACGCTTCCTCCCAAGCCTGGCACTCGACTCAGACCACCTTGGGCTGAGATTGGGCATTTGCCATCATTTGCCTTCTTATGCTCATCCCCTCCTCTAACTTTGATCACTTTTTCCACTACTTTTCTTCCTTTCCTGCTTCTTTTCATGTCGAATGGAGTTTATCCGATACAGTAAAACGTTATCCAGTTGTCTCTTTAGAAAAAGGCCATTATGAAACACTAATACGAATTAATAGAGAAGATAATTATGGCACCATATTTTTGGACACTATTCTGGTGAGCATTTGGGTTTGTGCATTTATTTTATTGTCTTTCTTACTGCCCCAAGGCTGCTCAGATAGCCGGTGGAAGAGCACTGATTTAGTATTTAGAGATCTGGGTTGAATCGCTAAAACAAAGTGACAATAGGAAATTATTTAAATTTTTTAAGAGTTGTGCTTTTCATCTCTCAGTTACAATATTTTGAACTCTGTTGTCATTGTATTGCTCTGAGGATTAATGTAGTTAATTTCGATAAAATCACTACTATTCTCCCCACACTCCCCACCCTGAAAACTGATTTGAATTAGCTCACTCACGTGGACTTCTCCCCTGGATCTGCATAGTTACTATAGATGTTAAATTTTGCTCCGACTAGTCTAAGATACAAATTGAAAAGGAGCACATGGGTCACTAGTAAAATTATTCTCTTTCAGGGCGCCTGGATGGCTCAGTCATTAAGCGTCTGCCGTTGGCTCCCAGGGTCCTGGGATCGAGTCCCACACTGGGCTCCCTGCTCAGCGGGGAGTCTGCTTCTCCCTCTGCCACTCCTCCTGCTTGTGTTCCCTCTCTCCCTGTCACTGTCTTTGTCTCTCTCTCAAATAAATAAATAAAATCTTTAAAAAATAAATAAAATTATTCTTTTTTATTCACAGTTGAAGAATGCTCTTAGTTTTCCGAAGAAGCAAAATTTGGAATTTTGCTATAATTTTTGTATGCAGGGTGTCCTCTATTGCAGCCTTAAGGTATTCTACAATGTCTTGATGTGTAACCCTATTTTAAAATAAAGTCCAATGGAATCACATCATATCCATTATTACCATTGACCTATATTTGATTTTTTTTATTTACCTACCAGGGAATTGCAAGCTGACTGGGATATGTGGATTATCTCAGGTCCTAACTATATTCAATTATTTGTCTTCTCATCAGAATTGTGAGAAACAAGCAAATGATAGTACAAATGAGAAATATTTTCTGGAGGGGGACGGGCAGAAAGAATGATAAAATACACTCCAAATATTCCTCTCTTTGATACATAATTGATGCCTAAGACTTTGGAGTTTGCCATCTGCTGGGCAGACGAACCGCTTGAGCGATTACATCTACTGACTCTTTGACTTAAAGATTTTCTTGGAATGTGTGGTTCGAAAACGCTCTGACATCCTACAGCTGAATCGGAGAACTGGAATTTCACAACACACCCTATTGAGATTCAGATTAGTAAAGAAGTATTTATTAAACATGTATTCAAAAATGTTAACAATGTAAAGCAGTTGTGCAGGATACTTAAAGTATAACATGAAGACTGAGGCATTCATCTGTGTGGTTTATTACACTGGCATCTAGCACTACCATGTCTTTCTGAAAAGCACAGCCTGAGTACCAAACTAGTTCAGAGAAAATAAAGGAGGGAAGTAACAACTGCAATCACTCTACTTTTACAGAGTCAGTAAAAGGGATAAAACATGCACAGAAAAGACTTCTATTCTTGATGCTGAGCTACTTTTAAATAGTGTTATTCTTGACACTGAATAAAAAATAAAATCCATCAGAGGAATAAATATTCAACAGGAGGAGATCCCAAATATTCACAAGATAAATAAGGAGCAAGGCACCGGGATGGTGCTCTCTTACCACCGGGAAAAATATCATTCAGCACTTTCTGGGAGTTTCCTTTCAATGCCACCATAATAATGAAAACCAGTTTCAGTGAAGTGAAATTAAAAGCTAACTGAATACCACAGCCTTGATTTTTATTCCAAGACATTTTTAAAGCTATAATATTTGACTTAATATGCCATTAAAACTTACTGCCTCATTTTTGTAAAGTAGTTTGCTTTTCAAGTGAAAATAATTGCTATATGCAAAGAAAATGTGCCTTAGTTTCTGCAGAATAAGGATGTTTCTCAATACAGGAATTAATAGATATGCTCCATATTTCTTTTGCCACATAAACATTTGTTTTCTACATATAAACACACTTTTGCAAAGTAAATAGTAAAACTGCTGTATTCTCTTTGGTCCCCAAGAGGAAGAATAGAGAAAAGAATAGGAGTCTTGCTTTCTTTCTCCGTTAGACTTTCATGCCTCATTCATGGGCTTTCTTGGTCACGATTCCCTCTGTTGAAGCTTCTCATCATACTGACAGGATGGAATCTGTCCTTCAAATTTCCATAGGTTTTCCTAGTGATTATTCCAGACAGCTTCTTTAGACCATTAATCATGGCTCTCTATGGGCAAGGCTTTGCCCTGGAGAGGTAAGGCTCTTGAAGGCAGAGGCTGGGTCCCCCCATGCCAGAAGTGTGCTTTTGTGCATGCCACGTGCGGAGGTGAGCAGTGTAATCATACCTGGCATGTAGGAAAAACCTCAGAGTAACCTCCACCCAACCTAGCTGAGAAGAGGAGGTCTCCATTTCAAAACGATAGTAACAAGCTTTCTGTGATCCCAAAAGGGCCCGTGTCCCTGGACTGCCTGCCCTGGGGGTAACTAACACCAAGTATAAGAAAGGCTTACCTCCCTCAAAACACACATGCTTTCACATCTCCTACATTTTTACAATGACATTTAAGCACCTGTTTTCCCTGATTAGGAGGGATTCTTCCTTCTTCAAGAAAAATGTTAAATCCACCCATTGGCATAACTGCTTTGGCTGTTGCTATAGGTGCCATTTAGAGGACTGGCTCTACACAGTTTAATACATGTTCTCTGCTTCAAAAATAATTTGCAAGTAAAAATTCCTCCTGGCAGAGTCATGATGCCTCTTGTCAGACTTCAAGCTTGCCACACTTTTCAGTGTGATTTGCTCAGACACCTTCTCCAACACCATTCCAACGTTTACCTTTAGCAAGGATCTAACCAGTCATCCTTCACCAGGCCATTTTGTTTAGCACAGATCCTAGTCCATATTTCTCTCTTAGGGAGTTCTTTTTTCAGACCCCTGATATCATCCCCCTCCTCCAACAGATCAATAATAGGGTCACTTGGTTCAGATAAACAGTTTCCACATCTTGGATTCTGAGGATATAAGAACTGAGACCATGTCCCCTTCCTTCCTGGAAGTCCCTGTCCTCCAATGGAAATTGTCCACTTCCACTCTACAGTCTGTACTTGAGAGCTCTCGGGAATGGCAGGCAGATTCTCCAAGCCACCACAAATCCGTTACATCCTTCCACCTAAGCAACTGTTTATCTACTCAACTCCTATTTGCATAATGAAAATGAAAGAAAACCTTTAAATGATGCCTCCCATAGTCATGAAACTCTGCTTCAAGGTGATTGCTGTTCACTTTTGTGCACATAGAAGTGACCAGCATAATTATTATGGATTCTTAGATTATCACAAATGGCAGCTTGGGAACCAAAACTCTCCCAACTGCCCAGTGTGCAAAAACAACAAAGCTAACTAACACTATGTAAAAAGCATATGTGGTTTCATGGAAGAGGCAGTGAAATCTCTCCTTTATTACCAAAGGAACGATTGTGTTCCACATCTGTCTCTGACACTCTGTGTGACTAACTACAACCACCCCTCTCTCTGGGTGGTTTTAGTCTCGGAATCCCTCATGTAGAGAATCCCAACGTAGCTTAACAAATTACATTAAGTTATTATTTGTTAGTGACACAGTATTTTTTGTACTCTAAATATTCAAAATATATTGGTTGAAAAGACCCTCACGTATACCAAACAAATCAAATCATGATCGTCAGGACAGAATTACAGATAAAATTCCATGCAAACACTGTAAGGTCAGATTTGCTTAAGGAAACAAAAGTTTGACCAAATTACAGATCTGGAGAACAGCAGGGGCAGAGTTTTAAGTCAGGGTTTTCTTAGGCCAAGCCTTGAGCTCTTCTACTTTAGTTTTGCTATCCACAATGACTGCATAAAGATCAAATTGGATATTGCTTATGACAGGAATTTTCCAAGTAAAGATCGTTTTTAACATTTCATGTATAAATGCAACTAATTATAATAATTTTGACACATTCCGTGTCGTTCATGGCTCTATTATGCACCCTGATCTGCATGTCATTGGGAGAAAATGTGTTATTTCCAATGTAGTAGGAAAAACATGGGCTTTGGAGTATATTGCTAGCTAGTTAAGCTCTCTGAGCCTCGATTTCATCATCTGTAGAAACATTTGCAGCATTCAGAGAGAAATTAAGTGAAAAAGTGAATGCAAAATGCCCAGCATACTCTGCACAAACTTGCAGCTCTAGAAAGGTCAGCTGTATCTTCTTAAGTTAAGAGGAAATGTTCCTCTAACTCAATTTTGTGGAATATTAGAACCCGGAAGAAATTTAGTGATAATCCAGCTTAACTCCTTATTTTTCCAGAGGTGGATGATAAATCCCATAGATTTGATTTGACTCTCCAAAGGTCACACAGACAGATTTAAGAAGAGGATTTTGTAACATATTTGAGATCCTTTTCTGTGCCCAGAGTAAGTGTGCAATGCTTAATGACAACCATGGTCTGGAGTTTAGAGAATCCACCTCAAACCACCCTGAAAAGTGAAAAGAAGTCATTAATAACATCAATTAAATTACTTTCATTATAAAATGTACTGCATATATTTATATTCTTTCTCCAAGGCTCTGGCAATTGTGCTAAGAAAGTTGAAAAGTTAGAACGGAACAGAAATATATTTTATAAAATAAATTATTATGAAGTGATTTTAATTACATTTTTATCATGAGGCTTATGCTTCATCTCAATATATGTAATTCTGAAAATTATCTGTTTTAACAAATAGCTTCATTTTCCAGAAAACCAAGTAATCAATTTTTATCAGTAGATTGCATTACAACTTAACTTCACCTAAATCAAGTTAAATCCATGTTTAAGACTTTCTTTCTGTTCAAACTCAACCTAGGAAGCACTGAGAGAGGGAAATAGGAACTTATCTGTAGCAGAATTACCAAAGAAACGGCAATTTATTTTGATTGATTGTCAAGTTTATTCACTATTAGTTTTGCCTTTTATGGGCTTATGGTACTTTTCAGTGAAAATAATTAGGAAATATTTCCTCTGTTTTGCTAAAATTGCCAGAATGACTCTTCAGTTACACAAATAAAGCAAAAATGGATGCAACTAACATTTTGCCAGGAGTAGGTAACCAATAGCCTTTTGCCTAAAAGAGTCCTAATTATGGCTAAATAAGTGAGGCGAAGCCGTACCTTTCTTTTTTTTTTTTTAAAGATTTTATTTATTATTTATTTGACACAGAGAGACACAGCGAGAGAGGGAACACAAGCAGGGGGAGTGGGAGAGGGAGAAGCAGGCTTCCCGCCGAGCAGGGAGCCCGATGTGGGACTCGATCCCGGGACTCCAGGATCATGACCTGAGCCGAAGGCAGTCGCTTAACCAACTGAGCCACCCAGGCGCCCAAGCCGTACCTTTCTTTTTTTTTTTTTTCTTTTTTTTAATTAATTTATTTTTTTTATTCTTATGTTAATCCCCATACATTACAACATTAGTTTTAGATGAAGTGTTCCATGATTCATTGTTTGTGCACAACACCCAGTGCTCCATGCAGAATGTGCCCTCCTCAATACCCACCACCAGGCTAACCCATCCTCCCACCCCCCTCCCCTCTAAAACCCTGTTTGTTTTTCAGAGTCCATTGTCTCTCATGGTTCGTCTACCCCTCCGATTTCCCCTGCTTCATTCTTCCCCTCCCGCTACCTTCTTCTTCTTCTTCTTTTTTTTTTTTCTTAACATATATTGCATTATTTGTTTCAGAGGTACAGATCTGAGATTCAACAGTCTTGCACAATTCACAGCGCTTACCAGAGCACATACCCTCCCCAGTGTCTATCACCCAGTCCCCCCATCCCTCCCACCCCACCCCCCACTCCAACAACACTCAGTTTGTTTCCTGCGATTAAGAATTCCTCATATCAGTGAGATCATATGATACATGTCTTTCTCTTTTTGACTTATTTCACTCAACATAATACCCTCCAGTTCCATCCACGTCGTTGCAAATGGCAAGATCTCATTCCTTTTGATGGCTGCATAATATTCCATTGTATATATATACCACATCTTCTTTATCCATTCATCTGTCGATGGACATCTTAAGCCGTACCTTTCAATACTCACTGATCTGCAGAGCTTCAGTTGTTCAGAGGTTAGGAAATTTTTGTAGACACAGGAAGTATTTTAGGGGAGAAGGGTCCAAAATCTTACATGATCACTTATGTGCCTAAACCTTATAAAGTTTCAGGCACGGAGTAGACACTTGGGAAAGTCCAGTTTCTTGACCTACATTATCTGGGCATTACTCTTCTTTGATGTCCAATGTATGTGTTATGACAGTACTTTTCTGGATCAAGGGCCCCTGACCCTGCTTACTCAGGACCTCACATAAGCACCAGTTCTGATTGGACTGGTTCGGTATGTATTTTTTAACTTTAATATTTTACGTTGAAAATGTTCAGCTTCATCATAAATTCTCTGCTAAGCATGGGTTCTTGCCTACTCCTTTTAAGCTTTTCTTTAGCTTCCTGAACAAAATCACCGCATTCTACATCCTCCAGCATGAACTTCCAACAGCTCAGTGAGAAACTGACCTCATTCGAGAAGAAACACTAGTAACTCATCCCTGAGAATGCATCATCTTTGTACAGAGTTAAAAAATTTTTCTACCCCTGAAATGGAAATCAATCAAGATTAAAATACAAAATATCTTAGAGACCAACTATCTCTATGGATTTCACATTCTTATTGTAGAATATTTTTGTTAAAGGCTACTTATATGTAGTTTTACACATTTTATACATAAATGTGCATAATAGACAAGAGGATTTATTCATAAGTAAAATTAAAATATTATATGTAATGCCATGTAAAATGACACTTATTTAGGAAGAAAGTATATAGAAAAATAAGGTCATTTTAGTGAATATGTAATTTTGGATTGGGGAGTGTATTTATGAGTGTTAGAGTATTATAAAGCCTGTGACATACTAATTATTTCTTGGTTTTGTTTTGGTTGCCCAGTAGCGATAAAACTCTGATTTGCACATTTAATAAATAACCGTACACAACGGCAAGTTTAATTAAGTAAAGAATGCAGAAGAAACCTTATTTTGTTACACTCAAGAAAAGAGTGTCTTAGTCAGTTTGGACTACCATAACAAAATACCTAGACTGGGAGGCTTAAACAAAGGAAACTTAGGTTGTCACAATTTTGGAGGCTAGAAGTTCAAATTCAAGGTGCAGGCACGATTGGTTTCTGGTGAACACTCTTCCTGGCTCACAGATGGCTGCCTTTTTGCTGTGTCCTTAACATGGCAGGGAGAGAGAGAGAGAGAAGGCTCCCTGATGTCTCTTCTTATAAGGGCACTAATCCCATCAAAAGGCCCCTCCCTCATGACTTCATCTCCCGAAAGTTACATCTTCAAATCCCATCACATTGGGCATTACTGTTTCAATATGAGTTTTAGTGGGACACAATCCAGTCCAAAGTTCAATGTTTAATTAAGCAAAAAATGAAGAACAGATTTTACTCTGTTATACTCAAAAAGGAGTAACCCAGTATTTGTTCCACAATGGCCACAAAGTGTAAAAATTGTATTGTAACACATTTAAACAGGTAATTTTTCAGTGTTTGTGGGTTTTTCCTTTTTAATAGTTAAACATAATTTAGAAATGAAACTCAAGTCACAATTTGTAGCCCCAGAGAAGTACCTCTGTAGAATTCTGGGGAAAACTGCCCAGCTGCTCCAACTCATTTATTTACAGAATAAAAAAAAGTGTAGGTCAGGGAGAAGTGAGTCTATTGAGATAAATAAGGAGCTAATAGCCAAGCTAGGACATAGACCTCAACATTCCCACTGCTTTTCCCACCTCACTTTCTCAATAAACCACTACACAATTAGGTCCATATGAAAATATATCCACTTGTCCTTCATTTTAAATCAATTGCTTTGCCAATGTCTTTCTTGGGAAAGGCAATCTAATTGAAAAGTAAAGAAAAGTCAATCTGTATAAAGACGGCTACCTTAATTTTATTGTTTCAATCTACGTTTTCTATACTCAAGACGCATCAATAAGGGAAATGATGGTATGCCTCCAGCTGTGGCAAAAAGAAGAGAGAGAGGGAGGGAGGGACGGGAGGCTGATGACACATAGCTGTCTCATAGCAGTTAAGAAATACTATTTTAGAACAATGTTACTTGTCCTATTGTGCTAAACCCTGCAAATTATATTTCTTGAAAATATATCATAGTAGATGAATGCTGCAGGTAAATATGCCATTCATTGTTTAATCATCATTGGTAGTTACTAGGTAGTTACCAAAGACATATTGACATAGCAAATCAATTGACAGTGAAATTATTATGTAAATCCTTTCTCATTAATTACTTCAACGCCAAATAAATCCAGAATTTATTTTCTCCCAGAGGATAGCATGAACACTTGTAATGATTGCCCATTTATTTTTAAAGTGCTAGCAAGGCTTATGATGAAGATGCTGACAGGGCAACAGCAAAATAAAAGATTCAAAGATAAGATATGTTCTTTAACACTAAGTAAAAAACAAGAGTGTTTCATAATTGGTCAAAACAGTGGGGGATGAATGGAGTATAAGTCAATAGAAATTTAAATATATCCCTACTGCAGTACGCAAAGAAAACTGAAATCTTATGTCCACACAAAATTGTGCATGAATGTTTGTAGTACCTTCTTTGTAATAGGTAAAGTTGGAAAGAGTCCAAATATCCTATAGCAATGTGGCAGATGCATACTACTCAGCAATAAAAAGATAATATCTACTTATAAGAACAATACAAAGGATGAAAATCAAAATAATTATGATTAGAAAGCATACCAAAATAATTAATATGTAATATATGATTTTTATATAAAACTCTAGAAAATGCAAACAAATCTGTACTGAGAGAAAACAGATTGGGGGTTTCCTGGGAATAAGGAGGGTGATGGGGTAAGGGATGGATAGTTTGTAAAGAGACATGAAGAAACCTTCAAGGATGATGTGTACTCATTATCATAATTTTAGATATGAGTTTTGGGGTATAAATATGTCCAAACTCATCAAATTTTACCCTTAAATATTTGCACTTTATTACACATCAATTATTCATTGCTAAAATGCAGAAAATTAAAAACGTATATTTATCTGATTCCTAATGCATGCTACATATTGGATACATAAAAAAGACTGATAAATATAAGCTCTCCCTCAAATGGTAGTGTCTCCCACAGGGCCTAGTACAGTAATAAACATGCTGAAAACTCTTCACCTAATTGCTCTTTAGAAGCTTGACCCTTACAATGGGCAGTAGACAAGGAAGAAAAATTTTAAAAATAATAGTTGAAATTAGTGCTCTCTAATTATCACTTCAACTTTACTAAGATGTACATTGTTCTTCAAAAAAGTAGACTGTAATTAATAAGAAAGCCATATTATAAATCCTAGAGCGATCACAAAAATAAACAAAATAAAAAACAACCATAAAAAAGTATAAGTAAAAAGCCAAGAATGAAGATAAAACGGAATCTTAAAAATTTAAAGAATTAATCCAAATGCAGGCAGATAAAGAGGACAAATTGATCAAAGAAAATTTGGAACAAATGAAAACAGGCAGTATGGTAGATTTTAGTCCAAAAATACTATTAAATGAATAATCTTCTAATTAATCATATCCAAACATGAACTTCAACCACACCCATAATATAAAAAAATTAACTTAAACTGCCTATAAGCCTAAATGTAAACTGTAAACAGATAAAATTTCTAGAATAATACCTAAAATATATTTTGTGCCTTTGGTTTAGGTAAAAAATTCTCAATAATGGCACACACACACACACGCACGCACAATACACATATGCATACAAACACACATACACACACACAGAACAAACTGGCAAATTTGACTTCAACTTCTGCTATCAAAAATTCAGTGTTAAGAAAATAAAAAGGAGGGCGCCTGGGTGGCTCAGTCATTAAGCGTCTGCCTTTGGCTCAGGCCATGATCCTGGGGTCCTGGGATCGAGCCCTGCATCAGGCTCCCTGCTCAGTGGGAAGCCTGCTTCTCCCTCTGCCACTCCCCCTGCTTGTGTTCTCTCTCTTGCTGTGTCTCTCTCTGTCAAATAAATAAATAAAATCTTAAAAAAAAATAAATAAATAAAAAGGAGGGGCACCTGGGTTGCTCAGTGGGTTAAGTGTTTGCCTTTGGCTCAGGTCATGATCTCAGGGTCCTGGTATCAAGCCCTCTGTTGGGCTCTCTGCTCAGCAGGGAGTCTGCTTCTCCCTCTCCCTCTGTGCATGAGCTCTCTCTCACTCTCTTTCTCAAATAAATAAATAAAATCTTTAAATAAAAAGAAAATAAAAAGACAATTAACACACTGGAAGAGAATATTTGAAAAATATAATCACTAAAAGTCTTCTATGCATAAAGCATAAATAGCATTCAAACTCAATAATTAAAAAAAAAATTTAAGTGGGCAAAATTTTGAACAGACTGCCTATTGTGCACAGATGCCCAAGGGAGCACTCAATTTCAGTCATTAATGAAATGTAACTTAGAATCACAATGAGACACTAACTACCAATTTGAATTTGAATGGTGTTACCAGTTTTCTTAGGGCTGCCTTAATAAGTTAGTACAAATTGGGTGATCTAAAACACCAGAAATGGGGTGCCTGGGTGGCTCAGTTGGTTAAGCGACTGCCTTCGGCTCAGGTCATGATCCTGGAGTCCCAGGATCGAGTCCCGCATCAGGCTCCCTGCTCAGCAGGGAGTCTGCTTCTCCCTCTGATCCTCCCCCTCTCATGCTCTCTCTCTCTCTCTCTCATTCTCGCTCTCAAATAAATAAATAAAATCTTTAAAAAATAAATAAATAAATAAATAAAACACCAGAAATGTATTATCTCCTAGTCCTGGAGGTCAAAAGTCCAAAATCAAGGTGCCAGCGGTGTTGGTTTCTTCTAGAGGTTTTAAAGGAGAATGCATTCCACCATACCTCTCTCCTGACTTCTGGCTGCAGGCAATTCATGGCATCCCTTGGCTTGTAGATGCATTTTTGCCTCTGTCCCTGCCTCCATCCTCACATGGCCATTCTCCCTATGTGTCTCTGGTACCACTTGTTTTTGTTCATAAGGACTTCTTAGCATTTAGAGCCTATTCTAATCCAAGATGATTTCATCTTCAGATTCTTACCTTATTTACAAAGGCAAAGACCCTTATTCTCAATAAGGTCTTATTCTGAAGTTCTAGGTACACATATCTTTGGGGAAGCCTCAATTCAACTCACTACAACTGGTTAAAACACATTTTTTTTTTTTAAGAAATGAAATAAGCCGGTACTGGTGATGATGGAGAGAATCTGGGTCACTCTATACATTGCAGGTGAAAATGAAAAATGGTAATCTACTTCAGAAAACAATTTGACAATTTGTAATGATGTTAAACATATAGCTACCATTTGTACCAGCAATTCCTCTCCTCAGTATTCATTTAAAAGAAATGAAAACAGGGGCACCTGGGGGCTCAGTCGTTAAGCATCTGCCTTTGGCTCGGGTCATGATCCCAGGGTCCTGGAATCAAGCCCCATATCGGGCTCCTTGATCAGCAGGGAGCCTGCTTCTCCCTCTCCCACTCTCACTGCTTGTGTTCTCTCTCTCCATCAAATAAATAAATAAAATCTTAAAAAACAAAAGAAATGAAAACATAGTCCCACAAACTCTTGACACGAAATTTCATAGTGCCACTTTATTTGTAATTGCTCCAAGCTGGAAATAAACCACATGTTTCTCAAGTGATAATTTAATAAACAAAATGCAGTGCATCATCAATGGAAGGAATAGTTCTCAGAAATAAAACAACTAGTTTTATAACAAAAGAACTAGTGATATATGTAAGTCTCAAATGCATTGTGCTAAATTACAGAAGCTGGACTCAAAAGGCTACATACACACTGTACAACCCCATTATATGACATTCTGGATAAGGCAGCAATAGAAAAACAGAAAGCATTTCTGTGGTTGCCAGAAATGTCACACGAGGTGAGGGAGGCATCAACAACAAAATGACATGAGGGAATTTGGGGTAGTGAGGAGGAATGCTCCACATTTTGATTACAGGAGTGGATAAACTTGATAAAAAATAATAAATGTGTTATTTCAGTGAATTTGATCGTCATTTCAATTGCATAAAATAAGAATTTTGAATGTCTTTTCTAATATCTGAGAAGTAGGGGATGAGGAAATCAGATATGTCAACTGACTTCAACCTCTAGGTTAGCTCATTCCAAATCTCACAGGTTCACAGTGACTCCACGCTGGTCCAATGATGCCACAGCGGCTAAGTCACGTATCTGCAGTTGAGTCACACTGGAGAAGGAAAACCACTGGATCACCTGGTGTCTCAATCACATGCCAGTCACATGAGGGGGTTGGGGAGAAGGAAAAGAAAGAAAGAAAAAGGAAAAAGAATGTTGCCACGTGCCCTTCAGCTGAGAAGAAGGATATCTGTGTGATTTTTCTTACTATAGAAGTCGTATCTCCCTCACACTCTCATACAAACAGTGTTCTTTCCTGGTACACATGGTCACCTTGACTCCATGCCATCAGGGCCATCATTAAATGAATATTCTATGGATTCCAAATTCCATCCAAGTGGTTATGGGGTGAACAATTTGGCCATCCCAATTTTTGGACATCATAGAGAGATAGTCCTTTGATGCCCTTGTAAAGTTCTAAATTCATTCAGAGTAGTTAGAGTTTCCATATAATTGGAAGTTGTTTGAGGACAGAATCAGGATTGGATTGTGCTTATTTGCTCATCCCTTGCTCCTGTCAGCCCACAAACATACACTACCAAAACACATTTATGGTCCCAAAAGTATTAGTCATATAAATTCTACCTGTGTTCCTAGTATTTATTTACACAACTGAACTCCCCTGGGCAACAGGGAGATTACAAAAGGGGACACTGGCCATGCTTGGTCTAGTTCCTGCAAGCCTCTTTTCTGGGAAGGAATGTGGTCTCATCTATTATTCTAAAACATGCAGTCAGCACACAGAATCAGAGTAATGCCACTTCATGGAGGTGAGACAGACTTCCTTAGCATGCTCTTTCAGATACAGCCTGCCTGCAGAACATACATGATTTTTCACCACTTAAGGATCTATGTTCCTCTGCCCTATAAATAATGCCCAGCCCACTTCCGAGGGAAAATAATCAAGCCCTGATGTTGGCTTCAAGTGCATACACACATTCTTTTATCCAGCTTTATCATCAACAGCGTTCCCTGTTTGACATCAATATCTGTTTCTCCATTCATTCTGGAATTTGAGCTGGAAAATTATCATCCTCAAATCTCATTTCAATATCCAGGTGTTAGGATGAAAGCAAAGGCACATTTGTAAAGGAAAATTGCTCTCTATACGCTATTAGCTTATTGTCTTTTCCGGTAACATGGAGCTATGAGGAAAACATCTGAGTGACGAATACAATCTTAGAAGAGGTAGACTCAAAAGACATCTTGTTTTCTTTTTTTTCTTTTTTTTTTTTTTAAAGATTTTTTATTTATTTATTTGACAGAGAGAGACACAGCGAGAGAGGGAACACAAGCAGGGGGAGTGGGAGAGGGAGAAGCAGGCTCCCCGCAGAGCAGGGAGCCCGATGCGGGACTCGATCCCAGGACCCCGGGATCATGACCTGAGCCGAAGGCAGTCGCTTAACCGACTGAGCCACCCAGGCGCCCAAGACATCTTGTTTTCATTCCAGTAACAATGAGACAGAGGTTACTCCAAAAGATCCCCGTCACAGTATTTTACTCAGAGTGTAACCCAATCCACAAACTCTTGAAATATTTTATAGTATTAAACTTTTGATAGATACAGTTTAGTTAGGGAAGAACAGACTTCAGAAGAACCTGTTGGGGCTCTCACCTCCTTACATCCGATGCTATCATTCCTTCATGGTAGGTAAGTCTGGATTTTTTAGAATGTAGAAAAATATCACTTAAAGGTAAGACAAGAAATCTCATTCTCAAGGTCTCCATCTGTAAAATGAGAACTATAACAAAGCACAGGGTTGTTGGGGGGATGAAATGTGATAATATAATTAAAACAGTTAGCATGATAATGTATACAGGTTATGGTACAAGTGGATACTTAAAAAAAAAAATGTGCCCTCCAGACAGAAACAGGGCTCCAGGAACTCTTGTTTTCACAGAACTGACGTACTATCAGAGGTATCCAGGAATCTATCTTGTCATCATCAAGTGCCCACCATGCCAACCATCCTTCTTTTATCTTTCATTCCTAAAAAAAGATCTGACACTCAAGCAAAAGAGTGTTCATGGTATGTTCTGCCTTTGGATACTACATTTTTAAACAGGGCATAAAACAACCCCCTCACTTCCAAAGAATAGAAAGAATGTAAACAACAAGCTGCACTTAATGGATGTGGCGGCAGACTGAAGTGGCGCCTGCTGAGCGCCCGCTGACAGACATCACAGGAGATCCCACACTCCGCAGCTGCCTGCCAGCCATTGCAATCTGTTCCTGCTCAGCGCTAGCCCACTTTGCTCTTATCCTCCCAAAGGGAAGGGAAGATGTTGGGAGAAATCACTGAAGGGAAAGTGGAACTCCAAGAAAAATGAAATTGTAACTGGATAATAAAGAGCAAAGGAAGGAAACTATGAATGGATTTTTTTTAAGATTTTATTTATTTATTTGAGAGGGAGAGAGTGTGTGAGCTGAGAGAGAAAGAGAGAGAGATCATGAGCAGGGGGGAAATGGAGAGGGAGAAGCAGACTCCCAGCTGAATAGGGAGCTGGAGGTGGGGCTCAATCCCGGGACCCTGAGGTCATGACCTGAGTCCAAGGCAGAGGCTTAACTGACTGAGCCACCCAGGCACCTTGAATGGATATTGACAGAAAAAAAACAGAAGCAGATAGAAGCAGAGAGAAATGAGAAATGACTTAATGGGTGTGTTTTTAGACCACACATCATGCATTTCTACCCTACCCCTGCCACTTACTAGCTGCACGGTCTTAGAATATCATTTAAACTATCTGAGCCTCAGTTTCCCTTTATAAAAAATGGGAATAGAATTGGCCTCGTATGGCTGACAAGAGGGTTAAGTGGAAATGTATGTGGAAGTCTTTACACTATTACCAGCCCTGCAGGCGTGTCTAATGCCCACATTCAGAAGATGTAAAGGAGAATCAAGGGAAGCTTCATGACAGAATGATGAGAAGATAATAAAAAGAAAATGAGCTCTGATGTCAAAGAAACCTGGACTTCATTCAGAATTCAGAAATTTAGCAGCATTTTGACCCTGAGACTCCAGGCTCAGTTTCCTCAGCTGTAAAATGATGGCAGGAAGACCTACTCTGCAGGACTATTGCAGGCATTAGAGATGGGACACAAAGGCCACTCACTATTGTGCATGAACATTCTATTAGTTATCATAGTACCTCTCACTGAAAGATAGAAGACATAAAAATGAAAAACAATTGTATTTATTCCCAGAACTTTCAAATATCAGTAAAGGACATTCACGTTCACTTGTTTATATCCATTTGTTCATTACCCGTCTTCTAGCATTCTTACATCATAAACTAAGAAATAGCACAGCTTGCATAGGACACAACTAATGTCTCAGTGGTTAATTAATGACTTAACCAGTGGCAGGTTTATCTCACTGCAAAGCCTAAGCTCTTTTCAACTAAAAACCCTTCCCACTGTGCTCTTGTATCAATATGGAAAAACCATTTATTGCTAACTAACGACCCCCAAAATACCACTTTGCATCGGAAGAATGACAGGCCTATTTTTCTGGAACTCCCGGACATGCAAGGGCTGTGGCAACTATCCAATAACCCTCTGAAAAAGGTGGATATAGGGACCCTAGTCATAAAAAAATGACAGGAAGATGTAAATGCCATCAAGAAATCTTTGGCGGGTGCCTGGGTGGCTCAGTCGTTAAGCGTCTGCCTTCGGCTCAGGTCATGATCCCAGGGTCCTGGGATCGAGTCCCACATCGGGCTCCCTGCTCGGCAGGGAGCCTGCTTCTCCCTCTCCCACTCCCCCTGCTTGTGTTCCCTCTCTCGCTGTGTCTCTCTCTGTCAAATAAATAAATAAAATCTTTAAAAAAAAAAAAAGAAATCTTTGGCAAGTCTTTTGGAAGGAGGGCCTTGACAGCTGAGAGTTTAGTAAATGCCTAATGGCAAAGTCACATGAATGGCTAAAAAGCAAAGCAAACCCTGAGAACCAGACAGTGTGAGTTAACAGGGGTCTCAAGCATGCCTACCAGATTGACCTCTGACACTTTCTCCAGATGCAGTAGCTCAAGCTGAATTCTCGCTGTTTGGCAAGTGGAGTAAATTCAAAGGAAACTAGGTTATCTGTGCCTCTGTATCAGCATCTGATTCCAAGTCAAGGAGAGAGAGCACGGCCTGACCCAAATGTTCTGGTCGGAAAAGGAACCCATACAGCTCATCAGCCAAAGGCCAGGCTTGACATCACCAGGTGATTTGTACAATCCTCACACAGACAGTACTCCCAGTGTCTGTGAACGATAGTCCCTAAGATCACAGCTATTAGCTAACCACAGTTCAAGCCAACTGTTATTCCACGTTTCCCCGGGTGGTTATTTTTCCTATCAAAAAGAAAGTAGAATCCTAGAGGAAAAGTACTGGCACAGAAAAGAAAATCAATGACTTCCAGTCCAGTTATACAACTGTATTGAGCAATTTTACAAAGGAAACAGGTGATAACTTTTATATCTTATGATTCGTAATTAATACGGAGCTTAGAGTTAAAAACATAAAGAAGGCACATGAATTCATTTTTTTTTCCCATGCTATAGGCTTTTTGTTGGCAGGTAGCATTCCCAAACCAGCTCTTTTCTTAGACCCTAGACTTATTTCTGTCAAGAATGCCTATTTCTAATGGAAGGAAGCTGACAACTAAACAAATAAGCATATCCAACTTTTCCTATATTTTAACATCGGTTGATACATGGTTTGTTTCGTTTTGAAGATGTGGGCAGATGAGAGTGCAACCTTTAAGTCCGGGTAATAGTTTTATTTTAGTATCATGGAAAATGAAAAATCTTTAAGGCAAGCTCAGGATACAGTGTAGCTATGAACAGTGGATTGATAAACCCAGGACCATCTCAAGTAAGTAATTCCATTTCTTGGTATATACCACTATAAGGAAAAGGACCAATGCAACAGTCATAAATTCTCTCAAAGCCTCTGTAATGTACTTGATAATAACACTGGGGACCACTGAACAAAATAAAGAACTAAAATCACAAAGAAGGCTCAGCAATGGAACTACTTTAACAATTTGAAAGAGTTGGGGGACATAGGCAGGTCCTGTCCTTGCAATTTGCAAATTAACATAGTATTTATGGCACTGCTTCTGGTGGTAAAAAGGATCAAATACACAGCACAAAGCTGAGTGTAGAAACCTGACTTTGTGTTTTAGGTCTACCGCTAGCATTCACGTGACTGGGCGAGCCTCTAAACATCCCTGCATCTGATTCTCTTACATTTAAAGCAGCTTTCATAGCTCCTCCAGCTCAAAATCCATGGGTCTAAAAAATGCTTAGGGAGATATATTCTCAAGTTTCCACCATGACAGGAAATGCAGACAATTGGAATGCCTATATTCGTTGGGGTTCTTCAGAGAGAAGGAGAAAGAGTTCTCATAAGGAATTGGCTCGCATGATTATAGAGGATGAGAAGTCCCGTGACGGGCAGCTGGCAAGCCAGAGACCCAGGATTGCTGGGTCCCAATCACAGTACTATGTGTACTGAAGAATGTAGAACCTTTTAATATAGTTGCAGAGGCTGAGTTTGAAGGCCTGAGACCCAAGAGAACTGATGATGTAATTCTTAGTGTGCGTGCAGGAGAACACTGATGTCCCAGCTCAGGAGTAAGGCAGAGAGAGAGTGAGTTCTCCCTTACTCAGCCATTTGTTCTATTCAGCCTTTCAAGAGAATGGATGATGCCCACCCACACTGGAGAAGGCAATCATCTTTACTCAGTCTAAAGATTCAAATGCCAATCTAATCCAGAAACATCCTGACAGACACACAGAAATAATGTTTCACCAAATATCTGGAAGCCCTGTGTCCCAGCCAAGTTGATACATAAAATTAACCAATACAGTGCTCCTTGGCACTTAACTGGATCAAAGAAGTCTCTTATGATTTTTTTTTTTTAATGGGGAAAGAGTATCTTAGCGATACCAAAATATATGAAAATATTGTTTGATGATGTGTCATGGTTCAGCATGAGGTCAAATGGTAGGAATAAACTATACTTGCTTAAAAGATGCTACCATAAGAAAAGTTGATTTCTAGACTAAAGACTTGAGCTCACATCCATGCTTGGGTAGCTGGAGTAGAACAATAATTGTGGGCATATATCCTGCTGATGATTTTACTTCTCATGACTCAGTCACTCTGCATCTCAAGATCCACTCTAAGGGCAATGGCTATCTATAAGTGAACTAAGGTGTGACACTGGGGTCAGGCAGTTTCTGTGAGTGACTCATGAGCCAATATGACACTGAAGGAAAGATTGTTATTCCTCATAAATGTAAGGGCCATAGAGGTCCAGAAGGACCCACTGAGGTGAATTCTGGAAATGTGGAGAGTAAACATGCAGGGGTGCTAGCTGGGATATAATCTATCCAATTTTCTAGGCCAGGACGGCTGGGAATTCTGTACCTCACTATAGGCCACAGCACATCGTGGTGCTACAAGGAATACCAGGAGTGGAAAAAAAAAATTCACAGAGGCAGAACTTGTCTCAAGGTATCCTATTTCTGTTCTTCATCAAGTGGCCCTACTTGAGTAACAAGGAATTATTCCTAGACAAATTGAAGTAAAATTGGTGTATTTAAAAAAATTAAGACTCTAATTAACAGATGAAGGTTTCAAATCACAGTACTATGTGTACTGAAGAATGTAGAACCTTATATTATAGTCACAGAATAGTGAAGACAAGACATTTAGATCACTCTCAGGCAGTTTAGGATGCATTTCTTGTAAAACCATTTTTCCAGTGTTAGTTTTCTTTTGAAGTAAAAATAGTCATTGATCTTGACAAAGGCACAAGGGCAATTCAATGGAGAAAGGACAGTCTTTTCAACAAACCGTGCTAGAACAACAGGAAACTGGACATCCATGTAGCAAAAAAAAAAAAAAAAAAAGTACAAATACAGACCTTATACCTTTCACAAAAATTAACGAAAGCGGATCTTGGATCTAAATGTAAAATGTAAAACCATATAAATTTTTGAAGATAAGATAGATGAAAATCTAGGTGATTCTGGGTTTGAAGTTGACATTTTAGGCAAAACACCAAAAACACAATCCATGACTGGAAAAAATGGTAAGTGGGACTTCACTAAATTTCTTCTGGGCAAAAAAAGACATTGTTAAGAGAATGGAAAAACAAGATGCAAGACATGTCACAAGATGGGATAAAATATTTACAAACACTATATGTGGTGAAGGACTTAGATCCAAAATTCACAAGAACTCTTAAAATTCAATAGTAAGAAATCAAACAGTGTAATTCCAAAATGGCAAAATGATCTGGACACCTCACCAAAGAAGATATACAGAGGGAAAACAAGCATAAGCAAAGATGCTTACCATCATATGTCAGTAGGGAATTGTAAATTAAAACAGCAATAAATGACCACTACACATCTATTAGAACGGTTAAAATCCTGACAACACCAAATGCTGGCAAGATATGGAACAACAGAAACTGTTACTACTTGCTGGCAGGAATGCCAATATAAAACCACTTCGGAAAAGGGTTTTACAACTTCTTACAAAGCTAAACGAATTCTTGCCATCTGATTCAGCCAATCACACTCCTAGGTTTTACCTAAATAAGTGTCCCTATAAAAACCCAAACACAAAAGTTTATGGGAGCTTTATTCGTAATTGCCAAAAACTGGAAGCTACGAAGACATTCTTCAGTAAGTGAATGGATAAACAAATTGCGGTACATCTATGTAATGGAATTTTATTCGGTGATAGAAAGAAATGAACTATCAAGCCATAAAAGGCATGGGGGAACCCATGAAAGAAGTCAACCTGAAACGGCTAAACAGGGTACACACCTGAGGATTCCATCTATGCGACAATCTGGTAAAGGGAAAGCTATAGAGACTATAAAAGTTCAGTGGTTGTCAGCAGCTTTGGTGTAAGAGAAGGGTGGATGAATAGGTGGATTTTTAGAGCAATGGAACTATTTTGTATGATGCTGTAATGATGGATATACAAATTACGCACTTGTCAGGACCCAGAGAATTTTTAAAAATACAGAGTGAAGGGGCTGTTGGTTAAGGTTCTGACTTCAGCTCAGGGTCCTGGGATCAAGCCCCACCCATCAGGCTCCCTGCTCAGTGGGGAGTCTGCTTATCACTCTCCCTCTCCCTCTGCCCATCCCCTTACTCATGCTCTCTCTCTCTTCAAATAAATAATAACATCTTTAAAAAAACACAAAGAGTGAACCTTAATGTAAACTATAGTCTCCATTTAATAATAATATATGAGTATTCACTTATTAATTTTAACAAATGTACTAACAAGATAATAATAATGACAGAGAGAACTATGCCTCCGGTAAAGAGAGCAAGACAGGTACTCTGTACTTTTGGCTCAAAGGCCTGCAAAACTAAAACAACCCTAAAAAATAGTCTATTAGCAAAAAAATGTTAAAAACAAAAGAAAACAGAAAACACCAGAGATCAAAACCAGTCGCTATAAACATAAGGTCATAAAATAAATATTGCAAGTTAAACCTAAGAATTCAGTGTTTGTATGCTTTTACCGGAAGTCATCTTTTTATATTATCTCTGCCTCCTGAGAAGCAGGTCGTACTAAAGGGCCTGAGTAATGTGGCTGCTGAGTCTAGGAACAGCTCTGGCTAAAATGTATCAATGCTGTTCACTTGCCATTGCAAAAAAAGGATTTCTCCATGGGCATTATGTGTCTTTTCCATCCCTTTTCAAATACATAGAGATTAGGTTTTTAGATCCGCCTGAAATCCACATTCCCTAGGGAGCACAGAAACCTACTCTGATTTAGCTACATCTTCCTCATCCGTATTTGAACAAACTGTTCCCTAACAAACAGGATTATAGATCTTCTTTTTGTATTTTTTATATCTTCCTCCAACTGCTTCCCAAAACATCCTTCATTCCCTATCATTTTACTTGCCTTCCTTCCTTTTTAATTCTAAATACTATCAATTATAGGAACACTGTTTTATCCTAGGAACTAGAAAAGAGCTCAGTTTCAATTCACAGAGCTGCCACTAACTCACCTTGGTCGAAGTATTTGAGCAGTCTAGCCTCCGTGTTTTCAGCTACACGATGAGGGCTGGGGACTATCATTTGTTCAGCATAGTAAATCTTCTCTGATACTTATTGCTATTATGTTTCTTTAAATGTAAATAGTAGTAGTAGTAGTAATGATCGTAATAATAATACTTATTCTAAGGAGGAGGAAAAGAAGAAGGGAATGTCATTCAATGTACTATGGGGCACACAAAGAATTTTATATATCATGCATTATTTATTCCTTATCCAATCCTATTCTTCCAGGTGTCACTTAGAACCAGTCATTAACTTCTCCTGGAGTGAATGCATTATGAAAATTTTAAATTTCTTTCAACATTGCACTTATTTATTATTTTGGGACTAGAGCTAAAATGAAAAGGGTAAACAAGGCTTTCTTCTTCTAGGTTGGATTCTGTCCTCCTTCATCCTTTTAAGGAAACCTCTGTCAGTGCTTACTGAATGAATTTCTGGATTATGTTCATTTTTAACAAAACACTAAGAAAAAACATTCAAAGGAAAAACACTGGCATGCATTTTGAATAAACCAGGAGGTGCTTATATAAATGTTAAAATAACCCTCACTGATCTGAAACAAGAAAACAGATTATTTCTATCACTTATAACTATGTAAATGTTTTCTAGGCAAAGGCATTTTTTTTTAATCACTTCAATAACAAAACTCTCACATATTTACACAAGTAACAAGCACTGTCAATGACAAACGTTGGATAGGTTTCAGACTTCTTTTGGATAGGATCGAGCATTTGAGTTTAATGAAGGTGATAGAAATGGATTCCTGTTGTTTAGAGAAGCAGATAGAATTGCATCCTCAGTGTTCTCTGAAGTCTCCGGTGGATTACTCTGTAATGACTTCACAACCAATAACATGTGATTTATATAGAGCAATAATACAACAAAAATAAATATATGCCATATAGGATCTCTGTGGTTGATTATTTGTCACAACTCCTTGTTCCCTTGACATAGGATAAGAATTCACATGCTTGCTTCGCCTCTTTGTGGGAAAGTATACTTTCCATCCCCTTGACATTGACTTTGATTGGGTGACTCATTTGGGCCAATGCGATGTCAGAGTGCATATGATGAAGGCAGAGGCTTGAAACTGGCTTGTAGTGCTGGGATTGCCTTCATGGACTCCAGTGATATGTCATGAGAAGAACATTCCACAGATAACTGTGACCCTTTTCATTTTGGACCCAGAATGAACACATGTGAAGTCAACGTAAGTTCAACCCAGAGCATGGAGCCCAGACCAGTGGGATTCTCAGCTTGAAGAAGAGAGGCTCAGAGCTCAGAGTGTACTGGGAAATCCACATTTGAACTCCTAAACTCAGGCACAAGAATGCGTATTTTTCTTTGCCACTACGTTTGTGTGTTTCTTTCTCATGTAGCGAAACAGTCTCATATTTTAACCAAGGCAACATATAGAAACAGTTTAAATACTATGCATTTGGTAAAGCAATGGAAATAGGTAAAATCTATCAGATTATCACAGAGAGAGAAGTAATTATTTATAGGAGAAAAGTACAGAAGGGTTTCTCTAAATAGGTATCAACTGAGACAAAAGTTGATTTTGGAAATCAACTTTTTTGATTTGGGGGAAAAATGGGAGAAGTGGGATTTTGGAATTTTGTAAGTGTACTAGCAAAGGGTAGAGGGGAAAATCATCAACCTAAAATAAAAACTACAGTCAATATTTTGTTCCATGCCCATTTTGCATAGCCACAATTAGATTATATATACAAGGCTATGTCTTTATTAGAATAATATATACTCTTCAATATTAGTATTCAAATCATGCTTTAATTTCCAACCCATAGATAAAACATAATTTAAGCCAACTTTCTCCTAACATTTTGTTTTAATGTTATTTCCAGTCTATCACTACTATAAGTAGGACTGTGATGATCATTGTTAGCATATAACTTTAGATTTATATCTTAATATGTAAATAATTAATATCTAATCTTAAAGGCAATACTCAAGAAAAATGGATGTGAATCTTTTTTTTTTTTTTTTAAGATTTTATTTGACAGAGAGAGACACAGCGGGAGAGGGAACACAAGCAGGGGGAGCGGAAGAGGGAGAAGCAGGCCTCCCACAGAGCAGGGAGCCCGATGTGGGGCTCGATCCCAGTAACCCGAGATCATGACCTGAGCTGAAGGCAGATGCTTAACGACTGAGCCACCCAGGCACCCCGGATGTGAATCATTTTGATGGGAAAACAAAACTTAGCAAATATGAAGAGTCCATATTCTTTAGGAGACAATGCGAGCTTGAATTTATTGAGCACGTCTTATATGCCCAATATCATGCTGACTACACATCACAAGTGTACTTTTCAACAACCTTCATGGCAAAAAACTTTCACAGATATGCAGACCTGTGACCTGTGTAGGTGACATGGCTAGTGAGTAGCCCAGCTGGGTTTAATACCCAGGCTTCTCTGATACACTATCTTTCAAGCACATTATCTTTCCACTATACCACATGGAAGTGTTGTGATACCAAAAATTCTGATCAAATTTAATACTATCCTGTACTCAATTTTTTTCAGTCAAATTGGATAAAACATGTGTGATTACATATACTTTTCCCACCTATTCTGAAGAGAATAAATTATTTCCCTCTGGGCTGCAAGAAGAAATGGAAAAACAACTTACTGATATCCCTTATGGAGTTGCTAATGATTAAAAGCACTGTGGCATTTAGGTTTACTTCTCAGGAGGAACTAATAATGGGAGTCTGATAAAAAGCCAAAGAAGCTTCTCTCTCTCTCTTTTCTGCCTCCCAGGCTTCTAAAACTACATAATGTGGGGGCTTACCGCATTGTAAAGAACAGACTTCCTTGTTCAACAATGAGGCAGAGCATCTTTTAAGAGATGAATGTAACGGGGGTCATAACCTGCATTCTTTCTATTACCAACAATTTGAATGTCAACGTGCTTGCTGCTTGGCTAGGCTTTTTGCACACCTAGACTTCTGAGTCCTTGTGATTCTTGTTTTAATTCCCCCCACACTATTCCTCAGGCTTAATGGCATGTACACACACACGCACACAGACATGCACGTGCACACACACGTGTGCACACACATACACACACACGAAAAGACAGCCTCTCTACGTAGTTGATAATAAGAAATTGAAATTAATTTTACAAGGAGCTATAGTTTCCCATTTCTTGCAAGATTAAATCCAAACACCTTAGTATGGAATATATAGCTCTCCAAATATTGGACTTTTTGTTTTCTTTCCTGAGAATTCCTTCCTATTCTGCACATGATGCTTAGGTATCACTCATTTCTGATAGCTCCCTGTATGTACCACATCTGCCCCAACTTTGCTCTTATGTGGGCTTTAACATTCCCTTTCAAATATATATGGTGCCTTGTAAATATTTTCATGTTGTTCAAGACCCAGGATAGGTTTCATCAGGTCCATCTGGGACTTCCCCATCCCTCCTCTAAGCCATATTAGACACTGTCATTCCACACTATTTTAGTAACAGCTAGACAGTACCCTAAGGAACTAGGCCAATATCAGAAAAGCCAATTTGCAAATGGAACACTTTGCTGAGGAACCAGGTCTTAATCAATTTATCAATTTACCAAAAATATGTTTTAAGGAAATAATAGTCCTCAACTTACACGACTAATAGGAATACGGTCTTCTGATATGTTTATGAATGCAGTAAAAGCTCATAAAATTTTATATGACTGTATCATTCTAGTAAAAACAAATGCTATACTTGATACGCTTTTCCTTTATTTTTATTTGATCATAGAATCTTATATTTGGAGGAAGCCTCAGAGATCTAGCAACACCAACACTACCATCATTTTACTTAGGAGAAAACTGAGGCCAGAGAAATAGTCTTTTGCCAAGTCTTGGGTAAATTATACACCAAGACCCTGGATACATATATTATGAGTAACTCCTGTCTAGTGTTCATTACAGTCTATCAATTATATGGATAGGTATGGTATGAGATACAAACATATAATTTTATACATTGTGTATTACCCAGAATTAGCTGATCTGAGGTCAAGGGCACAGTCTACCAGAAGACTGAGTGACATCAACTACAAGTTCAGAGATTTCCCCAAGCCACCTTCAGATTTGGTAATTCACCAGAAAGACTCACAGATATGAGCTATTACAGTTATGACACAGAAAAACTTACTCTAGGCAGAAGATACATATTAAAACCATCCAAGAGAAGAGAGGCATAAGGCAGGATTGGTTAGGGGTCTGAAGTTGAGCTTCTGCTCATTTGCTCCCTGTCAAATCATGAACAACATGACCTCCTCCTGACCACACTGTGTAACAATATCCACAGTTTACTGCCAACCAGAGAAGCTCACCCCAGCTATAGTGTCTTGAGATTGTATCGAGGCTTCACTATTAGACACAGTTAATTGAAATATTTCCTACATAGTTGGCTTCGATCTCTAGCAACACCCTGCCTGGGGGTTGAGCTGGTATCACATGCTTAAAGTCCTGCAAACTTCTAACCACATGGTTGTTCTTTCTCATATGGCCAGTCCCCTCACAGTAAGTCTATCGGGTGTGGTTGAGGGACCCACATGGATAACAAAGATATCCCATCACTTGGAAAGTTCCAAAGATATAGAGGTTACCTCCCAAGAGCTGAGATAAACATTAGACCTCTCTTTAAAGGTCAACTTCCTCACTACACAAAAATATATGAGCCATACAGAATACATGTATCTATAACAAAAACACATCCACATTTCCATGTGATCTTAACAGATAATTCACTTTTCATTTATGTGTGCATGGGAAACAACTGTTCTACCACTGTAATTCTCAAGTGATATAAACAAGGTTGCTAAGATTTTCAACAAGATAGAATGTGGAGGAAGGACTGTATTCCATGACTCATGTTTCCATGTGGATGTTTTCCTTTAGAATGATATTCCAGGGCTCTCTCATGCACCTTATTCAGGGCTCCCAGGTGAGAAAGAGTAACTTCCATATTAGTGAGTGTGATCAAAGGAAATGCCATGCTTTGCTCACATACTCCTGAGTTGGTTCTGGGTTTCTTTTGACCACAAGAAGCATGAAATCTCTACTTTTCTATTCTCCCCTTCCCCTCCAGGACAGGCTCCTAGAGTAGGTGGTCATAAGTCTGCTTGGACTAAATAAATTCAAATGTATGTTGCTTTTCCTGGAGCTCTATCCAATTCAGGATTTGTTCTGAAGTTTTGGATTTTTTTTTCCATTAAGTTGTATTATTAATCACTGCAAGAAAATAAGCCAGTATGTGTATGGCTAGACCTCCAAACATTTTTTTCTAGCTCTTTTATAATCTCACATAGTATTGTCAGATGTAAATGCAGAGTTAACAATGCTCCCATTTAACCCATACATAAAGCAGAAAGACGACCAGCCTTTCTAGATATAAGTAACTCTAGCCACCCCTTAAAGTATAGCATGCAGGCGTGAATTCAGACAAGAGCAACTAGAGACCACCAACTCCTTTCAGTCTTTAAATGGTAGTAGGAGAAGTAGTTGATACCAAACAATTGGACCACAGAACATCTGATAAGCTGTGAGATATACAAATTCAATCAGGCTGACAATGGAAACTGTGGGAAGTTATAGCAAATGAAAACTGCGTGAAACATAGAGGCTAAGAAGTCTCATCACAAACAAGAGAAAATAGCAATGCTCTTGCTCAGAGGTAAATAACAATAATTCATGTTGTTAGATTACTTGATAACATTTTAACTTAAAAAATCCTATAGCATCAAAGTCGTTTTTGAAAAGAGTACTTTTTTTTTTTTAAGTAAATACTAAAAGGAAGTGCTACCAAGCTTCATGGTTTCTAGAAGAAAGCTGCAGAGACTGACCCAGAGGTCACATACCTGACCATATGGTGAAAAGTAGGCAGTGTACCAGAAATGCTCCTGGAAAGCCTCTGTTGCACTTTACCTTTTTAAAAAATGCCTGTTTTGCATAATTTTACATGATTTTAACCAGCCACATTATTTGTTTTCTAATTCCATAAAAATTAAAAACAGATGAGAAACATACTGATGGGTTATAATGGCAGTAAGAGATAATTGGCAGTGGCTAGGGGCCACAGTAGAAAAGAAGAGAGAGAATAAAGGAAACTGTATCTTAAGAGGATATACATATATATGTATTCCCTCCCATACCAACCTAATTGTCACGCGACAAAATAGCATAAAAATGAAATTTTCAAATAATTATGCCTGTGAAGACTTTACAATGCCAGGGAAATATGTATTAATTTTTTTGGAGATTTCAAAAAAAATATTAATATAATATACACAACATTATTTGATAAGATGTAGTTATCTTTAAAAATCCATTTAGCTGGCACACTTTATTATAAAGTATTACAGTAGAAAATGTCAAATGATACTATGCTTTTGGAGAGGCATGAAGGACTTTGAGATGTATCAGAAAAGTCCTCATATTAAATAAGCAAGTATTGAGATTCAAAATGATAATCACTTTCTATGAAGTAGGGGAATCTAGACTAGAAGCCAGTGATCCTAAAATATCTATTATGCAGAACACGTTTTGGGCATCCTGCACTTCTGTGGGGCTCAATATAAACTTCTGACCTGAAACATTCCCTTACCCATGGGAGTCTTGAATCAAATATGTATTAAACCCCTCATAATGGAGCTATTTGAAACTTAGTCCTCCTTACACTACAAAGAAGAGGGATTACTTGACTGTAGCTTTTTGTACAAATCACTGGACAATTCAGACATTGGAACTGCAATCCATTCTGACCACGATTATCTCCTTCAGAAAAGATTTTTAACCATTTGCTGCTGAGAAAAATGAAGGCCACAAAAAATGTCATCACAGGTGATATCTTTGATATCATTTTTTGGCTTCAAGAAAAGTCATTTCATCTTCTCTGCTATTGAGCAAGGAATCTACTGAGTCAAGTATATAAACCGCCAAGAAAGAGCAACCATTAGCTATTATTGAATCAGTAAAGTTCCATTTGTCATCCCTAAGAACTTTTTGCCTTTCTCAGGAAGCAGTGTGGAGACATTACCCATGATGCTCTTAGAAGCAAATAAAAGAAAATGCAACCCCAAAATGGCCTAAATTGAAATGATGATGATCATCATCATTAATGTGTCTCATTTGGACAATTTCAGAGGTAGAGCAATACCAGGACTGGTTAATTGGGTGGGTCAGTGAAATCATCAAATCTTATCAAATCTTGGGTTCTTCTTCTTCTGCTGGGCTCTGTTCTCTCTCAAGGTAATTCACTTCCTAATACAAAGAAGCCTATAGCACTTCTAGCTTATCAAATGAAGACACAACACTCAGCAGAATAAAAGCAAAAAAAAAAAAAAAAGATGATTTCTTCTGTTTGGCTCATTTTGACACCAAACCAAACCAAACAAAATACCTTTTCTACATCATTCACTGACAAAGGGAATGGAACCCTGTGATAATTTAGGTCAATCCCAATTTACTCTGGTCATGATAAAGTCTTAAAATGAAACCATCCAATACTTTAGAAGATGAGATCATAATGTGATTTTTCATAACTTTTATAGTTTAGGAACTTAGAGTTTGCTTATATTTAGGGGGAAAAGTTAAGCAATAGTAAGACCACTATCTTTAGATTTCTAATAGGTATTTTAAGGTTTCCTTAAAAAAACATACAGTAAGGTAAAGATGGACAGTTACAAAACCCATAAAAGCAAGAAGAGAACTGTTGACACAAAGTGAGAAGACTAATACTGAAAATTATTTATAAAATAATATATGATATGTGTTGATAGGGATAGGGATTACAGGGAAACGAATTTCATAAATAATAATTTAGGAAACTCTGAGTAATTATACTTCCTTTAATTTTCCTGGCTATAGCTGTAATATTTTGATAAAATATTTGATAAAAATATATCCATCTGAGAACCTACTTCCTATCTCTGACAAAGAATTAGCAATGGGGAAGAATCAGTCTAGTGCAATACCTTATCTCTTGCTTTTTTCCCACCTTCAACATTAAAACAGAAGTTCTTAATCAAAGGTCCGTGAACACTGTTTTAATCAATGGGTTTCAGTAGAGCTCAAAAATACCTCAAAATTATATGTAAATTTTGGGGCACCTGGCTGGCTCAGTCAGTTGAGTGTCTGACTCTTGGTTTTAGCTCAGGTCATGATCTCAGGGTCACGAGATTGAGCCCCAGATCTCAGAGTCCTGAAACAGAGCCCCATGTCAGGTTCTGCATTCAGCATAGAGTCTGCTTGTCCCTCTCCCTTTGCTCCTCCCCCCACTCATGTGCGCGCGCACTCTCTCAAATAAATAAATAAAATCTTTAAAAACCTACATGTAAATGTTATGTGTATGCTCATTTTCCTGGGAAATAGATACAATTCTCCTTATTTGCTTTGAAGATTCTATAACCTGTCCCAACTTCATCATATGCCCAAGAGTCACCAGCTTAAGGACATAACCAAAGTGGTTATGGTCTGGATCTCCATAGATCTGTACACAACTAGCCAAATGTTTCAACAGTTCTGTCTGGCAATCTTCTGGGTGAATGAGGCTAACTTCCCTCCTAAACTCCAGTTCCAAAATTATGAGTGGGGCAGTACTGGTAGAAATAAATTCGTTGGCGGGATGAAAAGACCACAGAATCCAGACTTCTCACCAACTGCCCTTATAAATGTTGGCAGTGTATTCACCCATTTATGGCATAATTATTTTTCACTTTAAAATATGGATAGTAATGATGTTTGACTCACATGGTATTATATAGCTAAAGCAAAGGTGCATTTTGGAAACTACCCACATTTCTTAGCTGGGAGCAGAACTGGTTTAATCATAAGGATCATGAAATTTGAGCCTCAGAGCCCTTTACTAGAATGGGTCTCCTCTCTGGGAGGACCCTAGCAACATGTTCACATGATTGTTCAGATACTGTCAAACTTTGAAAGTGATATATTTTGACCATAACTGGTTAAGAAGACTCTGAATGATCTCCCTTCACATTTCTCTCTATGCTGGAGGCATGTGAATGGCTGTTGATCTTTTGGGGATCCACCCTAAGAAACTGATGAGTTGGGGAAATAATGAGTTTGGATTTAGTAGAATTGGTGAATGTGGTTTATCATTACTTCCATGTGTAGTTAACTTGTTGCAATTAGACTGGGTATAAGACTAGAATACTCCAGGGCTCCTGGGTGGCTCAGTCACTTAAATACCTGACTCTTGGTTTCAGCTCAGCTCATGATCTCAGGCTCATGAGATCAAGCCTTGAGTTGGGCTCTGCACTCAGTGGGGAGTCTGCTTCCCCTTTCCCCCTCTCTCTTTCTGTCCCTCCCCCAGCTTGAGCACTCTCTCTCTCTAAAATAAAATAAAATATTTAAAAAAAAAAAGAATAGAATACTCCATTGGCAATGCATTGTGTGCACCCTCCCAGCACTTGACACAAGGGGTCAGGACCAGAGGTCTTACAATATAAGCATCACTTGCAGTGCCTGGCACCACAACTGTCCTGTGGACAGTGGAAGAGAAACCACTGGAAACACATGGAGCCAGAAGCTACTCTGCAGAAAACTGTCCAATTACAAGACATGTAAAATTATAAACTACAGAATTCAATTTTATTTGAAATCTAACCAAACATAAAAGGTGTTTTGTTTTGTTTGTGAGGGTTTAGGAGTATCAATAACAAAACATATAAAATTATAAACATATAGGTGTAGGAGAGGAAAAATAACTTTTCCTCTCCCCTCTGGGTTCTTGGCTTAGACCCCTGTAATAAATGACAAAGTAACAGAAGAAAACCAAACAGAAGTTTAATAACATAGATACCTCCTGTTTACATGGGAGAGACCCAGGAAAACTGATAACTTTGTAAAGGTCCCAAGCCTTCTCATTAAACATCATTTTCACCTAAGAGCAAAAGGACAGGTGAGGGGTGGGAGACAGCCAGAAAAAGCAGTCACAAGTAACAAAGGTGTGGCTGTTTTGCAGATCTAAGTCATTGTCTTCTCCACTGATAAGAGTTTCTAGAGATTTAGTCATCCTTTTCCTCCTGGTACAGAGGGGCACCCTTACAAATGAAAATTCCCCTCATAAATGTAAATTTCTTTTACAAAAGGGTAACTTCTACTGGGTTGCCAAAGCTTCTCCTGTGTCTGCATTTATGAAAAATAATCAGCCTCAAGATAATCCTTATGCCAAAGAGGCATATTTTAGGGTGGCAAATTCTATTCCCCTTCACATGCAAATATTCCTTACGTGGCAATCTCTAGAAAAAGATCAGAATTCCTGATTTAAATTTCTTGCTGATTTGATGTAAAATATTGGCAGCAAAATACCATATTAAGCCACTGGAATGAGAATAGCAGCACCCAACTAGTGAGTACATATAAACAATTTAATTAATATTTAAAATTCACCACTCAAGAAAATTAAACTATTAATAATAAAAATATTTACTATCAACCATGTTATAGGAAAGATGGAATTATCTATTCTCTTAAAAATGATATTAAAAATCTCCTTGTAATAGGGATGCCTGGGTGGCTCAGTCGGTTAAGCGTCTGCCTTCAGCTCAGGTCATGATCCCAGGGTCCTGGGATCAAGTCCCGCTTCGGGCTCCCTGCTCAGCGGGGAGTCTGCTTCTCCCTCTGCCTGCCCCTCCCCTTGCTTGTGCTTGCTCTCTCGCTCTCTCTCTCCCTCTCTGACAAATAAATAAATAAAATATTTTTAAAAATTTTTCCTTGTAATAATACTAGGCAAAAATTTTGCAGCAAAAAAAGTAGGAAAACTATAGATGTATGTCAAGTAGTTACTTACTAAAAAATATTTTATGGATTTTAAAATACTTTTACTTTCTTAACTATTATCTTTTTTTCATTCTAAATAAATGTTTACTTTCTTTTTTTTTTTTAAGATTTCATTTATTTATTTGAGAGAGAGAGAATGAGAGAGAGTACATGAGAGGCAGGAGGGTCAGAGGGAGAAGCAGACTCCCTGCCAAGCAGGGAGCCCGATGCGGGACTCGATCCAGACACTCCAGGATCATGACCTGAGCCAAAGGCAGTCGCTTAACCACTGAGCCACCCAGGCGCCCAAATGTTTACTTTCTTACCTGTGATGAGTTGAATTGTGGCATGCCACCTCCACTCACTTTCCCCAAAAATTGTATGCTTAAGTCCTTATCCCCAGTACCTTAGAATTTGACCTTATTTGTAAATTGGGTCATTGCAAATGTAATCAGTTAAGATGAGGTCATACTTGGATAGGATAGGATCTTAATCCAGTATTGCTACTGTCTTGCAAAAAGGAGAAATTTAGAGACACACACACAGGGAGAAAATGTTAAGTTATACTTACACAAGCCAAGAAACTTCCTGAAGTAAGGAGAGAGGCCTGGAACAGACTCTTCCCTGTCGTCTTTAGAGAACTGCCCTGCCAACTCTTTGATCTCTGATTCCTAGCATCCAGAACCATGAGACAATACATTTCTATTGTTTATGCCAGTCAGTGTGTGGTAGTTCTTTTTATGGAAAGCCCAGGAAACTAATGCAGTATTTATAGAGGCTTCAGTTTCCACCTATTTTGTAGGCACAGCTCCTGGGTAGCAAGGATAACCTTCTATAATAGCCACAAATCAACGGTTCTGCTCTCAGCACTTTACTCCTGTGAACATCCTATCCAATTTTTTTTTCATACAACAAACATCATGTTATATAGTACTAACAGATTATGGCTTGCTCATGATTTTCAGCGTTGGTGTTTTCTTTGTATGCATGGCTTGATGAAGTTATCTAAAGCTCCAAACATCACACACACCTTCAGTGTCTGTCACTTACAACCAGAGTGGGTGCCCCCAACTGTGAAACCCACTCCCATCAATCCCGGAGCTCTTGGTAACTTACACAATTAATGTTCTATAGATCATAAAGAAATTTAAAAGTCTTTAAGTTTCATTAATTTTATAACAATAGCTTTTTTTTTTTAAGATTTTATTTATTTATTTGAGACAGAGAGAATGAGAGAGAGAGAGCGAGCACATGAGAGGGGGGAGGATCAGAGGGAGAAGCAGGCTCCCTGCCGAGCAGGGAGCCCAATGCGGGACTCGATCCAGGGACTCCAGGATCATGACCTGAGCCGAAGGCAGTCGCTTAACCAACTGAGCCACCCAGGCGCCCTAACAATAGCTTTTTTTAAGGACATATCTTTTAGTCCAGGGATCCTTACTTGGGAAGGTAACAATCTGAGTTAAAAAAAGTTATAAATTGATTCAATAAATATTAAATATGGTGGATGCCAAGGATAAAGGATATCGTTCCTGACTCCATGGAGCTTATCTTCTTGTGAGTGAGGCAAGCAGCAATCCAATTATTTCATACAAAAATGTGTAAAGACCTTTTTGTTAAATGCTGCAAAAGTTGCTACACTCTCATTCCTCCTTCAAAATCAAAAGCACTATTGAAGTTCAGGAAATTTCTCTGATAAGGTGATAACTAATCTCGTATCAGAAAGGTCAATGAGAATTAGGTTAACAAGAAAGGAATGATGGAACATTTTTTTGCAGAAGTTATCATATTGATCAAAAGTCTTGTGAGAACAGCTTTCAGGATATAGGAGAAACTGGCAGATAGTTATTCTTAATGCTGGCATAAGGTTTTTCAACCACTTAAGATTTGCTTTTGCTTAGGATATCCCTTTGTCTCTCACTGAAACAGACTTCCAGGAAGCAGATTCCATCCCTCTCTAAAATAGAGAGTGCAATTTTCCATGATGAGAGCTGATGAGAGCAATGCTACTCTTTTTTATTACAATTCTTGAGATATAGTTAACTAACAACAATATCACTTTCACACCTCTCAGTGGAGAGTTACTGAGATAATGTCTCTTAAGAGTCTCTTGAACAAGCATTCAAATGATGTAAGGTGAATTGTAAACATCCTTGTCATTTGGATTTAAAACGCTTCACACAGTTAAAATTACAAATGTACACACACGTGATGGAGGCAAACTTTAACTGTATTAAGCTGCCAAGAATGATCCAAGAGCAGGGACATCAATTAAAATATCACATAATCGGGGCGCCTGGGTGGCTCAGTCATTAAGCATCTGCCTTTGGCTTAGGTCATGATCTCAGGGTCCTGTTCTGGAGCCCTGCATCGGGCTCCCCGCTCAGCGGGAAGCCTGCTTCTCCCTCTCCCACTCCCCCTGCTTGTGTTCCCTCTCTCGCTGTGCCTCTCTCTGTCAAATAAATAAATAAAATCTTTAAAAAAAAAAATCACATAATCACTTCAGTTATATCCTCCCATTCTTTGATTGGCCCAACTTAGCATTTTAGTATATCCATCTGTATATCACATACATGTATATTGAAACACAACCATTATTTGAGAGGCAGAGTGAACATGAGCTTTAGAGGTAGACAAAAACCAGGTTTCAATTTTGGTTTAGCCATTTGTTTATGCCGGGCCTTCAGCAAGCCACTTGACTTCTCAGATGATGATTTCTCTCCATATAATAAATATAACATTATTTATCAAATAGAGGTTTTTGTGAGGATTATAAATAACAGGTTTTTTTTAAGATTTTATTTATTCATTTGACAGAGAGAGAAACAGCGAGAGGGGGAACACAAGCAGGGGGAGTGGGAGAGAGAGAAGCAGGCTTTCCGTGGAGCAGGGAGCCCAGTGTGGGGCTCTATCCCAGGACCCTGAGATCATGACCTGAGTCGAAGGCAGACGCTTAATGACTGAGCCACCCAGGTGTCCCTAAATAACACATTTTTTAAGTGTTCAATAGAATGCTTGGAAGAAAATGTATCCTAAATAAATGATAGCCAATTTAGAATTATATATCCAACTGCGTGTATGTATTTGTGTGTGTGTTTATGAAAAAGACAGCCAGTTCAACTGAACTGAACCTAGGACATAATTAAAATAGTTAAGTTCAGTTAACATCTGTTCTCACATCCTTACCGTGTGTCCCATGAAAAGACAGGACTGATATTCTCCAAACAAAGATACTGAACATTGAATAAGTAAAAGTGTTGTTAAATCATATCCTATGGATTATACCTAGCATGTCCAAGTATACTTTTTTTCTACCTATTCTATTTACAAAATTCCATATTTCAAAAATATACAATTTGAAGAAAAAATACACACTTTGAAGAAAGAAGAACTATTTAAGAGTCTGATACTTATTAACTAGTTACTTTGGGCAAATCACTTCAGGAAAAACCTCTTCTCTAAGATGACGCTAATTAATGACAGTAATTTAATGTTTATTAAGAACCTACCTTAGGTCAAAGGCCATTCTAGCTTCTTTGATGTTTTGACTTCTTTCATTCATAGCAAAACATTATAAAACATCAATCAAGTAATGATAATGATAACAGTCAATTTAAAAAAAACACACACACAAGAGAATTAGGATCCTATGAAAACTTTCAAAAGTTTTCACACTTGGTTAAAAATGGGTTTGGCCAAGAAGTGGAGTTCATGTAAACTTTTCCTGAAACAGGAAAGCTGAACTCAAATCCAAGGAATAAGAGTGATCAGCAGAGTCAGCAGCATGTGCAAATACCAGTGGTAGATGGAAGCATGGGGTTTCTTAGGAAGTGAAAGTCCAGTGCAGGTCTGAGCACTGAGGGCTAGGATGAACATGATGCTGAGGATGTGCTCATGGTACATGGATTATGGTATGGTTTCACTGGTATATGTGTATGTCCAAACTTGTCAAAATGCATACATTAAATATGTACAGTTTTTTGGGGGTCTAGCTGGTTCATCTAAAGAAAGCTGCTTTAAAAAAAAAAAAGAAAGAAAGAAAGAAAAAATAGCACCTCATAAAGTCAGCTAGGAAAGAGGCCATTACCCTGCTTATGTTGAGGTGTTTTTTTTGTTTGTTTGTTTTTGTCTTTAAATCCTTCTTACAAAATATCAATAAATGCCTCAAAACACAAAAATACAGCTCAAAGAATTACTGTAAATTAACAACAGTATGTCCATGAGTAAAAGGCCCCCAAAATGTCCTCTTCTATCTCAAGATAGCCAATTTCTAACTTACAAAATTATAGCTTAGCCTTTAATATTTTTTGTCTCTATTCTTGCACTCAATATGATGTTTGGGGGATCCATCCACTTTGCTGAAAGTTGTTATAATCTGTCCACCTTCTTTTTCATTCTATTATATTAAAGACCATATTTTTTATTCATTCAATTCTTAATGTTCATATGAGGATTTTTTCCAGACATAAAAACAACATTTTAAAAACTTCAATACATTCTTTAAAAGATCTCTTGGTACACTGTGTCCACATTTCTGTTGAACCATAGTTAATACATCATGAGATATTCAAATGTTCAAATTTAGTAGAAAATGCTAAATTGTTTTCCAAAATGACTGTGCTACTTTATGTTCACACTACACCCTCTATGTTCCTCATAGTCTATCTCTGTTAAAATAGATGGTAAGAATTGGGACATCTGGCTGGCTCAGTTGGTGGAGCATGCAACTCTTGATCTCATGGTCATAAGTTCAAGCCCCATGTTGCGGGTAGATTTTACTTAAAAAAAAAAAAAGATTTTAAGAATCTAAAGGGAACCCAAGATAGGAAGAAGATCTCTCAAGAAGATTTGTCACTGTAACTTTTTGTCTGATGGAGTAAATTCCAATACGATTTATAAAAATCACCACAAAGTTTGTAATATAATTGTACTTGTGAAAGCCCCAACAGCACAGGATGAAAAGGACAGAGACAGCAAAGTATGAGCCCGATGCGGGACTCGATCCCAGGACCCCGGTATCATGACCTGAGCCGAAGGCAGTCGCTTAACCAACTGAGCCACCCAGGTGCCCTTTGTCTTTTCTTATAGTAAAGAAAAGAATGAGGCAGAGTGTAGAACCAAGAGCCTAGAGGACAGATCCAAGAACCATGGAGAAAAATGCCCAGGAGGTCTATATTATTTTATTTAAAGAATTTTTCGAAAAGGCAAAGGAAAATCCAGATTAGTGTGCCTATAGACTTCCTGACTTGAAAGAGAATGCTCACTTTTGTGTATGTAATTTGCCAGACACCAATATGAGATGAGCACGTTGGTACAAGCATGCATGTTGGATAAATGCATATGCTATTATTTTTTGCCATTCTCTTTTGCAGGAATTGCTCCTTATCATTTTTTTAATCAAAAACATTTTTCAAGATGGTTTCTTAGAATTTCATGTTTGATCCTTACTTAACTTACTATTAAAATGCAAGACATTTGTTATTGATCCCCATTCAGAAAGCACATATACAGCCTTGTGCCAAATATTTCTCAAATAATATTTAATTGATCTTTTTTTTTTAAGATTTTATTTATTTATTTGACAGAGAGAGACACAACGAGAGAGGGAACACAAGCAGGGGCAGAGGGAGAGGGAGAAGCAGGCTCTTGATCCCAGGACCCTGGGATCATGACCTGAGCCGAAGGCAGACGCTTAATGACTGAGCCACCCAGGCGCCCCTAATTGATCTTTTAATGGTTTGTATGCTCAAATCTGAAAATAGCAAGAGCCATAACTGATAAGTACACATCTACCCCAGGGAGTCTCAGACTATAGGCTCCCTTGAACCATGCTGGATTTCAGCTAGAGGCTAAACCCAGCACAAAGAACATTTCCCAGCAGGTATCTTAAGGCATAGAACAGCTGCTCAATAATATACGAATATAGATTGAATAAGTTCACCAATGAATGGGCCACTGACATTGGGTTCAATCCAAATCTGCCATCTTTTAAATTATGTTCTTGTCAAATTACTCAAAAAGTTATTCAACTGCAGTCACAACCTCACTTTTTCCTCAACTTCTTCAAATCAGTAGTGATTTTTTTATAACTATCATATGATTGAAGAGACTGTGTCCCAGAGAGATTAAGTCACTTGTACAAAGTCATCATTATGATTTGAACTTTTCCTTACTGGGAAGGAAACAGTTTGCATGCAAGCAAAGTTAGATACATACATATTTTAAAGCCTGGAATGGCTCTGTAGAATATCCTAAATCTGTACATTTTTAGAGCCCAGCATGTTGGATTAGGAAATAAACTTAAAGCTTCTAGGTCCCCATATACTCTTGTTTTCTTCCTACTTCACTGCCATTATTTTTAATTTCTTTTGATAGTTCTTCTTTACATTCTTGATTGCAAAGTTTTGGACTGTCCCAGTGCTTATTCTTTTGGAAACATCTCCCTCTCTCTCCATCTCTCTCTCTTTTCCTTAAAATTCTACACTGTTTAACGCAACTCCTCTGTAATCCCATCCAGTAGTATATCATTGAATACCATCCATACATGTTGACTCTGATATCTATATCTCCAATATGGATCCATTCTCCAAACTCAAACCCAGACTGTATCTCCAACTGCCTTAACTAGTATGCCCACTTGACATTTTAGTAGTCATTTCAAACATATGCTTCTTTTCATTCTAATCATTCCTTCCTTCCTCACTCTTAATCATCCTCGTTGATGTCAATCTTTCCAGATACTCAAGTCAAAAAAAAAAAAATTGGATTCATCCCTGACTCTTCCTTTTTCTGACAGTCCATATACAGTCGGCATATTTAAAGTACATCCAATATTCCACTACTTCTCATACTCATTATGTGTTAGTTTGGGTCCTCTGAGAATCAGATACCAAGATAGGATTAAACATGCAAATGTATTAAGGAAAAAGGCCTTGAGATAAAATGAGAATGGAAGCTGGAGAGACAGAATGAAATGCAGGTCTGACTCCAAGTTAAAGGAGAAAGAGAAGACAAGAAATTGGGTCTAAGTGGTTTGAATGCAAAACAATTTTTTTTAATGATTTTATTTATTTATTTGAGAGAAAGAGAGAGAGAGAGCACAAGCGGTGGGGAAGGGCAGAGGAGAAGCAGATTTCTCAATGAGCAGGGAGCCCAATGCATGGGGCTGGATCCCAAGACCCTGAGATCATGACCTGAGCTGAAGTCAGATGCTTAACTGACTGAGCCACCCAGGCACCCCCAAAACAATTCTAAGGAGAGCTTGGCAAGGCCATTGGAGGGTCTTTAAACCAAAGTCACCTGTGAGGGGATTTCTGCATTGCCCAGAGATGAGCTTGTCTTAGAATCTCTGCCACACTCAGTCACTGGCTAGGCAACCCATGGGAAATGTGGCCCTGTTGGAACTCACTGATGGATTTCAAGAGTGTTCCCAGTGGTCAGAGATCTGGGAGGTGCGTTCTTATGGTGGACACATAGTGCCATCATCTTGCTCCTGGCCATTATCATCTCTCAGTAGAATTATCAGAATAACTTGTTAACTGATCCTATTTATTTGCCTTTCCCTCAGTTCACCATAACTTCTACCGTGCCTCTTTCAAGACATAAGTCAGATCTTGTCACTGCCTACTTTATTTATTTATGTTTTCTACTTCCTCCAGAGGGATGAAACCATATGAGGGCAGGGGTTCTTTCTTTCTTTCTTTCTTTCTTTTTTTTTTTTTTTTAAAGATTTCATTTATTTATTTGAGAGAAAGAGAGAACAGATGAGAAGGGAGGAGGGGCACTGGAAGAAGGAGAAGCAGACTCCCCACTGAGCAGGAGCTTGATATGGGCTCCATCCCAGGACCCTGGGATCAAGACCTGAGCCTAAGGCAGATGCTTAACCTACTGAGCCACCCAGGTGCCCCAAGGGCAGGGGTTCTTATCTAACTGCCACATTGTATTGTCTATACAATTATGGGCATGGATTAAGTGCTCAGAATATAGTTTTTGCATTTATAAATGGTGATGATCCAAGACTTCTGTGTAAGAGAGATGGGCATTCAAATTCTAACTTTAACAACTATTACTTCTCTCTGAAGAAACCAATTAGCTTCCATACCTCAGTTTTCTCAGCTGTAAAATAGTAGATTAATCCAGTCCAGAAACCACTATATAAGTTTTGTGGGTACTAAAACAAAACAAAACACAACAAAACACAAATCTTTATAATCTTTCAGATGTTCCAAAATCCCCTTCATCATTATGATCCTTATCCAGTTAGAGTGGAGTCTGTCATCCTCTCATTCCAGACCCAACTCTTCAGGTAATAATTCAGTTACAACACAGATCAGATACACTTTCATTCTGAGGTACTTTGTTTTTAATTTCCTTGTGGGATTATAAATTACTTTTCCTTCCTGACCAGAGATATTTCAAGAATATAAATTAATGGACATAGAGTTTTTATTAATTGGGATTCAAAATTCAGCTTTGCCTCAAACAGTATGTAAACAGAGAAAAATTATTTTATATGTCTCAGACGCAATCCCTTCATCTATAATAGGGTAGCGATACTTTTCTGTCCAATGGGTTCTAATATAAGGTTCATAAAATGTGTAAGATAGATTTAATCAAGTAGTTAGTACCCTTAAAGATGCCACTTTACCTGAAGGTGATGGAAGGTCAGTGCTTCTTAATAAAGATAGTAAAAGCATTAGATCATTTCCATATACCTGAAGGGCATATTTTCCTACTTGATACAGCTTTGGTTTCTAGCACATCACTGCTCCTACACTGACTAATGAAATGAAATATTAGTATTCCAAATTCAGTGTATCATAATTCTAGGATGACTGAAGAATAAGATAAAGTCATCATCAAATAAGGTCATCTGTGCATAAAACACATTTATCCCCCAATTTCTCTCCAGGAGACACACTACTCCTGACCTGAGATGTCCTATGTCAATATGATGTACTGGATGAATTATTTCCTGTTTAATGTTAGGGCAACAACATGTCTTTTCTTTATTGACCTTGATATCTCATTTTTAGAAATACAAGCATCAGAGTTTCAAAAGACCTGATCATGGCCTTGCTCTACCTTTCTTCCAGTGGATTTTTTAGTTGCATCTCACCGTCTACTCAAGAGCCCAGATCCTCCCTGCTGTTCTATACTTTCTGCAGAGTACAGACTTATTCCTGCTCTTTAACTATGCAGTCAAAGATAGAGGATCTGTAAATAATTGGTTTATAAAAACAGACCAATGTATAGTTTGCTAAAAATTTGCTCATGGATTTTTAAAACATGGAGCCTTATTACAAAGCCTGAAAGTATAATTGATTACATTTTGTCACAATAATTTCTAGCCTAATTATTAATTACCTAATTCATATACTGAAATTTCAGTCATTTGGTCTGGTGAGATGAGCATCAAAAAAAGCCAATCCTGAGGCCATGGTGCTACTAGCTGAGAGCAATGGAACCGCCAAGTCCTTAAAAATATATTTTTTTCCCAGAAACTATGTTGATTAAATCCAACAAATGCAATTATAATAAAAGATATATATATATATATATATATATATATATATATATTTAAAAATTTTATTTATTTATTTGACAGAGGGAGACACAGCGAGAGAGGGAACACAAGCAGGGGGAGTGGGAGAGGGAGAAGCAGGCTTCCTGCGGAGCAGGGAGCCCGATGCGGGGCTTGATCCCAGGACCCCGGGATCATGACCTGAGCTGAAGGCAGACGCTTAACGACTGAGCCACCCAGGCGCCCCTAAAAGATATATTTTATTAATAGACTTATAATAAATTAGTAGTCATAGCTTATCACCCACCTGGAACACACTAAAAGTGGAACGGGGGTGTAGCTAAAATTATACCAAGACATCAGCAAAAACTGGATCTGTTCCAGACAAACTAGGGAGTAAATTCATCCTGCACCCTTTCAGTACATCATTTCCAGTTTCCAAATAAGCCTGCAAGCATGCTAATAACTTGCCCAAGATCACACCAGCTTATGTAGAACCTGAACACTTTTTCTCCCAACTAGAAAATACATGTTCTTTGTATTGTGCTACATTGCCTCCATACAAACATGTGCTTCAGATCCATCCTTCGAAAAACATCACATAAAATAAAGAAGGAATAAATGAATGTCTGTGTTGAAGACGCTGCTGGACTAGAGGTTATAGCCCATTGTGAAACACAGAGCATGGCTATGAGAGAAAGTATATATATATATATAGGAGAGATCCACTCTGAGACAGTTACTTCCATGGTAACATGGTGACAGACCAGTTAGTTTGTAAACACATCCAAACACATCCAGAGCAATACATCTAAAAAGCTGGATAAGCTATAAACTATAAAACATTTTTTTTTTTTTTTTTTACAGAACATTCATTTTGATGCATGGCAGAGTTTTTAAGGGGAGAACAGAAGTATCCAAGCTCCCAAAATATGAAAGAAAACTAAATAGTAAGGAAGTCAGTGGGTACTGTCTTGGCTACATAGAGGGTGAATTTTTATCTTTAGATCTAAAATACTTAAGTTTTTAAAGTTATAAGGTGTGGGGATACAAGACCTGGGGCTCCCTTGAGCCAGGGAAGATAACAGAGACCCTTACCTGTCTACTTCTGAGGTGATGGTTCTCAGTGGGGGGTGGTACCATTAAGCTAGTGCGTGCTGGTAATCTGTATGGCTATTTTTGTTTATAACAGAATATAGGACACTACAGAAATTTAGAAAATTGATAACTTCTTATTTTTTTTTTTTTAAGATTTTATTTATTTGCGAGACAGAGAATGAGAGAGAGCATGAGAGGGAGGAGGGTCAGAGGGAGAAGCAGACTCCCTGCTGAGCAGGGAGCCTGATGTGGGACTCGATCCAGGGACTCCAGGATCATGACCTGAGCCAAAGGCAGTCACTTAACCAACTGAGCCACCCAGGCGCCCCAAAAATTGATAACTTCTTAAAATATAAAAAGTTAATACAAGCTTATTGTAGAATATTATTTTAAACTGTTAATATTTCTTAAATTCTATTTGGAAACTCAATTATATATCCATAATGAGAAATCATCAGAAAAATAAATACCATAGATTTTGTATAAACATTAATCATAACACACATGATTATCAGGTTCAACCAAAAATGTAAGCATATAGTTTGCAGAGCACTGAAAAAAATTTAAACAATCTCTAAAACATATAAGGTATGACTCCTTTTTATTACATAAATATCTTAATTTGAATATATTGTCTTAAATCATATACCTAAAAATAAATATATGCTGGGTTCTACTAACAGTTCCACGTTCAGGAACTGTGAGACAAGAAACTAGAGAAATTATCATATATTATCTTCAGGCTCTTTGATGTGGTTTGTAAAGAGGAAACATCTGTTGGCATAAATAACAGCTCATTTGAAAGTACAGAATGAGATCTTTAATAATCAATATTTTGTATTCACTGAAATGTCAGTATTTATTTTCTGTTTCCCATTCTGGTTCACTTTATAATCCTCTCTGTGGATTATGTGTTCAATTTAATCACTAGAGAGTGTTAGGTGGAATTAAAATTGGCACAGTCTTTGTGGTTACACAGATCTCAATATCTGTCTGACCAAAGACAAATGCCTGACCTCCTGGAGACCCTGTATTTTTCTTATTTTAAATAAAGATAAGTATGCCTATCTTATAGGATAGGTGTAGAATTATTAATAGTGCATGCATGCAAAGCCTCTGGCATAAAGTAGATTTTCAAAAATGTACCTATTATTATCACTATACACCAGAATTACCTGTGGGATATTTTTACAGTTCAGAGCCACGTGGAAGAAATCATAGTGTCTAGTAATGTGGCCATTGCGGAGACTGCAGATACGCGCAAACAGCAACAGACACATTTGTATTCATATTAGATTAAGGACAGCCACATAAAAGTCTTTTGCTTTACAAATATCCTTTCCAAGCCTCACACATTGCAAAAGCTTCATTTATTTTTCCCCACAGGCACCTCAGATTAAGATAGAATTTATTTGGTGACTACCTTTCATCTGGAAACTTCTTCATTGGCTTGATTTAGGAAAATCTTCAAAACCGTTCTGATCAGTCTTTAACGTTGTGTTACAGGTAATTTAGACTGAGCTTCAGTGAGATAATGTTCTCTTTCTCAGATGACACAAGTAGTAAGCACAGAAGTGAAGCCTGAACTCAGGTCTCTAAGACCCACAGTCTAACCCTTTTCAATACCTAGCTCCAATACCCGCTCCTTTTGATGTCTTTCATCAGGTGGGTTTTCGGTTTTGACTTTCAGCTGGCCTAGCATGTCCTACCTAGCTTCATCCCGGCACTTTTCACTCTGATCTGCACTTTCCTGCTTGCATATTTCTAACACAGAGTGGGGGGTACTACAAGGAAGGGACTCTTACTGTTCTACAACCACACTGTTATATGCTCACTTAAAAAAAAAACAAAACAAAACTGAATTGTTACATAAACTGGGCTTGGTGCCATTTCCCATCTTTTCCATGAAGATGTGTTGGACGAGGATGCCGGGGTCAGTGCCAGAGCTTAAGCTCTGTGATTCAGAGTCTCACTAGCCAAAAGAGATATCATCAAAAATAACCGAATAATCAGGTAGAAATTACATTTTGAAATATATCTCTGTGATTGGATTCAGACAGAGGGCAGTTCATAAATTCTTCAAGAAGAAATATTTTCTCTTTATAGCAAGTTGCAATGCATAGGCCAAGAGTTTGAGCCAAGAACTCAGCTACTCATTTAAAGTAAAATTGGGGGGTGCCTGGGTGGCTCAGTCGTTAAGCATTTGCCTTCGGCTCAGGTCATGATTCCAGGGTCCTGGGATCGAGCCCCGCATCGGGCTCCCTGCTCCATGGGAAGCCTGCTTCTCCCTCTCCCACTCCCCCTGCTTCTGTTCCCTCTCTCGCTGTGTCTCTCTCTGTCAAATAAATAAATAAAATCTTTTAAAATTTTTTTTTTAAAAATAAAGTAAAATTGGAACTGTATGATGTTGGGCAGTATTTGTCCATCTCAGAGTGTTAAAAAGGTTTTTATTTGTTTTCTTTTAGTTTCATAGTATTATAAATACATTTCTTTTTTTGAATAAAATTATTTTGTTAAACGATTATAAACGTACTGAAAAGTTACAAGTACTGTAAAAAGTTTTTTCTGAATCATCCAATAATAGGCTGCCTGCATGATGTCTCATTAAAACCAAACACTTCAAAGTAGTTTCTTACAAACAAGAACTTTTTCTTAGATCACCTCTATTTAGCTCTCAAAATTAGGAACGTAACAATGAATCATTACTACCCTTTGAATCCTCAGACCTTGTTCAAGTTTTGCCAGTTGTTCTGATAATATACTTTGTAAGAAATCAATTTCAAACCATATATTGCATTTCACTTATTTATGTTACGTTTCTTTGGACTCCTTTTTCAGTTTTTCCTTGCTTTTCTTGACCTAGATACTTTCAAAGATTACATGCCAGTTATTTTATAGAATGTCGTTCAATTTAATTCGATGTTTCCTCCAGGTTAGGTTACCTCTGCAGGAGTGTCTTGCCTTGGTCAGTGTTGGCCATGGTTAAGGCAAGGCTGGATCTTGTGCAAAGGCTCTACAACCTGATTAGGACACACTAAGCGCAAGACTCACATACTCATTGACACTTGGCTCTTCTAGACTTCTCTAGACTTTGACCCTCACCATTTCTCCCAAGACACCCACTCAATTCACATGAGACTGCTGTCTTTTTTTGGCCTTGCTTAGTGAACAACTTTCACATGGTCTCAACCCTGACTGAGAACTGAAACTGGTTTACTGTATTAGTCAGGGTTCTCCAAAGACACATAACTGATAGGGTGTTTGTGTTGTGTTTTAAGGAATTAGTTCATATGATTGTGAAGGTTTGGTGAGTCCAAAATCTGATGAAGGAGGCTGGCCAGATCAATTTTGCAAATGAAGTCTGAAGGCCATCTGCTTGCAGAAATCTATCTTGTCGGGAGAGGTTAGCATTTTGTTCTACTCAGGTTATCAACTGTCTGGATGAAAGGCCCATTCACATTTTGGAAAATTATCTGCTTTATTCGGAGTCCACTGATTTAAATGTAAATCTCATCCAAAAACACTCAAAAAGAAATGTCCAAAATAACATTTGACCAAATGTCTGGGCAGCATGGTCCAGTCAAGTTGCCATATAAAATTAAGCATCACAGTTACCTACTCACCAGATAGTAGAAGCTATCTTATATCAGATGGGCCAAGACCCATTTTTTGCTCTGGTGAGCCCTTCTGTCCCATGTCACCACTGTACCCTAAGAACAGCCAGAGGCTATCAGAGTGTACATTCTAAGGACAAGGATGGGGTTAGGGACCTCCAATTGCACAGGGTAAGCTTGTGGGTTAACCAAGGATCATATTCTTGGGGCGCCTGGGTGGCTCAGTTGTTGAGCATCTGCCTTTGGCTCAGGTCATGATCCCAGGGTCCTGGGATCGAGCCCAGCATTGGACTCCCTGCTCTGCGGGAAGCCTGCTTCTCCCTCTCCCACTCCTCCTTGCTTGTGTTTCCTCTCTCGCTGTGTCGCTCTCTGTCAAATAAATAAATAAAATCTTTAAAAAAACAAAACAAACAAACAAAAAAACCAAGGATCATATTCTCTTGATGACCTCCCCCAACAATTTCACAGGTGCAGGACCTGACCAGAGAGGGGGTATGGTATTCTCAATGTAACGATGCATGTTCAAGACACAACAAAGTATCCTCACACCTAAGAGATTCTTGTTATCTCTGTCACTTTCTAAATATTCCCACAGAGACTGAAAACAATAAATGCTATTGTTAAGACCTAGAGACATACATTAGGGTGGCCTGCAACAAGAAAAAAAAAAGGTCTTTGACAGTTTATGTTCTTATTAAACATCACTGTAAAATTTGTACTCTCTACTATAATATATATGTGCATTTTTAATATGTCTTAAAATAAAAATTCCCCCAAATCTCAGAAGAAATTCCATAATCTAATAAGGAACTGACTTGCTGCAGTCTTTCTCTATAAAGAATAATCCACTGCTTTCTGCCAACAGTACGATTCCGCATTCTCCATTCTACCATCAGATGTAGCCATAGAAACCCTCCCTCAGACAGAAGAAGAATTTCCACAGCCACCAATTAAAGTAGAGTCGGCAACAGAATCTGAGAGTAATGAATCAGTACCAGAGCTTTAGGAACAGGTTCCACACAGCTAACTGTACATGTAGCCCAGCTAGCACTAGCTGCTGGACTCAGTGTAGACCTAATCAGTAAAGCCAAACAGAATCAGAGTGGGAAAAAAACAAAACAAAACAAAACAAAAAGAAGCATAAGAGTCTATACCCAAAGGTCATCAGTCACTGTCTGGGAATCTAAGAAAATCCTCTCTGTTTTCACAAAACCATGTATCTGCAGGTTCCCGGCTTCATATATGTAGGTAGCTTTTGCAGAATCCAACATCAGGTAGGAGCTACTGAGAAAATCAAATTTCAGATGAAGTTGTTGCAAACATTCCAAGCAAATCTCACTCTAATGGTACAGGAGGAGAAGGAAGAAGAAGGGGCGGATGAGAAGGGGATGAAGGTAAGGAATGGAACTGGTTATGAAGCAAGAGAATGTGTAAGAAGGCTGGCAGTCGGGGCTCTGAAGAGCCACAGCGTTGTAACTGTAAAAGCCAGGAAGGAATGAATGACATAGTCATCTGGAAATGTGGATTCTTTCAGAGTCTCGTAGTCTTTTAATAATTTATGAAGTTGTGGCTTCTCCTTTAATAAAAATAAGTAACTCAGGCATGAATCACATTTTATTTCCTCATTGACCACAACATTTCATAGAGATACCCAAGCTGGATTGGTAAATGAACATTTTGTCCAAACAATTCTCTTGTTAAGGATGTGTTACAGGTAAAAGAATTATGACACCTGCTCAAGGAAGACAAAAATGGCAGCACTTCCGGTTGTGCCTTAATTATTTGATTATATTCCCAATTTAAGTGAGGCAACTGATTTCTAAAAATCATGAAAATTAATTTAAGCTGAATTTAATCCCCATATCATAATATTTAGCTTCATTCAAGCATCCTTAGGTTCCAATAAAATTAGCTTATTGAATAATTCTTTAAATGCAATTATATTTAGCACTTAAATGTACTGTTTGGACCTATTCATTGTAACACAAAGTCTCTAATTATTCTGTTCTTAAAACCATATTCATACCATTTAATGGTTTTATAGAGCCTTGCAAAGGGGCACACAAAGGGAAGTTATGGTGAAATGGATTAAGAAATTTTCTTTTTCTACTTAATGAAGTATATTTTAAAGCACTAAAAGAACAATGTTTGCAAATGACCCACTGAGACTCACATATATGTTTCTTCAAATATATGATAAAACATGCAGGTTTAATATCATGTAATTTCCTAACAGTGGATCAAATTCTCAACACCACACATATTGTATTTAGTCTTTGTGGTTTGAATAAAGTGCCGGAATAATGTCTTTTTATGGTAATTACAAATAAAGTAATTCACGTAATTATTCTGTATTAATGTAATTGTTGCAATGTAGACTATAGATCATAAAAAAGCATTAAGTAATTGTAGGGTTATTTATGGCCTGAAAATTGTCTGGCAATTATACTAGAGGTAATAGTAGCATGAAATTCATAGCTTAATTGTTACTTGATTTTAAAATGTAAAATGTGGATATCTTTTTATTATAGACCTAAGCACCTAACCACATAATTATATCACATGCTCTGCATAGAATGGAAAATTGGGCACAATCTAATACCGAAACATATTCTCCTATTTAGTTTTAAGTACTTGAAAAATTAGCAATTTTAAAATTGTTTTTTACTTAACTGCAATTTCCACATTTTGGTTTAGATGGCATGTGATACTATACTCTGTGACAGTTAACCAGTAAATAATAAAAGTGTGGAGAATTGGAGTAAATTATCATGCATGTGTGGGCAAAGGGCAGAACCTCCTCTGTTCTTTGAAAGCATTATCTAGGAAGCTGGCACCATTTTTGATGAGATTATTTATAAGAATGTGGCACATACGATATATTTCACTTTAGTACCGATGTGAACCTTACTCTCTGAGAATAAAGCAGAGTCCTTTTGGAAGATTTAGCTGAGAAGAGTAGTTGGCAGCCACAATTTATATTCATCAGGGATCAAGACCAAGATAGAGAAAGTGCCCCTCCCTACCCTCAGCACTCTCAGCTCCACACCAACTTTCCACCCCGAATCTGTCAGGTCCCTCTCATTCTGCCATTTTTACCTTGTTCAGTCACCAAAACAGCATCCCGAACCCCAGATCGCCATGCATCCCACATTCCATCCCTGTAAGGCTTCTGGTGTCTTTGGGCTGTATCCTTACCTCACCTCTTGTATGTTTTTGTTTACTTGCTTATGAATGTAATTTTATGATAAAAAGTCATCTCTATCTTTAATCTATTTTAAGAAAATTCCTTAGTTTTTGCTTTTTGCTCTCAAAGGAAGTTTTTCCAGGGATACCAATTGCCAGGCTCTCAAGTGATGGCTGTTTCCTTCTTCTTTATCCCCACCACCTCTCATCCTGCAAAGTGTCTTCTTGTGCCACGTGGCTGCTTGAACTACTCCCTCCCCCTCCAATCTACCAGCTGGAAATCTGTTATCAGCAAACTTGTCACCCTCTGCCCTTCATCTCTGCTGGTGTCCACCAACTCCTGTGATAATTTACTCCAATTCTCCACACTTTTATTATTTACTGGTTAATTGTCACTCCAAACAAAACAACTCATGTCTTAGTTACTGATTTTAAATATATATGTTTAATGATACTTCCACAACTCTGGCCTCTCGGCAGCTCAAACCACTTCCTTCCTCCAACAAGCCTGTCCTCCACTCTATACAAGCCACTCATTTCCAAGTATGATACCCTAGATCTAAAGAAATGTATCCTTTTATGATGATGCCTATAACAGTGGTGATAAGTTTTATTAATTAAATACTGAATACAGTTCAGTGACACTTTCTGATGCTATATTCAATAAATAATTTAAAAAGCCTAAGACCATGTGGTACCTACTTCAAGTATTTAAAAGACACCCACCCACACATCTATAAAAGGCTTCCCATCCATTGACCTTTGTTCACTTGTGTAGATAGTCATTATCAAGTTCAGGAAGTCCCCCTCTATTTCTTTTACCAATGGTATTACATTTTGTCAAATGATTTTTCTGCATCTACTGATATGATGATAAGATTTTTCTTTTTTATTCTGCTGATGTGACAGATTACATTAATTGATTTTTGAATGTTGAACCAGCACCTTGCATACCTGCCATAAGTCCTACTTGGTCATGGTGTGTAATTCTTTTTTTTTTTTTTAATTTGACTTGCTAATATTTTGTTAAGGATTATATTTATAACAGATACTGTTGTGTTTTCCTTTCCTGTAATGTAATAATATGGCTGTGTTGTTTGGGTAATGATGAGATCATAAAATAAGTTTTGAAGTATTTCTACTGCTTCTATTTTCTGGAAGACTATAGAGAATTAGTATCATTTCTTCCTTGCCTGTGGAGTAGAATTCACCAGTTAGGTTGTACGGTTTGGGGGCTTTCTTTGTTGAAAGGTTATTAGTAATTGATTCAATATGTTTTTCTGGTTTGGGTTTTTATTTTGCTTTTTATGAATAGAAGGCTAGCAAGATTACTTAATTTTCCTTTTGTGAGTTCTGACAGTTTACATCTTACAAGAAACTGGTCCATTTCATATAAGTTATCAAATCTGTGTACATAGAAGCTCATAGTATTCTTTTATTACCCTTTTAACATCCAGGGGATAAGTAGTTATGGGTCCTCTTTCATTTTAGATACTGATAATTTGTATCTTCTTTTTTTCTTGGCTAAACTGAAAAATTATTAATAGCTTTCTGTATTGCTTATGGAAGTATATATTCCTTGTGGAAGTTCCTGTTAGAAGCACCTTCTGAACAGTCCTTTAATATCATAGAAAAATAATTCATATTCTCAAGAAAATATTGGTAAAATATTGGAGGAATGATTTGGCAGAGAATAAAATATTTCTATGCTATTTCTATATATTTTCCATAAATCACTCATGCATTTATTTATCCATCCATTCTAAAACATTTGTACATTATCTAGTAAGTGCTATTTCGATAGCTTCTGGGAATAAATGCTATATGACAGACCATTTACTTAAGGATCTGGTCCCATTTTTATTTCCATTTACACAAAAAGACTGTATTTTTTTATATCATAGATGGAAAAGGATCCTCAAGAAGAGATAATGGATTTCTCACCAGTCACCGTAGGCAGGTTTTAAAGGTTTAGGAAACAAAGTTTGCTTTCCTTCAACTAGAATTCTATGCACCAAATGACATCTGTAACATGTATAAATAGAATGAAAGGATTGTAGTCATGTTTTTGTCACCATTCAAATAAATCAACCCCATCAGTCCATATTGATACAGATTAAAACTACCAAAATCTGAAGGAAACTGAAATGTTCAGTGCTCACCACTACACAAGTCATTGAATATTTTCATTAGGGCTTATAGAGCTCAAATGAAGAACTGAATTTATGTCCATACAAATTAAAAGAAAAACAGCAAGGTGCAATTTTAGAAGCCCTATGAATTACTACAAATACTTCCTCCACAATCACCCATTCATACCTTTGAACAAAGGAGATATCCTCTACCATAAGCCAAGACTCAGAATATATGAATTCTATCAAATGTATTCATTTGGCTCTCTATCCTCAAAGAAATCCTTGGAAATAAAAATCATGTTAGAAAAGATGACGTTCTGGGGTGCCTGAGTGGCTCAGTCAGTTAAGCTTCTGCCTTAGGCTCAGGTCATGATCTCAGGGGCCTGGGATCAAGCCCCACAAAGGGCTCCCCATTCAGCAAGGAGTCTGTTTCTCCCTCTGCCTCTGCAGTTCCCCCTGCGGGTGCTCTTTCTGTTAAATAAATAAATTAAATAAATAAAATCTTTAAAAAAAAAAAGAAAGAAAAGATGACGTTCTAAGCTGATATACATCACAGTGTCTATACACTAAGAGACTCGATAGGGAGTTATTTCTCTCAAGGAGAACGGAGACAGGAAAGAGGAGTGGGAAAGGCCTCTTGTCAGAGATAATACATTAAACCAGGTCAGAGATTCTACATGCGGCCCTATTAACATATTTGATCAGAAGACTCTGTTTTGGGTGACTGTTCCATGCATTGTGGGAGGTTTAGCCGCACCTTGAAACTCTATGCATTAATTGCCAGTAACAACCTTCCAAATATGACAACCAAAATTGTCCCTAGACATTGCCAATATCCCCTTTGTTGAGGTCATTGTCCCTGGGTGTGAACCACTGGTTCCAGCAAAGATACCAGTTGTTTATTTCATGGAAACAAATATATGCATATTTGCCTTTAAAAATAAAAATATATATATATATATATAAAATCTACTATACAACGAGGACAATTTCACTCAATTGCTGGCAGGGTTCACTTTGCTTTTTTTCCAATTATTAAATATCTTCTAAGTGACAGATGATTTTTAACCTTTTCCTAATGGGCAACCCATCTAAATGAGATATGTAGACAAGACATGAAAAGAGGGAGAAGAGCAGCAATAGTGGTTTTCTGATAGTGTATGTACAAATCCACTTTTCTTGAATGATTTTAAGTGTCATTATTATAACAGTTATATCCCAGGGGATGAATGTGTAGGCATGTGTGTGTGCGCACATACATGCACGTGTGTGTGTAGCTCAAGATGAAGAACTGAATTTATGTGCATACAAATTAAAATGAAAACCAGCAAGGTGCAATTTGAGAGGCCCTATGAACTACAGCAAATATTTCCTCCACAATCATCCAATCATACCTCTGGACAAAGGATATATCCTCTACCATCTCCAGGAAGGACACATCAAGGTTCTTCCACTACTCACTGTGACTAAATAATGTGTTCATGATGTCAGTTGATAAGTTCCCTAATGCTGTTTTCCTCCCTGTTTATTAAAATTAATGATTTTTCTGAAACTCCTGAAGCTAGCAATAATGAGAATGATATTGAGCTTGATTTTAAATCTCCGGTGACATACATCCAATCAAGGCATTCCCCTAGGCTTTTAGCCTAAATAATTTTAAAGAATTCAGCAAATTAATAAATTAAAAAAATATAGTAACTATCTACTACCTCATGATGATTATAGAGGGAACAGACCAGAAAGTTTTAGATACTGCCAATTAAGAAAATCTGCCATCTAGCTCCAACTTGTGAAGAGCTGTAGGTCATCACTCCGTGTTTACTGCAAAAAAAAAAAAAAAAAAGCTGAATAAATTGAAAATCAGTGACTTTTCCTGGACCCATCAGAGAATTCAGGTTGCAAGGCAAGTTGGCACACTAAAATCTGGAAAGACAAGCCAATACAGAGAATCCCAGCAGAGATCAGATTAACTAGAGCAGAAGCTGCTGGAGCCATAAACTGACAGAAACATTTAAATGGTAATTTGATGACAGCGGACTAGCTTGAGAGTGAGAAAATCCTGAGGGCACGCAGTCTCAGGGAAGCCCCTCTGCTTTTATGGGTTTTACATCCAGGACCCCATTATTTTTTTTAGTGAAGGACAAGAATATCACCCTGTGCTTTTGGCAGGGGGAGTGAAGAAATAACCATGTGAAATATGCCAGTGTGTTCTCCAAACAAACACCTAGTCTCCAGAGCAAAAGGCTTTGCCAGAGCCTATCCTACATAGGCTTAAGGGTAATTATCCAACTCCAATTACCTAACTCCTTCTACCAATCCTGTCACCTGAAGAGGGGATGGGGGAAAAAAAAAAAAAAGCAATTTGAAACACTCTGGAAGTTATCGTCCATGAAAAGAGAGATTTAATCTTAAGATTATGAAATCTTTCCCCTTTCCCACACATCAACAGGGCTTCAGAATAATAACAGTAATAATTACAGCTGAATGAGCCAGCAAGACTCACTCAGTTTAAGAAGGAGTTGTTAAAATAATCCAGAGGAAACAGGGGAGAGTAAAGCAAAGATACTGGGGATTTGGAAACCTCTAACATCTATCATTACAGACAAACATAAATGTAGCCCAATTCAAAGCCAGATTAAAATAAAATCTCAGTCTAAGGGATTATTACCTGATAGATTATGTTCAGGTTTCAACAAAAAATTACAAAGCATTCTGAAAGGCAGGGGAAAAAATAGAATACAATCTGAAGAGACTAAGCAAACATTAGAACAAGATTCATATATGGTACAAATTTGGAATTCCTGGATGATGAATTTATTTTTTAAAAGATTTTATTTATTTATTTGTCAGAGAGAGAGAGCACAAGCAGGGGGAGCAGCAGCCAGAGGGAGAAGCAGGATCCTTGAAGAGCAGGGAGCCCAATGCAGGACTTGATCCCAGGACCTTGGGTTCATGACCTGAGCTGAAAGCAGACGCTTAATGGACTGAGCTATCCAGGCATCCCTTGGATGATGAATTTAAAATAAATATGATTAAAATGTTAAGTGCTCTAATTGAAAATTTGACAACAGGCAAAAATAGGTGAGTAATGTAAATAAGGAGATGAAAATACTAGAAAAAAATGCTAGAAATTAAAAACAATGTAAGAAAAATGAATATCTTTGCAAAGCCCATTAATAGAATGCACATGGCTGAGGAAAGAACTGGTAAGCTTCTACATATGTCAGTAAAAACTTCCCATAATGAAATACAAAGGGGGGAAAAATGAAAAGGAAAAAAACTCAGGATATATAAGAACTGTAAAAATTTCAAAAGGTGTAACATGCATATAACCAGAGTATCAAAAAGAAAAGAATAAGAGAATAAAACTGAAAGAAATATTTGAAGAAATAATGGCAGAGAACAAAAATAATAATAGTAATAATAATAATAATAACACCAAAAAAATAATAATAATAATAACACCAAACCATAAAATCAGGAAGCTCAGGGAACATAAAGCAGAATAAATATAGAAAACAAACAAAAATTATTAGGCATATTATATTGAAAGTGTAGAAAATCAAAGATAAATACAAAATTTTCAAAAAAGGTATAGTAGAATAACAACAACAACAGCAAAAAAACAACAAAACGCCATACCTATAGAGGAACAAGGATTAAAAACTACAGCAGGCTTTTTGTCAGAAATCATGCAAGAAAGAAGACAGTGGCATAAAATATTTAAAGTGATGAAAGATAGAAAACACCAATCTAGGGTTATATATCTAGAACAATCATACTTTGAAAATAAAAGAAAACGAAATTGTAATGAATTCTTAAAGGCTAAGTACAGGTGAATGTGCAATTTAACTACCTGGATACCTTAAAAACAAGCTTCATTGGGTGCTCACAAGAGAGGCTAGGGAAGGCTCTAGATTGGAGGAGGGCTTGCAGAGACACAGAGATATGTGGAGCAATAAGCTGTCACGAGGGGAGTGGTACAGAACCCAGACCCTTATCTCATATGAAACAAAAACTGTCTATGTAAAAGAGAAACTAGAACCCTTCCCACCCATCCCCACTGGTTCAGGGGAATGGTTGTTCACTTCTAGCAGAAATAAAGAAACCAAAGCCATCTGTTCCTAGGACAGGGTAAGGACATGCACTCTCATCAAGGACTGTGCACTGAAACAAATCAGGATAAGAACAGGAAAATCATTCTTCCTAAAGATACCTCAGTGTTGCAAGGCAGTATTTGGCTGACTGCTATCAAGTAGGAGAAAAAGGGGGGGTGGACTATGTTGGAGGCACAAAAACACAGACCCTAAGACTAAGGCTAAAGGAGAACCAAGAACACATCCCTTCATTCCGTACGGCCCACCCAGGGTCTTGTATTAAGTAAGAGCAACAACAATCTACCACTGGAAGAATAGAGGAAGAAAAGAGAACTCCTCCGTGTCTCAGGTGTACAAGTCCTGTTAATAGCTTGACTAAAGCAGCAACACTGAGAAAACCTATGTCACTCCAGAGTGAATAAGATAGCCAGAGTAATTTGAAGTCTATGGTTCACTGGAGGTGACTTTAGCAACAATAAAAGCTAAGCCCACCTAATTTATGACTAGATTAATTCCCCTCTCTCCATTAACACAGTAAGAAAAGAAGACTCATGTCTCTCTCTTTCTTTCCTTCTTTTTCTTTTTCTTCCTTGCTTCCTCCCTTCCTTCCTTCCTTTTCCTTCCTTCCATTCTCTTTTTTTTTTTTTCTAACTAGGCTCCATGCCCAGCATCGAGCCCAGTGTGGGCCTTGAACTCATGACCCTGAGATCAAGACCTCAGTTGAGATCAAGAGTCAGATGCTTAACTGACTAAGCCCCCCAGGCACCCCTGAGCCATGTCCATTTCCAAGCAAGAATAAAATTTTGCTTAGTCTTTACTCATCTTTTATGCATAGTAACTGAAATGCTATCAAATATATGACATACACTGAAGGGGGGGGCAAGAATAAAATTACTCATTTTAAAGGGGAAAACCAGTCAACAGAATCAAACTTAGAAATGATGGAAATCTCAAGTAGGGATTTTGAAGTAACTGCAATTAATCAGTTAAAGGATATAGTGGAAAAGATACACAGAACGCATAAGTAGATGGGAAATTTTAGTAGCAAGATGGTAATCTAAGAAAGAAACTAACAGAAATGCAGAATGTGGTATCTGAGATACAGAAATCAATCAAAAAGCTTAATAGTACACTGAGCAGAGAAAAAGAAGTCGTGTATTTTAAGACAGTTCAATAGAAATTATCCAAAATAAAGCATAAGATAATTTTTAAAATTTAGAACAGAGCTCTAAGAGTTAAGAGCTTATATATCAAAATGTTCAACATACATGTAATTGAAGTCTGAATAGAAAAACAAAAAAAACATATAAAGGATAAGAAAGGATCAGAGCAATAGTTGAATGGGAGTGGCAAGCGTTTTCTTAAATTAATGAAAACCAGTACAGTAGACCCAAGATGCTCAGAGAACCATAAACAGAATAAATACAAAGAAAATGCATAATAACATGTTATAGCCAAAGTATGGGGAAACAAAGATTAAGAGAAAATATTGAAGGCAGCCAGATGGGGCGAAAAATAATAAATATAAAGGGTAAAATATAAGAAAAATATCAGACTTTTCAATTGATGGGAAAACAAACAAAACCTGCAGGATTTACTGAAAGCAAACCTGCCTTACAGATAGAATAAACATGTCACCAGATGGAAATTTGGATCCACAAAAAGAAATGAAGGGCATCAGAAGTGGTGAAAATTAGAGTAAATAGAAGAAGTATTTTCCAGGACACAATGCTGGCTCAGTCAATAGAACATGTGACTGATCTTGTGGTTGTAAGTTCAAGCTCCACACTGGGTGTAGAGATAACTTAAAAATAAAATCTTTAAGAGGCGCCTGGGTGGCGCAGTTGGTTAAGCATCTGCCTTCGGCAAAGGTCATGATCCCAGGGTCCTGGCATGGAGCCCTGAGTTGGGTTCCCTTCCCAGTGGGGTATCTGCTTCTCCCTCTCCCACTGCCCCTGCTTATGCGTGCGCTCTCTCTCTCTCTCTCACTCTCTGTCAAATAAATAAATAAAATCTAAATAAATAAATAAATAAATAAATAAATAAATAAATAAATAAAATCTTTTTCAAAAAGTATTTCCCATATATTTAATCTCTTTAAAGAAAAATGATAATATTAACAAAACAAAAAACTAAAAGTGTATTGTGAGTTTTATACTAAACATCAAAGTAAAAGATTGGATAATGAAGTACAAAGGAGGAAAGTGAAGAAATGGGAGATTATTGTGATAAGATTCTTATACTGTGTAATACATAGTACTATATGAAGGTAAGTTGTGATGAAATATATTTTGTAATCCTAGAACAATTACTAAAAAAGCAAAACATAGAATCATGAGCCAAAAATCAGTAGTACAGATAAAATGGAATAATAAATATTACATTTCTAAATAAAGGACAAAAAGAAAAAAGAGGAGCAAAGCAAAATAGGAAATAAATAGCAAAATAGTATATTTAAAAGTAAATATATTGATAATTACACTAAATACATCTTCTAAATACATCAGTTAATAGATAGAAATTGTTAAGTTGGATAAAAAAAGCAAGATTCACATATATGCCCATGTTTAAAAATATCCACTTTAAATATATAAAACAAAGATAGATTAATGATGAATTTATAAAATATATTAAGCCATGCAAACACAAATCCACAAGCTCCTGATTGTCTACATAAATATCAGGCTAAGTAGACTTTACCACAAGGAATACTACCAAGGTTAAAAAGGGTTTTGTATGTAAGAGTCAATTCATCAAGAAGACAACAATCCTAAACAGAGAAGAATATACCCCCCCAAAAAAGAGCTTCAAAATATATAAAGTACAATTGATAGAATTGAAAAAATTTATAATAGCTTGAAAAATCTCAAAGGTTTAGGGAAAAATGTCATAAAATATATGTAAGACCTGTACATTGTACACTACAAAGTATTTCTGAGGAAACTGAAGAGGATCTAAATAGATAGAGAAGTATATGATGTCCATGAATCGGAAGACTCAATAATAGTAAGATTTCAATATTTCAATATTCCTCCCAAATATATGTACATATATATTCAATGAAATCTCAATAGAAAATTCCAATGGAATTTTGGTAGAAATGGACCCACTGATTGTAAAATATTTTTATGGAAAAATAAGGTATGTAGAAAAGTCAAAAAGATGGAAAAAAAGAATAAAGCTGGAGGACTCAAGACCACCTAGTTTCACAACTTACTAAGAACTGAAATTATTAAGATAGTGTAATACTGGCTCAGAAACAGTCATGTAGACTAATGGAGTGTCCAGATATCTAGCCACTTTATAGGATCAATTAATTTCTGACAGATATTCAATTACAAAAGTAATTTAAGGGAGAAAAGGTAGCATTTTCAACAAATAATTCTGGAAATTGTGGAAATATACATGCAAAAAATGTGTACTGCGATCTCTATCTTGCACCATATTCCAAAGTTTACTAAATATTTATCACAAAATCAAATATAAAAATGAAAACTTTGAACTATCCAGTTGAAACTATCCAAGAAAATCTTTCTGACCTTCACTTATGCAAAATTTTCTTTGCTAAAAACTCAAAAAAGCAAAAATCTTTTATAAAAGAAAAAAAATGATAAATTTTACTTCCCCCAAATAAATAAGTTTTGCACTTCATAAGATCCCTTTAATAAAATGAAAGGCAAAGCAACCAACTGTCAGAAAATATTTTAAAAATAAATATTGATACAAAGGTTTATATTCTGAATATATAAAGAATTCATATAATTCAATAATCCAATAATTAAGAGAAAAATGATCCAATAGAGAGAGAGAGAAAAAAAAAAAAAAAAGATCTCAATAGATTTTCCCAAAGAAGACATACAAATTGCAACAAGATATGGGAAAATGCTCAAATCCATTAGTCTTTAGGGAAACATAAATTAAGAGCACAGTGGATACCACTTCAACCCAATTATACTGGAAAAACAGAGAAAATCAAAGAATGAAAATAAGAAATGCTAATGAGGATGTGGACCAACTAGAACTTACACACATTGATGGCATGAATGTAAAATGTTCCAGCCATGCTGGAAAATGTTCGACAGTTGTTCACAAACCTAAAAACACATTTGCCATTCACCTCAGCCATTTTACTTCCAGTTATTTACTTATAGTGAAAACATAGGCTCACCACCAAGACTTGCAGGTGAATATCCACAGTATTTTTTGCTTTTATATATATAGCCCCAAACTGGAAACAACCCAGTTGTTCTTCACATGGTGAATGGTCAAATTTGGCATATTCATTCAAGGGACTAGACTCCACAATAAAAAGAAAAAAAATTGCTAAGATTGCAGCAACAGGATGAATTCCAAAGTGTGAAGGGTGAGAAGCAGACACAAAGGCTTCATATTATACAATTCCATTATATGATATTCTCAAAAAGGCAAAATTACGGAGATAAAAATACAGGTCATAGGTTGTGGGCTCAGGCTAGAGGTAAGGGGTTAAGGGAACTTTCTGATGTGATGGAAATGATCTATGTGCTGAGTTTAGTGCTCACTGTTCTGTACCTATTTGTCAAAAGTCTTTGAATTGTTCACTTAAAAGGTTCAATTTTATCGTATGTAAATAATGACTTAAATAATTTGAAGAATTTGCTTTAATATCAAAGAGCTGCTTTTGTGCACCCTACAGTGCTTTTGAGCAGAGTAATAATATTATTGAGAAAAAGGTATATTTGCATCAATATCAGTAAACACTTCATCAGGACCATCTACTAGAAGAGGATTGTGACATGGAGCAAATTTCCATATAGGGCCACAACTCCATCCTGGTTTTGATGAGTGCCATTGACGTCACTTTTCAGCCCAAGGCTGATTATTCCCCATCCAACCATTCTCTCCTTAAATTTAAAATATATCCATATTCGACTAACTTATTAAAGTTCTTTTAATTACAGAAACCTCCAGTGAGAGAAAACTGAAACGCTTTCATAGGGGAATTTCAAAAGCACATTATCGTAGTATCAGAAACAGAAATCTGGTTGGAGAATGTAAAATGGTTTCTTATAATATTCAAATCCATACATCAATTTAAACTAAATAAAAATATTCTGTACGTATACTTGGTACTTTGAAAAAAGTAAAAGAAAGGCTGAGATTTTTCCATTTCGATTTCATGCAATTATTTGTAGGCCTATAAATAATTGCTCTTACTCAGCTGTTTCTAAAACCTAACTGTTACTGGAAGCAAAGATAATTAATTTCACTTTTTATGAAACACACTCAGGAATATGATTATAAAAAAATTCGAGCCTAATACAATTATAAAAAGTTATTTTTCATCTGACATAATTTAAGATGCTAGATGTTACCCCTCTATGTTTCAATGTAAATATGTATTTACCTCTCTCACACTGTATTTCAGTTAAATATTTTAATTGTTTGATTTGATTCATCTACCTGTTTAATTTTACTCTCTCTAGATTATGAGAATTTATTAAATAAAGCACAGAAAAATGTATTTTATTCCTATTTTTTCAATCTTGAGATAAAATAGGTACTCATGATGTATAAGTTGAGGGTTTATTTTCAGCTACTTAGGAAAATGCAAAAATACTCCGGAAAAGTCTTAAACCATGAGATTTAATACTGAGTCATCATAGAAAAAGAAAAATCACTTTTTGCCTTTGTAAAAGTGGGTAACTTTTTTAAAAATTTAATCCTTAGTCTCATTCTCTAAAATTTTAACGATTACACTTATCTCACCTACTTGGTACAAGAATGTGATAAAACACATTATTAAAACAAAAACAAAAACAAAAACAAACGTAGCACAAAGCCCAGAATATATTTTATTCAAAGTTGTAGGAGCTAATTTGTGCCTTATGGAAAATGGTAGACTTGGTGTTTCCTCTAATATTGCATGTTAACTATTGTATGTGTTACCCATGGGTTCCACTTCCCATCAGTTCACAAAAATATAATATGAATCATGGAATCCAAATCTTTTCCTCTATCATAATCCAGGCCACCCTTGTAAGGATCCTTTGTAGTTTGGTGGCTCTCCCCCTGATTGGCTTGCTAATATTAGTCATGGACAAAGCACTGGTTTTAAAGGATGACTGGTTCTTAATCTGGTGCTAATGCCAGACATAGTTTAAAAATAAAGTTCAGGGACAGTCCCAAATTGCCAAGAGGAAGGCTAGCTTCCAACAACCCTGGGACATTTTCAATGATCCTAACCCTTAGTGCCCTGCCCCAGCAGGGTACTGCTACTTGGTACTTAGCAGAAATAGTCTTCAGTATCACCAGCTGAGACCTCAGCCCAGAGGTCAGTACACAGGCCATGTCATCAGGCTGTGGGGTTGGACTGCCTTCTACGGCTCCTTATGCAAAGCCTCTTGTTGACCGAGATGGCCTCACTACGCGGTATTGTCTGGTATAGCAGGGCTGCAGTCCCTCTGCCCCTCCCTGGGGCACACTTGGGGCAGCCCCTGAGTGGCAGGCTACTGAAAGTGCTCTGGTAGGGATACCATGTGGGGCTGCTACCACAAAGGTGGTCTAGCCCAGTAGATGCTGGTAACTGGGAGCTTCCTGAGCCACTGCATCATGTCTGTTGAGTGCTGGATATCCAAGCTCCTCATCTCCTTCCTTACGAAACTCCAAGACTGCACACAGTCCGGCTCACATGCCTACTGCCCTATGGATGCCTGGGATAATTAGAAGAGCATGTGGCAATGGTACCTCTGGTCTTTGGTGGTTGTTTAATCACTCCAAAGCCAGGATCTGTAGACTTTATAACTGGGCCACTTGACATTAGTAAGGTACTGTCTCAGTTTGGGCAGACAACATTGGAAATAAAATCATTATTAACTGTTTGTGGAGTACAGTAGAAATCTTTGCTCCACGTACAACATCTTGCTTTTGATTTAGAATTTTTTTAAAAAATGCAATGACTTTTAGAGCCTGCATATTTGAAGCCTAAAGTAACTATGATTTAAGGACAGTTCTAACTATCAAGAGATATCCACTAATAAATATCATGTTCTTTACTTCTGTAAGGGAAGGCTAACATCATCCATCCACCCACTTGAAGAGACAAATGAGTTCAACCATAATAAAAATAACTAACTTAACAGGTAGCAGATGGTATTTTGTCCGTTGGGGTAAACTCGGTAGCCATTCAGAACCTCAGCATACCTGGCCTGAATCATACTACCACCTGTATGTGCTATGTACCTGCTATTTGATTTAAAAACAATTATAGCCATACTTCTTTAGAACAAATTATTTTCCTCGCTTTTATACAAGCAAGTAGTTTTTAGAATTCTATACTCATTGAATCTTAACACTGGAATGAATAATAAAAACTATCTGGTCCATTGGGGCGCCTGGGTGGCTCAGTCATTGGGTGTCTGCCTTCGGCTCAGGTCATGATCCCGGGGTCCTGGGATCGAGCCCCGCATCGGGTTCCCTGCTCTGCGGGAAGCCTGCTTCTCCCTCTCCCACTCCCCCTGCTTGTGTTCCCTCTCTCGCTGTGTCTCTCTCTGTCAAATAAACAAATAAAATCTTTTAAAAATAAATAAATAAATAGGGGTGCCTGGGTGGCTCAGTCCTTAAGCGTCTGCCTTCTGCTCAGGTCGTGATCCCGGGGTCCTGGGATGGAGCCCCGCGTCGGGCTCCCTGCTCCGCGGGAAGCCTGCTTCTCCCTCTCACACTCCCCTTGCTTGTGTTCCCTCTCTCGCTGCCTCTCTCTCTGTCAAATAAATAAATAAAATCTTGAAAAAAAAATCAAAACTATCTGGTCCAAAGTCATGCTCAAGGCTGCAAAAACTTGTGTTTTGATCCTAACGGATGGGGACCCTGCCACTGTTGAAACTGTCCCAGTGTCAATGTGTCCTCTACCCTATACACCAGCTCTGCTTCCACTTTGGGACATTTTTAGTTCATCTTTCATTATCTTTCTAAAATGCTTCCTATCTAGACATACACAAGAAAAGTCATTTCCTTATTAAAAGTTTACCTATCTCAGAAAACGCTCCAGTGATTTATAATAGTGGGAACTCCACTTTACAGTAAATTCTTTTTTTTTTTTTAATTTTTTTATTTATTTTTGACAGAGAGAGAGTGTGTACAAGCAGGGAAAGCAGCAGGCAGAGGGAGAGGGAGAAGCAGGCTTCCCACCGAGCAGGGAGCCTGACATGGGGCTCAATGACCTGAGCCGAAGGCAGACGCCCAACCATCTGAGCCACCCAGGCACCCCTACAGTAAATTCTGAGGAAAATTAACATGTAATTCATTTTGGCATCGAAAATTCATTTGAAAATTCATTTTAAATTACTATTGAGTGGGGCGCCTGGGTGGCTCAGTTGGTTAAGCGACTGCCTTTGGCTCAGGTCATGATCCTGTAGTCCCAGGATCGAGTCCCGCATTGGGCTCCCTGCTCGGCAGGGAGTCTGCTTCTCCCGCTGACCCTCCCCCCTCTCATGCTCTCTGTCTCTCATTCTCTCTCAAATAAATGAATAAAATCTTAAAAAAAAAAAAATTACTATTGAGTGGATTTGTGATAACCATGTGATCTTTTATGTAACAAAAGAAATCTGAGAACAGTTTTCTAGGCTAATTACAACTGAGAATAGGGTTCCAGTTATTAGAAAAAGTCTAGGGCACCTGGGTGTCTCAGTCGGTTAAGCCTCTGACTCTTGATTTCAGCTCAGGTTATGATCTTAGGGTCTTGAGATCGAACCCCGTGTTGGGCGGCACACTGGGTGTGAAGCCTACATAAGATTCTCTCTCTCTCTCTCTCTCTCTCTCTCTCTCTCTTTCTCCCCCTCCCCCCACCGCTTGTGTGCACTCTCTCCCTCAAAAATAAAAATTAAAGAAAACGTCTACATTTTAGCATATTTCATTTATTCTGGAATTTTGTTACACATAACTAGACTTTGTTTCAATAATGAGCAAAAATCAAACTTAATATCCTTATTAAGCAATAACCGTTTTGACCAGTAGTCTCTGTTAAAAACTCTTAACAAAACTGATCATTGAGTTCTCTCTCATATATAACTGAATATCTTCATCTGATTGACTATTACAATCGAGTGAGCATTAAACACCTATATGTGCTAAAGACTATATTTAGAAATACATTATACACAGCCCAAGTGTTCATGGAGAAAAATATTTAGACTGATAGTCAAACAACTAGTAACATAATAATATTAAGCAAATACTAACGAAACAAGTAATTTAGGAGAAGGTGTAAATTATTTTGTTGAGGCTCAACAATTACTTCAATGATAAACAGAATTTCTTTAAATAGAATTTCTTTAATTAAAACTGAAATATTCTCACACACACAAAGGTAAAACTCTCATTAGAATATAAGACTGTAGCTAAAATCCTTCCTTTGATATTACTAAACTTATTCTACCAAATAAGAAATCTCATCAAATCTCGATAAAATATGAACAAAATGAAAATTTGTTTGCTCTGTTAAAAAAAAAAAAAAAAAAAGCTTATTATGGAACCCTTAGGTACTTTTCAAAAACATACAGAATGAATCATTCTGACTATATTTTCTAAGTTTGCTTTCATCCAATAGCCTAAGCATTTTTCTAAGTGTCCAGGTAGTACCTTACAACACCCCAATATCAATATATAACTATAGAGGCAATTTCTGGAATAGACTCCAGGAAATGGTGACTCACAAGCATTTTTCTTCCCTTCCACTCCCAGCTATAACTCAGCCAGTTTCTGGGCCCTGTGGATAACTGAGTAGGAAGGAGGATTTGGGCTCTAAGGGGAAGCCAATAGAACAAAAGGCGTGCAAGGCTCTTGTGGCCAGCAGGGACTAGAGGCCACTTTAAGAGAACTATAAAGAAAAACACATAATGCCTATATATCTGTATCTCTATCTGTATCTTTACCTCCTAGAAAGAGCCTGGCCAACAGAAGCGTAAGAACCACATTGATCCTGTGTGAATTTGCCTGATCTGCCTGATCTCCAAGTACCAAAAGTGTTTGTGTCCTTCCACTCGTGAGTCTGGGAAAAACAAGAGCATTAACACCTGGATGAGAATGTGCCCTAACTTGATGACAGGCCACCAACCATCTTTACCTGCACCATTTATAGAACTACCATTATTCAAGGCATTCCAACAAGACTTGGGCTCCAGTGAGCTGAGGAAGAAAAATAATACCACAAACAGGAGTTTCAAAGTCACACATTAAAAAAAAAAAAAAAAAAAAATGAAGGGAAAAATCCTATAAACCCAGGATGGGGAAACATTTTCTTAAAAAGGAAAAGATCAGGGCAGTATTAGATTTTTCATGTGAAACTCCAGAAGCTAAAAGGTGGTAGAAAAACCACCAAAAGAAAATAATGTGATACAAAGATGTTACACCCAACAGAGCTGCCAATATCTTACTAGGGCAAAAGAAGGATATTTGTAGATATTGAAGAGTTGATCACCCATGAATCTCATTTAAAGGAGATATTTGAGTGAGGACTCTAACCAACATTTTTCTTTAAATCTCTCCAATGAGGAAAAATTTTGAAAAGAAGAAAGTGATGAGTAATGAAAGATGTGAAATATTTAGCAATACTTAATTTACATAAATATCCATGAATATACATATAAGCAAATATAAAATAATATTGGCAATATAATTTAATAAAATACAGATTAAGCATTATAAGGGAATTTTTTATTTTTATAGTTAATTTTTAAATTTTTGTTTAATTTTATATTTTTAATTTTTAATTTAATTTTAATTTTTTTCTTTTCATCTATATAATAGAATATGATCTATATAAGTAAATATAGATATTGATAATGAAGGGGAAAAAAGGAAGAAAAAGAAAATAGAAGCATTTTGAAGATCTCATTCTGGGAATAATGGGAAGTGATAGTAGAACATTCTTGTGGGGGAGGGGTAGATGAACCATGAGAGACGATGGACTCTGAAAAACAAACTGAGGGTTCTAGAGGGGAGGGGGGTGGGAGGATGGGTTAGCCTGCTGATGGGTATTGAGGAGGGCACGTTCTGCATGGAGCACTGGGTGTTATGCACAAACAATGAATCATGGAACATTACATCTAAAACTAATGATGTAATGTATGGGGATTAACATAACAATAAAAAATAAAAAAAAAACATACTTGTGGGGGAAAATGAGAGTTTTGATTTTTAATTAAACAAGAAAAACATGTGTTTTATTGTCAGAAATATAGACCCTTCTCAGAATTTTCCCAAGTATCATGACTAATGAAACAGTCTTACCAATATCCAATCCATTACCTGATTTATATTTGTCTTCATAGCACTTATTACTTGACATTTTATTGTATATTTATTTGCTCTTTTCTTTACTAAAATAACTAGACTATAGACTCTACTATGGCAGGGTCTTATCTATTTTGCAATGTTTTATTCCTATGCCAGGAAGAAAAGATAAGCAGTAGGTAATCAATAAATATTCACTGAATAAATGCATGAGTTCCAGGTTAAGAAAGTCAAAAATTAATGGAATGGAGAAGCACACTAAATTTTCCAAGTTGGCAATAGGAAATATAGAATCAATAGTAATTTGACCAAACCAGGAAAAAAAAGAATCAAAATGCAAAAAAGGATATAACTAACATAAATTCAAATATAAAGTAAAACAACAAGAATAAAAGCCATATTCTATTTATAAAAAATACATTAGACTTCTGATTTCAATTCCAACATGTACAAATCCTGGAAGTTCTCACTCTCATTCATTCTTATAATAAGGAAGCCTAAACAAACTGAAAGTCAATGGCATTTCTAGAACAAATAAGACAATAGGAGCTACAGAACAAACTGCTTCCTGGAAACCTGGACAGACAGATGCATCCAGAGAGTCACAGCTGGGAAACCATAAATTGATAGGAACAATCTCATGGAACTCTCGATCAGTTGTTGTGACAATGAAAAACCCCTGGGATCTCAGTCTTGGAGATGCCCACACTTTCATGGGCTTTACTTCCAGGAACTTTACCACGTTCTCACAGTGAAGATCCTGAAGTTTCTTTTCTTTTCTTTTCTTTTTTAATTTAAATTGAATTAGCCAACATACAGTACATCACTAGTTTCAGATGCAGTGTTCAATAATTTTATCAGTTGTGTATAACACCCAGTGCTCATCACATCACGTGCCCTCCTGAAGTTTCCATTGTGGATCTGGGGAGGGGGTGGGGATGTAAAGACAAAACGCAAACTGGGAGAAAATATTTGCCAAACACATATCTTATCCAGGACTTGTATCCAAAATACACGAAAATCACCTAAAATTCAACAATGAGTAAACAAATAACCTACCTGAGGGGCACCTGGGTGGCTCAGTCGGTTACACGGCTGCCTTTGGCTCAGGTCATGATCCCGGGGTCCTGGAATTGAGCCCCACATCAGACTCCTTGCTCAGCGGGAAGCCTGCTTCTCCCTCTGCCTGCTGCTCCCTCTGCTTGTGCTTGCTCTCTCCTTCTTTCTGTCAAATAAATAAATAAAATCTTAAAAAAAAACACCTACCTGAAAAATGGGTGAAAAACCTGACAGACACCTCATCAAAGACATACAAGTAACAAAGAAGCATATGCAAAGATGCTCAAAATCCTTTATCCTAAGGGAATTGAAATTAAAACAACAATGTGGTACTACAGTACAACACACACACAGAAATGGCAAATTCAAAAAAAAAAAAAAAAAAAAAAAATCACACTACTAACAGCTGACCGGGATGTAGAACAACAGTAACTCTCTTCACTGCTGGTGGGATTGCAAAATGGTATAGCCCCTTCAGAATACAGTTTGGTAGTTTCTTAAAGAGCTAAACATCATCTTACCGTATCATCTAGAAGTCACTTTCCTAAATATTTAAACAATTAATTGGAAAATTATAGTCACACACAAGAAAACACAAAAAAAGTTTATAGCAGATTTATTTATAATGGTCCAAAACTGGAATCAACTAAGATATCCTTCAATAGGTAAACAGATGAACTGTGTTATATCCATACAATGGAATGTTATTCCAAATAACAAGGAATTGGCAAGAAAAGGAAACATGAGAAGACGTGAATAAATCTTAACTGCATATTGCCAAGTGAAAGAAGCCAAGTTGAAAAGATTACATCCAACGACATGCCGTTCTGGAAAAGCAAACTCATAAGATAAGAGTTTAGTGGTTGTCAGGAGATGAGGTGGGAGGTTTTTAGTGGGAGGACTGAATACATAGGGCACTGGAAATTTTTAGGGTAGTGAACTCTTATGTATGATACTGGAATAGTGGATACATGACACTATGCATTTGTCAAAACTCTACAGTTCAATATTGGATTTTGATGTATACAATGCAGACAAGAGTCATTTTGGAGATCAGTGGGTCCCAGGATGGAATGCAGAGTGTGACAAAACAATCTGTTTTACCCATGTATGAAACAGTTTTACTGGCGGAAGTGGGGGGAGGGGAAGATGCTGACTTAAGTAACTTTGGAAATGAGTGGAATCTCTAAGACTAAAAGCAAAAAGTACTGTACAAAACATTATACTTTGACAAAATTGCATCTCACAGAGATATGGGTTATCAATTTTGGAAACATCTACATGAGTACTTGAACAACAGTGGTTATAACTGTAATTGGATAGTGAATTGAGGGACAGAGTTTCTCACTGTTGGAGTAGAATAAACAAGTAGAAACAGGAAACCAAGTAGAAGAGGACAGAATGATCTCTGTGGTAATGGATTAGAGGTGGACATGAATACGAACTCTTGTTGAACTAAATACAGATATAGATGGCACACAGAGGAATATTTATAGATATGTGTATATACATATTCATATCCTGATGGAAGGACAGAGGCCATTATGGAGGGAGGGAGAAATATACATCAAATTGTGTACCTTCTAAATCCATTGCTGATAATACCAAAACACAGGTTCCATGTGAGCTGTACACCAGGGAGGGATCAGATGAGTTGAGAATTACAAGGGCCAGTATTAAAGTTAGGAAACCCAAAAGTGATTTCAAATCTAAAGGAACCTCAGGCAATAGAAAAGCACCATGCTGGGCAGGTCCAGAAAAATGAAGGATTGATGCATTCCCACAGAGAACTTCCCCAGGCTGGGTCGTCTTAATAATACTCATCAATACTCTGCTCCTGTGGACCACAGAACACTCACCAGAGTCAAGCTACATCCACTATTTTTAAAACCCAGTTAAATCACAGATAAGGCGACCAGGACCATGATGTTTGATCCTTTCCTAGTTTCTCTGAATAAGAAAATCATCAAAATCCTCAAGTCCATAGGAAAGAGACAATTATGGGGGGGGGCCCTAATCACTGACATGACTGTGACATTACACAATTTTCTGTTTCTCTTTGTATCAGATTCTTCTTGAATACAATGAGAACTTAATACATAACTGAAGGTTGCTCTACATTTAAATTTTTTGCCAATAAAATAAACGGATACATTTTATGACCAGCTGTTTAAGAGAAATGGAACTGCAAATGGCCAATAACTAACATGAAAGGTACTCAACCACTCTTGTAATTAAGTAAATAAAAATTAAAAGCACAAGACACATAATATTGATATTTTTATAGCTTGACAATGTCAAGAGTTACCTAGTAAATAAGAACACAGGAACTCCCATATACTGACAGTAGGAGTATAAATTGTTACAATAATCTTAGAGAACAACATGGCAATTCTATTACAGTTTTGGGATATGCCTGACCTGTGGCCCATCAATGCTAGTATTTGATATGGGTCTAAGAGAAACTCTCACATTTCCGTAGGAATCATGTGCAAGCATCAGCAGATGTAACAAAAACTGAAAAAAATCTGAATCTGTGCCGCCCAGTACAGTAGTTACTGATCACATGTGGCTATTCAAATTTAAATTTTAGGGGCCCCTGGGTGCTTCAGTTGGTTAAGCATCAGACTTGATTTCAGGATTGTGAGATCAAGCCCCATGCCAGGCTCTGTGCTCAGTGCAACCTGCCTGTCCCTCTCCCTCAGCTCCTCCCCGCCGCTATCTCTCAAATAAATAAATAAAATCTTTAAATTGTTTTAAATTTTAATTCACTAAATTAAAATAGAATAAGATCAGTTACTGTGTTGCACCAACTACATTTAAAGCGTTCAATAATCATATGTGCATTTACATCATTGCAGAAAACGCTATTGGACATTGCTGATCTAAATTACTATGGGTAATTAAATAGATAAATCAGTTCTCAACTCTGATATATTTATATGGTGAAATTGAAAAATATCAGAGACACATGTGCCAATAAGTACAAATTTTAGAAATATAATGTTGAATGAAAAGTAAGTTTAGATTTGTGCAGATATATATGTAAACATGTATACATGCATGTATTTTCTTCTTTTTAAAGATTTTTATTTATTTATTTGACAGAGAGAGACACAGCGAGAGAGGGAACACAAGCAGGGGGAGTGGGAGAGGGAGAAGCAGGCTTCCTGCTGAGCAGGGAGCCGGATACAGGGCTCCATCCCAGGACCCTGGGATCATGACCTGAGCTGAAGGCAGACGCTTAACCACTGAGCCACCCAGGCGCCCCCATATATGCATTTTTAATAGCATTTATATAAGGTTTCTTTTAAATTAAATTGGTATGTATCACTGAGTTGAAATATATAAAATAATAGGTAAGCAAAAAGATATATAAGATGGAATATTCAAATTTCAGAATATTGGCCATCTTCTAACAAAGAGGGAAGGTAACAGAAGATAGAATTCAAGGCATTTCTAGTACATATGTAAAAATTTTATATTTTATCCTTTATTTTATGTTTTATATAAAAATTTTATATTTTGTATTTTATATTTCTAGTACATTTGTAAAAATTTTAAATTTTATATTTATATTTTGTCAAGTGCTACAGGTCAAATCAAGAGTATTAAGTCATACTGAGAGCATGCGTCCCTGACATGAGGTGATAAGAATGGCCTTTTACCTCTGTAATATTCTCCTCTAAAACATCATACCCCATTCTAATCATGAGAGAAAAATCAGATAAATCTGATTTATCAGTGATGGGTATATGAAATCTCATATTTTGCTCTCTTTTTTATATATATAAGATGATTCATTAACATGAAATTAAACAGAATGACATTAAATATAAAATTGTTTTGATAATGTAATATCAAACAGGGAATTTAAAAACTCATTATCTAGATACAGACAACGTTGTAGGGATACCTCATCTAATTAAATGAAGTCTACACCATCCTTTATCTTCACACTATAAGTTAGGTATCATTATCCCTACTTCAGGAAAACCCAGGCTTACAGTTGGAGATTCCCCCAGTTCATGAAGTTAATAAGCAGCAGAATCTCGATTCAAACCCTTTTGTGGGTCAATAAAGTCAGACCTCTTCAGTAACATGCAGATACGTGTATTTATTGAGGTTTGATGAGAAAAGCATTATGAACACAACTACGGGCAGCATTATGCTCTAGTAGGTATTATCATCCTTCATGTTGTAGCATGCATCACAGATTTGAAAATACTTAATTTGATACCCACAAAAAATCTTGTAATAATTGTTTCTTTATTGATGTATGAGAAACTTAAAAATTAAAATGATTACTCAGCAGTTAATATATTCTTACATGCATTTTAGGGCTAATTTACAATGTAGATGGGGGGAAAAGACCCTCAGTATTAGGAAAAATTATGGTTATAATAATCTCTATAAAGATAAAAGCTGGTTTTGTGTTCTAGGATCCACAAAATTCAGGGGTCTATAACTGAAAATTCTAACCTAAATTTTGGATCAAAGATGGCAACTCTGAGGATGTGGTATGTAAATAAAAGACAAGAAAGAGCCAGAAGCAAGTACAAGGAGAAAATAAGAGCATTCCAGAGCTTATTTATCATGCAGGGGATTATTGCATGTCTTTATGTAACTTTATTATATATGTATATAACCCTGAATGGAAATGTTTTGCTCTTATAAACTTTATTAATTATGACATTAATCTGTATATATTCAAATTTAATTTGCCTTTGGAGGCAGTTGGAGTTGTCAGAGGTAAAAACAGATGGGAAGAGGATGGTGGCAGCAAAAAAAGGGAAAACTACAATCATTGAATGGTAATTAAGTGGCAAGACTTTTGCACAAGGTGATTGATAGGATGTGGCAGAAGAATGTTCTAAGTTTTTAACGTGAACAAAGACGGTGCTGGGGTGCCTGGGTAGCTCAGTTGGTTAAAGCGACTGCCTTCGTCTCAGGTCATGGTCCCAGGGTCCTGGGATCGAGCCCCGCATTGGGCTCCCTGCTCGGCGGGAAGCTTGCTTCTCCCTCTCCTACTCCCCTGCTTGTGTTCCCTCTCACACTCTCGCTCTCTCTCAATTAAATAAATAAAATCTTTAAAAAAAAAAAAAAAGATGGTGCCACTTCCTGAGATGTGGAACATGAGATTAAGTGAAGTTTTCTTAAAGATCGCAAGCTCAATCACGGACATCTTGGAAACTGAGTCCTGAATCATTTTTTTTTCCTTGCACACCATTTTGTCTCTCATTATATATAAACTATACCACCCACACAACCACACAGCAGATATTAGTGTCAGAAATGCATCACATGTAGAACAGTATTGTCCTAGGAATTTGGGGAAATAAATTATTTCTTGTTCTCATGCCAAAGACACAACTCATGCAAAAGGAGCCAATTCAAAGAGCTCCCAATGGCCAAAGCTGGAACAATTTGAGCAATGAAATAAAGGAGAATTATATATACAAAATATTCATGAGTTCACAATAATACAAGTTAATTAATGACTGAAGAAATACATGGAGAAGAGACAGACCTCCCATGCAGGATTCCAAATAATTGGTGTAGATACGTCACTTTCAGGGAAATGATGTCTGACTCCTCATTCCTTAAGTGTGAGCTGCGGACAGTGACTCCCTTCCAAAGTGTACAGTATGGAAATGGAGAAAAAACAGTAAGTTTTCGTGAAGAAACCTGACAAACCCTTGTCAAGTGCTATAGGTCAAATCAAGAGTATTAAGTCATACTGAGAGCATACACCCTTGACATGAGGTGATGAGAACGGCCTTTTACCTCTGTAATATTCTCCTCTAAAACATCATATCCCATTCCAATCATGAGAGAAAAGTCAGATAAATCTAAACTGAGGGACATTCTACAAAATATCCAGTATTCCTCAAAATTCTCAAGATCACTGAAAACAAGAAATGTCTAAGACTCTGTCACAGCCAAGAGATGCCTAAGAAGACACAACAATGAAATGTAATGTACTATCCTGGATATAATCCTGGAACAGAAATAGTAGGTAAAAAAATAAGGATATTTGAATAAAATATGGACTTTAGTTAATAATAATGTACCAGGAACGATAACTATTCAACTATTCTAGTTTAAAATGTTAATCATTCAGGAAACTGGGTGTGAGTATAGGGAAACTCTGTAGTATCTTCATATTTTTTTATATATCAAAAACTGTCCTAATTATAGTTTATTTTAAAAAAGAAAAATAGCAAAGAGTTCAAGATTTATGTGTTAACAGTTAATAGTGGACTTAATTTAGGAAGTATGTGGGACGGTGTCATGGAAAATTTCTCAGAAGGTAGGGCTCCTATGATTTATCAAGGGCTGCAAGAAGTCTAACTTAGGATGGTCGTGGATCCCAAGCAAGAGGACAGTATATTGTATAAACACTATTTAATACTAGAATAGATACACCAGAAGGAAGGAAGTATTTGAGGCTGGGGAGCTTGTGAAAAAACGGACAACAGGAGCAGAGATGACAACAGAGGATATATGTGCCATTCAAAGCAGTCCAGTAATAATTAACCTTTGGGTCCTTCCAGCTGTTGTGAGAAACCTAGAGACCAGAAGGTGAAATTAAAGCTGATGGGTGGCTAATCTAAGGCAGCAGATGTGAGATAAAAAACTCAGAAGCACAAGGGAATATAAAATAGTCTTTGTAACTATTCAAGGCATGATAACAGGATAGCATGTTGAAACAAAATGACATTTCTCACTGGCGGATGCAGGCAAGGCTAATAACTTATTAATGTTTTCATGTTTTTATACATCTCTAGAAGCTTGTTAAAGGTCAAAGCCAGAACTTCATAACTGAATTCAGAACAACAGGAATAGTTGCTCTAGCTTGAAATGTACAAATAAACCCCAATATTGAGGAGCAGATTTTAATAGATTAATTCAAATATGAAATTTAATCTATGAAGTTTAAGATTTCAGCATTTTGAAATTTATTAAAATTTATGTTAGCAAAACCCAGAGCTAAAAAGGAAGTGAAGATTTTCATTCCTGCTGCACAGTAATGAGTGGCCCACATCCTCAATGAATCAGTGGAGAACACACGAGATCCTCAACTTCTGCCTCCACCTGGTGATAGAGAGATATCCATCCATCTTCTAGTTGGAGTGGTGTGAGCAGGGGCTTCGTGGCGAGTGGAGAGTCAGGACTTTCAACAGCACCCAGCTATAACAGGGCCAGACTCCCTTCCATGTCAATGGAAACCATATGGGAAATAGTAATAAGGCATTCCTGTCCTTCCAGATAGGATAGTATAGTAGAAATCTAGTAAACAGCTGTACCCTCTTCCTCAACCAAGCAGTAACAAAGAACTTTTCCCCCAGGTTTCAATAGATGCTGAATGGAAACATGATCTTCTACCCTCTATGTCAGTAAGGAATCAGTGCCCTACTTTCCCCTGATGGGGAAGTGTCATAGAAGGCAAGCTCAAACAGAAGACTTAAATAAGATTGAGAGAGTCATAGCATGATATGTCAAACATCATGGCTTCTATCAAAAATCACCTGTCATAAAAAAATCTGGAGACTCTCAACTTGAAGGAGGAAAATAATCAATAAGTGCTCATACCAAGATAATAGAGCTAATACATTACCTGTGAGGATTTTAAGGCAGCCATCATACAAATGTCTCAATGAGCTTTATGAACATACTTGAAAAAAAATGAAAAAAAAAAAAAAGTCTTCACAAAGAAATAGAAAGTCTCAGAAAAAAAGTGAAAGATGTAAAGAAACACCAAATGGAAATTGTAGAACTTGGAAATGCAATATGTAAAATAAAAGTTTCAACACAAGAATGAGGGGGCAGGAAAATAATCACTAAAATTGAAGACGATAAAATAGAAATTATCCAAACTGAACAAAAGAGAGAAAATAAACTGAAAATTAAAAACATTCCCAACTTGAAATACAGATTTAATATAATTCTTAGACAAATCTCAGCAAGTTTTGTTTTTTTTTTTAGAGACAAGACAAGCCTTTTCTAAAATGTTTATGGAAAAAAAAAAAAAAAACATACCAGAGTATCAAAAACAAACATTACAAAGAATATAGTGGAAGGACTCACGCTTCCTGATTTCAGGACTCACTATTTACCGACAGTAATCAGGACTGTGTGCTATTGGTGGGGAAAAGACACATAGATCAACTGAACGGAAGAGTACCACAAAACAGCCCTGTACGAGTTGGGCGCACTATTTTTGGACAAAGTCATAAAAGCAATTCTATAGAAGAGGAACAGTTTTTTTGACAAACAGTCCTGTTGGTTTGCATCCTTAGGAATTTTCCCGGGTCAAATCTGAAACTGGCCCCCATAAGGGAGGGCAAGGAGAGACTGAATAAAGAGGCAGGCCATGCCAGATTGGTAGGTGGTAGTTTTAATAAGCAAGGGAACTTACACACGAGGCTTGTCTTGCATGGCTGCAAGATGAGTAGATCTCCACACCTGCCTGCTGGAATCTTAAAATAGTTTATACAGTGGCGCTGAGTGCAGTCACAATACACCATCCAGATGGTCTCAACAACACCTTTCTCTCTCAAGGCTGCATCCTTGAAAATGGCTTCCACTGTGGGAATGGTGGGCAGAATGTATATCCCAGAGCACCCCCTTAAGAGGGGGTGAGGAGCCTCCAATTGCCTGGATCCAGTTCAAAGGTCAATTGACAGTCACAATTTCTTGATGACTTCTCCTGGCATGTTCCACAGCAATTAGATATTGGTAGGCAAAACAAAGAAACATTGATCTAATCTTTCATGTCATACAAAAATTAATTCAAAATTGATGGGGCGCCTTGGTGGCTCAGTAGGTTAAGCATCCGGCTCTTGGTTTCAGCTCAGGTCATGATCTCTTGGTCATGAGATTGAGCCCCATGTGGGTTCCGCATTCAGCATAGAGTCTGCTTGAGATTCTCCCTCTGCTCCTCCCCCAGCTCACGCTCTCTCTTTCAAATAAATAAATGAATATTTTTTGAAAAACTGATCTTAGGTTTAAATATAAAATGAAACTATAGAGTATTTGGAAAAAAAACAGGATAAAATCTTGCAAACCTTGGGCGTGATAGAACAGCTTTCAGCCTCACATCAAAATCATGATCCATAGAATAAAATTTATAAAAAAACATTTTAAATTATACTTGGTCAAAATTAAAAACATTTGTTTTGTGAAAACCATGCTAAGAGAATGAAAAGACAAGCCATGGACTGTGAGAAGGTATTTGAAAACCACATATCTGGAAAAGGACTCTTATCAGGAATACATGATGATCTCTCAAAACTCAGCAGTAAAGAATAAAGAAACAAATATATAAAATAAGAGCCAAATCTATCCAATTAGAAAATGGGTAAAAATACTCCGGTTTCTCCTCAGAGTGAATAAATCTTTCGCCTTTAACAACAACACACACAAAAAAACAAAATAAAGAAAGGAAGAGAAAGAAAGGAAGGGAGGAAGGGAGGGAGGGAGGGAGGAAGGAAGGAAGGAAGGAAGAAAGAAAGAAGAAAGAAAGAAAGAAAGAAAGAAAGAAAGAAAGAAAGAAAGAAAGAAAGAAAGAAAGAAAGAAA